>NW_027472036.1:35000-335000 GCF_965638725.1 Aptenodytes patagonicus | reverse complement strand
CAGACAGAAATTGTCATTCAATGCGTTTATCTCTGTGCCTCAAAGAAACCTCTAACATTTATGAAGAAAATGCTTGTTTTCTTGTGCCTTAAGCAAGACTTCTTCTTTATGGATGAATGTTAAGTACGGTTCTTGTGGAATACAGGTATATGTTTTTATCATAGTGGGAAAAAAGAAGCATGATCATTCAATTTTATACATGTTTTCATTTTAACTGATGCCATGTGAAAGAAGTAGGAAACTGCCTTATTTTCAGTTATAACAATGCTGTTCTAAACTTGGATATTACTCCAAAAGCCCAAATACGATAAGGGGCAAGAAATGAGAACCTCACAACACAATGTTTTTTCACTGTAAAATTAGATGTTCAAAATGTTATTTCTGACAGGCATTGCTGCATTCTAATAAAAAACTATTTATAAGCAGAGAGGTGTGGTTGCTTTTATTCACTTTGCTTGTCACATCATTTAAATTGTAATTCAGGTAACTTGTCCAGTGCCTGAAGTACATTGCAGCTGTACTGCAGGTCTCACTACGCTACAGCCCCCAGCAGCTGAACAGCCCTTCCAGCTCAGCCCTACCAAGGCCTGCGTTGCTGTTGTCTGCACGTGTGCCTTAAGGATTTAGATAGTATCCAGCAGTAACAGAATATCAGCTTCAGGGAGCGTGGCCTCTTTCACTACTGCACTTCCTGAGCAAGTAAATGTTCCATTAGGATGATTCAAGTGAAAATGTGTAGCTTTTCCTTAAGAATGACTTAACAACATCATGTTTATTTCAAATCCAGTATATTTAAACCCATTATTCCTTTCCATCAGTATATATACTTAACTACATTTGCAGCAGGAACAGCTGAGAAGGAGGAATTTTTGTGAGATTTTTTTTTTTTTTTACCTTGGATAGGCCCTTCTTTCAGCGCTGGCAGAATGCACTTTCCCCAGACTTCTTGGGGAAATTGCTCCACACTGGTGAGGCCACACCTGGAGTGCTGTGTCCAGTGCTGGGATCCCCATGTCCAAGGCATGGACGTACTGGAGAGAGTCCAGGGATGGGCCATGACGATGACAAAGGGTCTGGAGCATGAGGATGAGAGAGCTGGGACTGTTTAGCCTGTTGAAGGCTCAGAGGGATCTTATCAATGCGCACAAACACCTCATGGGATGGAAGCGGAGGGAGCCAGGCTCTCCTCAGTAGTGCCCACCGACAGGGCAAGAGGCAATGGGCACAAATTAAAGCACATGAAATCCCACCTGAGCACAAGAAACACACTTTTTTTTACTGTGAGGGTGGGTCAAATGCTGGTACAGGTTGCCCAGATAGGTTGTGGAGTCTCCATCCTTGGAGACAGTCAAAATCCCACTGGACATGGTCCTGGGACACTGGCTTTGGGTGGTCCTGCTTGAGCAGGGGTGGGTGAACTATATGATCTCCAGAGGCCCCTTCCCACCTGAACCCTCCTGTGAATTCATTTGCAGCTGCTCACCGAAATGGCCTGGCTTCCCTACAGTCCCTGTCACCCACCCTCTGAATGTAGTGCTGGATGGTGCAAATCCTGTCACCAGGTACGAGGTTTGCATTGCTTAACGAAGTGCTTAATAGCTGTAAACAGCCATCTTATTTACCTGTGGGGAAGATCAATACTGTGACCTGCTGGACAAGTATTTGCTGTATTTAAAAAAAACACCCAACACCCCTCCCCCATCAAAACACCCAACGCCCCCTCATAACGCCCCAAAACCTCCCCCAGACACCCCCCCCAAAAAAATACCCATCCACCCCGAAAAAACAAACCCAAAAACCAGACCTTATTTTCAATTGCTCTGTGCCAGCTAGCATTATACGTATTTTTTCATTTATAGTCTCAAAATGGTGTTCCCGTCTGGTACGGATCACGTCTGGCAGAGTCCAACGTTGGTAATTATCAGCGCAATCGGAATAACCGGTTTTAATTAGGAAGGAAAGGGGTTTATTTCTGAAGGGAAGCGCACTTGCCCGCAGCTGCTCTAGGGCTGAGCTCTAGGACCGGCTTCTCCGCAGGGCCGCGACGGCCAGTGTGGCGACCCGGCTTCCGGGCGGGGTCCTTCCCTGCCGCAGGGCGTCCCGCCTGACCGATGGGTCCCTCCCGGGCGCGGCGCCGCCTCCGGCCGCCAGCGCGGGTCAGGCGAACGGCGCGGGCAGCTATAGCGGGGTCCTGCCGGGAGCTACCTCTTGCCCCGCCCCGCGGCTGAACGCTCTTTCCGGCGCGGGCGGCGGAGGAGGTGGGTGCTGCGCACCGCGCGGCGGGGAAAGGGCCCGGCCCGGCCCGGCCCGGCCCGGCCGGCCGGCTGGCTGGCCGGCCTCCGCAGCCCTGGGGCGGCGCGGGGGTTTCGGCCCCGGTCGCTCCACATCCAGCGGTGCGTTGGGACTCGTCAGTGCGGCTGAGCACGGCCGGGCCGGGCTGGGGAGGCCGGACCCCTCGGCGGGGTCTCGGCCTCTGACTGGTCCGGGTGGTCAGCGGCGAGCTGGTGGTTCGCCTCAGCCTCGGCGGGAGGTTTTCTTCGAGGCCTTTCCCCGGGGAGGTTTCGTCAGGCCGAGAAGCGAGGCGGAAAATCTGCCCCGTGGTCAGGGTGGATGGAGAAGGGTCTGTGTCCAGACGGGCACTTACTGCTGGTGAGTTGCCCGAATTGTCCTGGGCACGGAAAACCCCTGAGCTGACACCACAGCTGACGTTTTGTTGGTGCTTTTTAAAGGTGACGCCGTAACAGGACGCAGTGAGAAAACCTGATGGCCGAGCATGTTACTTTTGGAGAAACACGTGGCCTATATAGCTTTGTATGGGACAAGGAAAGGCAACTATGTAAGTATTGGCCTATTTCAGTGCCGCTGTGCTTTTATTAAGAGTAACAACCCTCACTCCCTTGTTGAGAGTTAGGGGTTATTTTTTTTTCTGAGAATTATACCGGTCTGTTCAGCAGTTATTTATTTGGTGTGTACTTTTCCCCTGAGAAAATGGACTTGGTCTCAGCCTTATTTGTTCACCGTAGCTATCTCCATTGTAGATTAAATGTCTCGCCATCTCTCCTGTCTTTCATTTTCCTTCTCATGCCAACCGTGGTGATAAAACAGTACCAAAAAGGCTCCAATGCTTCCAACCAGTGGCTTGATTGCTTGTGTCATGTGTCTCTAGTCCCATCTCAAGGGAGAAGTTTATCAATGGTGTTACAAATAAATAAGGTAGTGTCCTGTTTTAGGAAGAAAGTGTGTTGCATTTTAAACCCTTGGGTAGGACAGAAGGAGGTTGCCTTCTTGGGTCAGTGATGAGTGTTGGCATGTATTATCTGATCTAAAGTTGATGCCTATCACCACTTTAGCTCTAGAATTACTCTGAGACCCAGGAAGCTCCAGTTCCTTTTGGCTGCAACCGTGGAGCTTTTCCAAACTGTGGAATCAAATTCCTGTCACAAATTCTAACCCAGTGTAAGGAGAAGGGGGCACAGTTTGAGTTTTCTTCCATTTACGTGAGAGAGAGTTATAGTTCTTGGGTTGATACTGGCTGTTACTAGGAGATGCTTTCACGTTAACTGAACGCAGCTCTGGATACCCAAAGCTGAACAGTGTTAGCAAATGCCGATGTAGAGATCTGGTGGCAAACTTAACCTGCCTGTCTCAAGGAGCATGCATGTTCTTGATTCACAAACGCTGTTTAGTCCCACCTGCGCATCCAGAATGCTTGAAGGGTCAGGTCACATCTTCCTTTGATTGCAATGAGCAGTCAGGTGTTCAGATTTGCTTTTTAGGGAGCATGCTATGGTTATATCTTTTCTCTTGGGGTTTGTTATATTATTTCTAAAATGCAATAAAAGCTCAACTGAAGGAATGTGATATCCAATGTAGCAGAGAAGAGTGTGTGTTTTCTTTCTTTCAGTTTGTGAATTTTTTAAGAAGAAAAGACTTACATCAGTTTGACCCCCAAATTACATTGTTTTAAAACTTGTGGCCAGGTTCAACTTCAGATGTTGACTTGGGGTATTAATTGCTCAATGTTTGTGTTGGGAGAGGTCTGTTGGTGTGGACATGCCCAGCAGTCATTCATCTGCAGGTGTGGCTTGTTTTGGTTTAGCTTCTGGGTGTCAGTCTGCAAAAGAAAATTTGTAACTCTAGTCAGTCTTGCTCTAAAACCAAGAATAGTTTCTACTTCTGCCCAGGTAGCTGAGAGAGCCAGGAACATTTCAGGCAGGCCAAGAGTTGTGCCCCGGTATTTCTGAGAGTCCGCAGCTCTGTAGTTATCCAGTAGGGCACTACAGATAAAGTTTAAGCTGACGTAGCTCTTTGCAAGTTACACTATTTGAGTTTATTTGGATATATACACCAGCTGAAAAGGAGTTGTTTTCTTTTATGTGCAGTAAACAGATCACTGGAGTTGTAATGTGCACTTGTCAATTACTGAGGAAATTATCAGTGGGATGGAAAAGGAAGCAGTACAGGGGCACTTTTTAGTTAGGTTATTTTCTGTTCAATGTAAAACCTGGGTTTTTAGCATTTTGTTCCATATTTTCAATGGTGATTTGAATTTGTTTTTGTTGTTTAAAAAAAAATACTATTTATTTCATCCCCTACCCCCCTACATTCTAGGAGAAACAGCTACAAGGTTCTCCCTCAGCGCTGCAGCAATCTTGGCACTTCTGGTAAGGCCTATATCATCGCTTGTACAAGTACAGATTCTTCTCATTAGCACTACTGAAGCTTCTGCAGTAGTGAGCTTGGTTAGGATATACAGTGCATTAGTTGCTATTCTGCCTTGCAGGGAAAACTGGAAGCTCTTGATGTGGGGAAAGCAATAGGATTTGTTTTTTTTCCTGTATGAGCTCAGATGGAGGATTTGGTTCTGAATCACATGCAGGACGGGTGAGTTTTTCTTTATGTGGAGATATTTTAAATTAGCCAGCATCACATACTGCCTATAAAAGTTTCTTTCTGACACCTGTGTCACCTGACACTACCTGCTGCTATGGGGACAGCCGGGCTCTTGATGTTAAGGCTCCTTGGTAGAATGAGAACTGGCCACAGGGTTGTAGTTATACTTAGAGCTTTATTATTCTAGAAAGACTTCAGGAATCAGGGTGGCTTACTGCTACACGGAATTTTCTAGCAACGAGCATAGCTTTCCTATTAACCTAAATTTTCAGTTCCTTAGACTTTTCAGTCACCTAGACCCTCTGCAGATCTGACCAAATGCTTAATAATTAGTGCATGATACAATAATAATAATCTAGACTGACTTTCAAAAGTCCACACATGCCTTGCTCAGTCTTCCTTGGAGGAAGAACAGCGGAGGCGGTGTCACTGTGCTTTAGCTGATGGTGAGGGTGTTCCCCCTTACCACTCCATCATGGTGCAGGCGTTCCCGGTATCACACCAGGGTGTACTGGTCACAAATCCATCGGTGATGCCCAGTGATGTACCTTCCTTGTTTGCCAAATGCCTGTCCCTTAGTTAAAGTAAACAAATAGGCAGGCAGTTCTGAAAGCCAGGTAGAGACTTGGGAGGTTATAATTTGGGGGGGGGGGGGGGGGGGGCAGGGAACAAAACCCAACCCAAACAGGTATTAAGTAATCCAAATTAGGCAGCCTTCCTTCTTCCCACCCTAGAAAAGTCTGGAAAGTCCCTGTTATTTGGGAAGCTGGCAAACCACTTCTCTGTTAGAGGCGAAGAGGAGGCACTGCTGGACTTAAAGCACTTCCCTGTCTCTAGAATTTTTCTGCTTGCTTTTCAAAAGTCATGACATAGCCAATCAGATGGCCAATTTTCATGCCAAAGAAGGCCTTCCCCTTCTTAGCAAGTCAATTTAAAAGTATATGTCTGTACCTTGGTTTTCCTTCCAGATAGCCTATTTATAGCTACCCATCTAATTTTCATTACTAGAGGCGTACTTGATCTTGTGTCCCTTTTTGAAGTTTGTACGCCCCTGTCTTACAGGTTAGTAGTGAAATTGGTTATCCCTCTGGCTATAGATCCATCTTGGTACTTCATGAGAAGTTGGTCAGAGTAGGTGGAGTCCTTTGTGTTAAACTGACAACAGGTGAGTAGTGGGGGAGTCATGGCAGTGTATGCTCAGCTTGCATGCTCAGGCTTGTACTTGATGTTACATTGATAGATTTGCTATTTAGCTCCAGTAATAGGGTTTTGGAGAGGTCTGGTAACAAAAACCAGCTGAGAAGTTCAGCAGGAGACTGAAAGGTAGAGATTAATTTGAGAAAATAGAATGAGACTTTTCTGTTATCACAAGTACAAAATAGTAGACTAGCAGTGTAGTAAGATAAGTGAATATTACAAATCTATTATGTGACTAAAATGACCATTTTGGGAGTAGTATTGATGTAATTCTCCTGTTGTATCTTCATATGATTGATGAATGAGCGAGTTACGTTATTTCATTGTAACTTGTCCTCACAACAGCCAAAAAAACTGCTGTCGTTTGGCTGCTTATGATGGAGAATTCTGTTGTGTGAAATGAGTATTTGTGTCTAATTACAGACTTTACTTTTTAGTGGCCTTTGTACCCTTTTGGCTGAAAAGGGTACCTAAGCACAGCAGTTGTAGATCACAAGTCATTGTATGTAGGTAGTGCGATGTAATCCTTCAAAATTAATTTGATCTGAGATCATGAAATAAAAATTAAGTAATTATTGAATGTATTGCACATCCTCTCGTTGATAAAAATAAAAAAAATATTGCAGAATTCCATACGTGGGGTTGGACTAGATGATCTCAAGAAGTCCCTTCCAACCTAAATGATTCTGTGAGTCTGTTCAATTATGAAAATCAGGGAACAACTTGTAGGACTGTGTTTCAGCTTGCAAATACAGTAGGAACTTTCTTCAAACAGTGGTGTCAGAATAGATAGCATAAGGGTTTTGAGAGAATTTGAAGTGGTTATTAATGAAGGCATTGGAGCGTCATGCCGCGGGGCAGGGTAGGAGGCAGTGCCTGGCAGGACCCTGCTGTAGTGGCCCTGGGTGGCTGCCTGCCCCTGGGGAGGCGTCGGGGTCTGCGTTGGGCCCCCTCAGCGGGGTCTGGGTCTTCTGCTGGTCAGGGTGGCCAGTGGTGGTTCACCTCAGCCTTGTCGAGAGGTTTTGTCAGGCCGGGAAGCAAGTCATGGTGGATGGAGAAAGGTCTGTGTCCAAACGGGCACTTACTGCTGGTGAGTTGCTCAAATTACCCTCAGCCATGGAAAACCCCTGAGCTGACACCACAGCTGACGTTTTGTTGGTGCTTTTTAAAGGTGACACCGTAACAGGACGCAGTGAGAGAACCTGATGGCCGAGCATGTTACTTTTGGAGAAACACGTGGCCTATATAGCTTTGTATGGGACAAGGAAAGGCAACTATGTAAGTATTGGCCTATTTCAGTGCTGCTGTGCTTTTATTAAGAGTAACAACCCTCACTCCCTTGATGAGAGTTAGGGGTTGGGTGCGTGCTCCCCAGCTGCTCCTCTCTTGCCCTGCTGTCCCCCGTGAGGTACAAAGGGGGCTGCTTTGTTAGTTCCCCTGGGTCTGTGATGGGTGTTGGCATGTATTATCTGAGCGTAAATCTGAAGATGATCAGTTTTGCTCTAGAATTACTCTGAGACCTGGGAAGCGATCTTCTTGTTGCTCCTTTATCTGCAGGGAGATTGTAGCTGTATTTCCACGTGGCTCCCTTGATAGGACGCTGTACTGAATCTGGCCACAGCACTGCTGCTTGCTTGCTCGGCTTGATAAATGCTGCAGCTAGCATTGGTTTTATAGGTGTGGGTTACCAGACGTAGCCCACAACAACTGGATTCTGGTTCCAGGAGGTGGGAAACGTCAATAACCGCTTGTGTCTGGAGGGGGAAAAAAAAGTTGCATTATTTTTAGTGTCCCCAAAAGAACTGGAGGCACTATTGCTCATGATTGTTGTTGCTGTGCTGAAAACATGTGGGTTAAAGCACTGCATCAAGAAAATGATGTTTACGGGTAGTGTAGGTAAACAATGGGGGGGGGGGGGGGGGGAGAGAGAGAGAGATGCATATGAGAATTCCCTTTGTAGTGCCGCTTCAGATTGTGGCAGCTTTGGCACATGACAGTAAGTTTCATGAAAATGTTAGTCTTGTTATTTTTGAGACTCGGGGTGGTGATGTGCGTGTTAGTTTGGATGCCAAGATAATATCTGATGATCTGAAGTGAATCGGTGCCTTACTGCTTGCACGTGTTTAACTTGACATTGAGCTTGATACCTCTGTGCTAGAAAGTAGAGGGGAGGAAAGAAATGTAGTAGTGTAGGGATATACGTGTGCGTGTGCCATATGTATGCACAGACACACATAAAGCACGTAATATGCAAGAGTGGTTAGTATGTCCCAAGTTGTTAATGGGATAGAAAACATTTGATGTGCTGCAAACTTTGTAAATGTTAACTAAGGCATTTTCATTGCTCTATTTCGATGCTGTGCTTACCTGATTCAGAACTAAAATAATGCCCTGCTTAGGGGCGCAGTCTGTCGGAGTATTTGAGGATGAGCAGTGTTTCCTGGGGGCGGACAGCGATGGATCTCATGGGATGGCTGCACTGAATGAAGACGGATGAAATTCTGGCATTCATCTAATCATGTCAGTACAGATGTGGTGCAGTAAGGGCCAGCACAGGTCACAATTCTTGTCTGCTGTCAATCCTCAGCATGTCCAGGTAAATGTAACAGGGTAATTGTAGAAACAACTACTTGCAATTAATGATCTTGATGATTGGAGACTTAGGAACCAGGTGCTGTTTGATACCAATGGCAAAAAATATTTCAGTACATTATTAAGAAATAATCTAACGAGCAAAACTTAAGGTTTCATCTCCAAAAAAAAGTATATATTCATATTTGGGAACACTGTGCTTTTAATGTTCCTTTACTGGTGATTTTGTCTGCATTCTTCATGAATTTTGTAGCAGTCTCTGCTACAGGTCTTAGTGGAATCTTGTAGATAATTACTTTTGGATTTTATGAATTCTTCTTGGTGTACATTAGGTGAAAGACGTGTATGGCCAGAGGAAGAGTAAAGGTTTGGATTTTATAGGTGTTTATATGCACAGAAATATGACTATTGTAATATATAATTAAATAATTATGTAATGTCTATATAAAATATATATGCAGTACATACACTTGTGCAGTGTGTTTCCACTTTAGTACTATACAAAAGAAGTGTTGTGGTAGTCAGTTCTTCTGTTGTGTTCCTCAAATCTTTTTTCCTGTATAACTTTAAAATTATACCAGTCTGTTCAGCAGTTATTTATTTGGTGTGTACTTTTCCCCTGAGAAAATGGACTTGGTCTCAGCCTTATTTGTTCACCGTAGCTATCTCCATTGTAGATTAAATGTCTCGCCATCTCTCCTGTCTTTCATTTTCCTTCTCATGCCAACCGTGGTGATAAAACAGTACCAAAAAGGCTCCAATGCTTCCAACCAGTGGCTTGATTGCTTGTGTCATGTGTCTCTAGTCCCATCTCAAGGGAGAAGTTTATCAATGGTGTTACAAATAAATAAGGTAGTGTCCTGTTTTAGGAAGAAAGTGTGTTGCATTTTAAACCCTTGGGTAGGACAGAAGGAGGTTGCCTTCTTGGGTCAGTGATGAGTGTTGGCATGTATTATCTGATCTAAAGTTGATGCCTATCACCACTTTAGCTCTAGAATTACTCTGAGACCCAGGAAGCTCCAGTTCCTTTTGGCTGCAACCGTGGAGCTTTTCCAAACTGTGGAATCAAATTCCTGTCACAAATTCTAACCCAGTGTAAGGAGAAGGGGGCACAGTTTGAGTTTTCTTCCATTTACGTGAGAGAGAGTTATAGTTCTTGGGTTGATACTGGCTGTTACTAGGAGATGCTTTCACGTTAACTGAACGCAGCTCTGGATACCCAAAGCTGAACAGTGTTAGCAAATGCCGATGTAGAGATCTGGTGGCAAACTTAACCTGCCTGTCTCAAGGAGCATGCATGTTCTTGATTCACAAACGCTGTTTAGTCCCACCTGCGCATCCAGAATGCTTGAAGGGTCAGGTCACATCTTCCTTTGATTGCAATGAGCAGTCAGGTGTTCAGATTTGCTTTTTAGGGAGCATGCTATGGTTATATCTTTTCTCTTGGGGTTTGTTATATTATTTCTGAAATGCAATAAAAGCTCAACTGAAGGAATGTGATATCCAATGTAGCAGAGAAGAGTGTGTGTTTTCTTTCTTTCAGTTTGTGAATTTTTTAAGAAGAAAAGACTTACATCAGTTTGACCCCCAAATTACATTGTTTTAAAACTTGTGGCCAGGTTCAACTTCAGATGTTGACTTGGGGTATTAATTGCTCAATGTTTGTGTTGGGAGAGGTCTGTTGGTGTGGACATGCCCAGCAGTCATTCATCTGCAGGTGTGGCTTGTTTTGGTTTAGCTTCTGGGTGTCAGTCTGCAAAAGAAAATTTGTAACTCTAGTCAGTCTTGCTCTAAAACCAAGAATAGTTTCTACTTCTGCCCAGGTAGCTGAGAGAGCCAGGAACATTTCAGGCAGGCCAAGAGTTGTGCCCCGGTATTTCTGAGAGTCCGCAGCTCTGTAGTTATCCAGTAGGGCACTACAGATAAAGTTTAAGCTGACGTAGCTCTTTGCAAGTTACACTATTTGAGTTTATTTGGATATATACACCAGCTGAAAAGGAGTTGTTTTCTTTTATGTGCAGTAAACAGATCACTGGAGTTGTAATGTGCACTTGTCAATTACTGAGGAAATTATCAGTGGGATGGAAAAGGAAGCAGTACAGGGGCACTTTTTAGTTAGGTTATTTTCTGTTCAATGTAAAACCTGGGTTTTTAGCATTTTGTTCCATATTTTCAATGGTGATTTGAATTTGTTTTTGTTGTTTAAAAAAAAATACTATTTATTTCATCCCCTACCCCCCTACATTCTAGGAGAAACAGCTACAAGGTTCTCCCTCAGCGCTGCAGCAATCTTGGCACTTCTGGTAAGGCCTATATCATCGCTTGTACAAGTACAGATTCTTCTCATTAGCACTACTGAAGCTTCTGCAGTAGTGAGCTTGGTTAGGATATACAGTGCATTAGTTGCTATTCTGCCTTGCAGGGAAAACTGGAAGCTCTTGATGTGGGGAAAGCAATAGGATTTGTTTTTTTTCCTGTATGAGCTCAGATGGAGGATTTGGTTCTGAATCACATGCAGGACGGGTGAGTTTTTCTTTATGTGGAGATATTTTAAATTAGCCAGCATCACATACTGCCTATAAAAGTTTCTTTCTGACACCTGTGTCACCTGACACTACCTGCTGCTATGGGGACAGCCGGGCTCTTGATGTTAAGGCTCCTTGGTAGAATGAGAACTGGCCACAGGGTTGTAGTTATACTTAGAGCTTTATTATTCTAGAAAGACTTCAGGAATCAGGGTGGCTTACTGCTACACGGAATTTTCTAGCAACGAGCATAGCTTTCCTATTAACCTAAATTTTCAGTTCCTTAGACTTTTCAGTCACCTAGACCCTCTGCAGATCTGACCAAATGCTTAATAATTAGTGCATGATACAATAATAATAATCTAGACTGACTTTCAAAAGTCCACACATGCCTTGCTCAGTCTTCCTTGGAGGAAGAACAGCGGAGGCGGTGTCACTGTGCTTTAGCTGATGGTGAGGGTGTTCCCCCTTACCACTCCATCATGGTGCAGGCGTTCCCGGTATCACACCAGGGTGTACTGGTCACAAATCCATCGGTGATGCCCAGTGATGTACCTTCCTTGTTTGCCAAATGCCTGTCCCTTAGTTAAAGTAAACAAATAGGCAGGCAGTTCTGAAAGCCAGGTAGAGACTTGGGAGGTTATAATTTGGGGGGGGGGGGGGGGGGGGCAGGGAACAAAACCCAACCCAAACAGGTATTAAGTAATCCAAATTAGGCAGCCTTCCTTCTTCCCACCCTAGAAAAGTCTGGAAAGTCCCTGTTATTTGGGAAGCTGGCAAACCACTTCTCTGTTAGAGGCGAAGAGGAGGCACTGCTGGACTTAAAGCACTTCCCTGTCTCTAGAATTTTTCTGCTTGCTTTTCAAAAGTCATGACATAGCCAATCAGATGGCCAATTTTCATGCCAAAGAAGGCCTTCCCCTTCTTAGCAAGTCAATTTAAAAGTATACGTCTGTACCTTGGTTTTCCTTCCAGATAGCCTATTTATAGCTACCCATCTAATTTTCATTACTAGAGGCGTACTTGATCTTGTGTCCCTTTTTGAAGTTTGTACGCCCCTGTCTTACAGGTTAGTAGTGAAATTGGTTATCCCTCTGGCTATAGATCCATCTTGGTACTTCATGAGAAGTTGGTCAGAGTAGGTGGAGTCCTTTGTGTTAAACTGACAACAGGTGAGTAGTGGGGGAGTCATGGCAGTGTATGCTCAGCTTGCATGCTCAGGCTTGTACTTGATGTTACATTGATAGATTTGCTATTTAGCTCCAGTAATAGGGTTTTGGAGAGGTCTGGTAACAAAAACCAGCTGAGAAGTTCAGCAGGAGACTGAAAGGTAGAGATTAATTTGAGAAAATAGAATGAGACTTTTCTGTTATCACAAGTACAAAATAGTAGACTAGCAGTGTAGTAAGATAAGTGAATATTACAAATCTATTATGTGACTAAAATGACCATTTTGGGAGTAGTATTGATGTAATTCTCCTGTTGTATCTTCATATGATTGATGAATGAGCGAGTTACGTTATTTCATTGTAACTTGTCCTCACAACAGCCAAAAAAACTGCTGTCGTTTGGCTGCTTATGATGGAGAATTCTGTTGTGTGAAATGAGTATTTGTGTCTAATTACAGACTTTACTTTTTAGTGGCCTTTGTACCCTTTTGGCTGAAAAGGGTACCTAAGCACAGCAGTTGTAGATCACAAGTCATTGTATGTAGGTAGTGCGATGTAATCCTTCAAAATTAATTTGATCTGAGATCATGAAATAAAAATTAAGTAATTATTGAATGTATTACACATCCTCTCGTTGATAAAAATAAAAAAAAATATTGCAGAATTCCATACGTGGGGTTGGACTAGATGATCTCAAGAAGTCCCTTCCAACCTAAATGATTCTGTGAGTCTGTTCAATTATGAAAATCAGGGAACAACTTGTAGGACTGTGTTTCAGCTTGCAAATACAGTAGGAACTTTCTTCAAACAGTGGTGTCAGAATAGATAGCATAAGGGTTTTGAGAGAATTTGAAGTGGTTATTAATGAAGGCATTGGAGCGTCATGCCGCGGGGCAGGGTAGGAGGCAGTGCCTGGCAGGACCCTGCTGTAGTGGCCCTGGGTGGCTGCCTGCCCCTGGGGAGGCGTCGGGGTCTGCGTCGGGCCCCCTCAGCGGGGTCTGGGTCTTCTGCTGGTCAGGGTGGCCAGTGGTGGTTCACCTCAGCCTTGTCGAGAGGTTTTGTCAGGCCGGGAAGCAAGTCATGGTGGATGGAGAAAGGTCTGTGTCCAAACGGGCACTTACTGCTGGTGAGTTGCTCAAATTACCCTCAGCCATGGAAAACCCCTGAGCTGACACCACAGCTGACGTTTTGTTGGTGCTTTTTAAAGGTGACACCGTAACAGGACGCAGTGAGAGAACCTGATGGCCGAGCATGTTACTTTTGGAGAAACACGTGGCCTATATAGCTTTGTATGGGACAAGGAAAGGCAACTATGTAAGTATTGGCCTATTTCAGTGCTGCTGTGCTTTTATTAAGAGTAACAACCCTCACTCCCTTGATGAGAGTTAGGGGTTGGGTGCGTGCTCCCCAGCTGCTCCTCTCTTGCCCTGCTGTCCCCCGTGAGGTACAAAGGGGGCTGCTTTGTTAGTTCCCCTGGGTCTGTGATGGGTGTTGGCATGTATTATCTGAGCGTAAATCTGAAGATGATCAGTTTTGCTCTAGAATTACTCTGAGACCTGGGAAGCGATCTTCTTGTTGCTCCTTTATCTGCAGGGAGATTGTAGCTGTATTTCCACGTGGCTCCCTTGATAGGACGCTGTACTGAATCTGGCCACAGCACTGCTGCTTGCTTGCTCGGCTTGATAAATGCTGCAGCTAGCATTGGTTTTATAGGTGTGGGTTACCAGACGTAGCCCACAACAACTGGATTCTGGTTCCAGGAGGTGGGAAACGTCAATAACCGCTTGTGTCTGGAGGGGGAAAAAAAAGTTGCATTATTTTTAGTGTCCCCAAAAGAACTGGAGGCACTATTGCTCATGATTGTTGTTGCTGTGCTGAAAACATGTGGGTTAAAGCACTGCATCAAGAAAATGATGTTTACGGGTAGTGTAGGTAAACAATAGGGGGGGGGGGGGGGGGAGAGAGAGAGATGCATATGAGAATTCCCTTTGTAGTGCCGCTTCAGATTGTGGCAGCTTTGGCACATGACAGTAAGTTTCATGAAAATGTTAGTCTTGTTATTTTTGAGACTCGGGGTGGTGATGTGCGTGTTAGTTTGGATGCCAAGATAATATCTGATGATCTGAAGTGAATCGGTGCCTTACTGCTTGCACGTGTTTAACTTGACATTGAGCTTGATACCTCTGTGCTAGAAAGTAGAGGGGAGGAAAGAAATGTAGTAGTGTAGGGATATACGTGTGCGTGTGCCATATGTATGCACAGACACACATAAAGCACGTAATATGCAAGAGTGGTTAGTATGTCCCAAGTTGTTAATGGGATAGAAAACATTTGATGTGCTGCAAACTTTGTAAATGTTAACTAAGGCATTTTCATTGCTCTATTTCGATGCTGTGCTTACCTGATTCAGAACTAAAATAATGCCCTGCTTAGGGGCGCAGTCTGTCGGAGTATTTGAGGATGAGCAGTGTTTCCTGGGGGCGGACAGCGATGGATCTCATGGGATGGCTGCACTGAATGAAGACGGATGAAATTCTGGCATTCATCTAATCATGTCAGTACAGATGTGGTGCAGTAAGGGCCAGCACAGGTCACAATTCTTGTCTGCTGTCAATCCTCAGCATGTCCAGGTAAATGTAACAGGGTAATTGTAGAAACAACTACTTGCAATTAATGATCTTGATGATTGGAGACTTAGGAACCAGGTGCTGTTTGATACCAATGGCAAAAAATATTTCAGTACATTATTAAGAAATAATCTAACGAGCAAAACTTAAGGTTTCATCTCCAAAAAAAAGTATATATTCATATTTGGGAACACTGTGCTTTTAATGTTCCTTTACTGGTGATTTTGTCTGCATTCTTCATGAATTTTGTAGCAGTCTCTGCTACAGGTCTTAGTGGAATCTTGTAGATAATTACTTTTGGATTTTATGAATTCTTCTTGGTGTACATTAGGTGAAAGACGTGTATGGCCAGAGGAAGAGTAAAGGTTTGGATTTTATAGGTGTTTATATGCACAGAAATATGACTATTGTAATATATAATTAAATAATTATGTAATGTCTATATAAAATATATATGCAGTACATACACTTGTGCAGTGTGTTTCCACTTTAGTACTATACAAAAGAAGTGTTGTGGTAGTCAGTTCTTCTGTTGTGTTCCTCAAATCTTTTTTCCTGTATAACTTTAAAATTATACCAGTCTGTTCAGCAGTTATTTATTTGGTGTGTACTTTTCCCCTGAGAAAATGGACTTGGTCTCAGCCTTATTTGTTCACCGTAGCTATCTCCATTGTAGATTAAATGTCTCGCCATCTCTCCTGTCTTTCATTTTCCTTCTCATGCCAACCGTGGTGATAAAACAGTACCAAAAAGGCTCCAATGCTTCCAACCAGTGGCTTGATTGCTTGTGTCATGTGTCTCTAGTCCCATCTCAAGGGAGAAGTTTATCAATGGTGTTACAAATAAATAAGGTAGTGTCCTGTTTTAGGAAGAAAGTGTGTTG
Source organism: Aptenodytes patagonicus (assembly GCF_965638725.1). Lineage (NCBI taxonomy): Eukaryota > Metazoa > Chordata > Aves > Sphenisciformes > Spheniscidae > Aptenodytes > Aptenodytes patagonicus. The sequence continues at coordinate 319,114 of NW_027472036.1, read as the reverse complement.
CATTTTAAACCCTTGGGTAGGACAGAAGGAGGTTGCCTTCTTGGGTCAGTGATGAGTGTTGGCATGTATTATCTGATCTAAAGTTGATGCCTATCACCACTTTAGCTCTAGAATTACTCTGAGACCCAGGAAGCTCCAGTTCCTTTTGGCTGCAACCGTGGAGCTTTTCCAAACTGTGGAATCAAATTCCTGTCACAAATTCTAACCCAGTGTAAGGAGAAGGGGGCACAGTTTGAGTTTTCTTCCATTTACGTGAGAGAGAGTTATAGTTCTTGGGTTGATACTGGCTGTTACTAGGAGATGCTTTCACGTTAACTGAACGCAGCTCTGGATACCCAAAGCTGAACAGTGTTAGCAAATGCCGATGTAGAGATCTGGTGGCAAACTTAACCTGCCTGTCTCAAGGAGCATGCATGTTCTTGATTCACAAACGCTGTTTAGTCCCACCTGCGCATCCAGAATGCTTGAAGGGTCAGGTCACATCTTCCTTTGATTGCAATGAGCAGTCAGGTGTTCAGATTTGCTTTTTAAGGAGAAAAAGCAATGATGAGATATTTTGTTGGGGTTGTACATTCCTCTTTGTGTTTGCATTTAGTATTTCCTGGAAGGTTAGATTTGTTATGCATATTCACATACTCTTTAAAATGCTGTAAATGGCAGCTACTTTGCACAGCAGTTAAAATCTTGTGGGACTATTACATGTACCTTGCCATGTTCTTGGATAAGTATATCCCTATTGGTGTGTGTCCTTTTGTTTCTGTTGGTTGTTTGGGTTTTTTTCTTGGGGGGGAGGGGGGTGTTCTTATCAGGGGAAGATGATTATGAGTAGGCTTCAGTTGATACTGTGGTTTCCTGCAATTTGTACTTTCCTAGTGACTGCCTTGAAATGTGGCCTGAAACACTGCAAACATTTCCCAGGGAAAATAGAGGCATTTGTCAATGCCTATGTATTACCTGACACATTGTAAATAAGCCTGGTGGTAGATGTATGTGGGATTGCCAGGAACATTAATGATCAGGGTTAATCTGTCCATTTGGTCTGTAGCTTGCCCTCCGTAAGCCTTAGGGTAAGAGAATATACAGGGTCAAACCACAGGCTGGATGCAGAATCGTCCTAAAGGCTGTATCCAGCCTGCAGAAGGCAGTTTGAGTACTCTGTGGGCTTTGTTTAAAGAAGACAGTAGTGCTCTGCCTGATCTTCTAGGGTCTTTTTCCAAACTTTGTACTAGTGTAATAGTTAAACATTACCATTCTGTAATTACCTTGTGTAACTGGAACTTTTATACAAAAGCAACATTAATGGAAAAGTAAAACTCATTTGAAACTAAAAGGTGAGATGCGTGCTTATTTTACATCATGCGTGCAGGACTGGATTCCTGCTTTGAAACCTTCCTGCATTTACTCTGCTAAACTATACTTAGTTTTTCAATACAAGCTTATTTCTGTAATTTTGGATCTGTTGTGTCACAGGATTACTGGCTATAACAGACCAGTTGCGTCAAATGTTGACTTTCTGGGTTGGTGGCTTTGTGAAGATCAAGTACCTTCTGGAGGACTCAACAGGTGACCAGAGAAGGCATTAGATGGTTGCTTTTGTTCAGAGCTCACTAGAGATTATTTTTTCCAAATTTGAAGAATCTGTGGAAAATGTCAAGACTCTTATGAAATGCTTTGTAAACTAGCTTTTGCTTTGATTCTTCATTTTGTCACTAATGCTTGTCACCCAGTCTTTAGCTACTCTTTGTTTGAGGCCTCACTTTAGGAAGGTATTTGTACTGAAGTATGTCTTGCTGACCACTTGAACCAGTAGCCTGTTAAATCAGAGCCTGAATATTTTTGTCTATGGGAATTAGCTCTTTAGGATTCGTATAAAAATTACTGTTTTACTGGATGTTAATCCCAGGTATAAGTGTTTCATGTCACAGTAGGAAATTGTGTAACCTGGAATAAACTCCTCTGACAAATGGATAATCAATCAACAGATTCTTTTTTTCCCCAAAAAAAATTGAAAAATTACTTATGAAAAAGGTGCTGTGGATTTTTAGCCTCTCACATAGAAGGTGAAGGCTGTTTCAAAATTACATTCTTGCATTTTTGTTTCTTGAAGAGGGAAGAGGTCCTCTAAAAAGACTGCATCCACAAACTTTCTTTTCTTTTACCACGAAGAAATTCTTTGTGTTGTTTCTCTTGCAACAGTATTACAGTAGCACAGCTAGCAGTTTGCAGGATCACCAATATGATTTACAAGGTCATGTTTAAACCAAAATCAGATAATGTTCTGCTTCTCTGTTTGCCAGTTACCTGATGTATATTACTCATGGTAGGTGCTAGCATCTCTGGAGGTGATTGGCAGGTTACATTGGATTGACAGAGAGAAACTGTGCTGCTGTATTGTGGCTTGATGGGGAGACTGGAGGATTTGCTGACAGACCAGGAGACATAGTAAATAAGTAAATAAAACCTTAACTAAAAGTTTCCTTAATGGAAATCTTCAGCTGAAAAAGTGTTTTTTCCCATCTGAGTGTAACTTGTGACCCAGATTTAAGTGTTTTGCAGAGCTGCAGTTTAATTAGAGGGAAAGAATAGGGTAGAGTTGCTTTAGAAGGCTTACTTGGGGAGCTTGTAATATTTTACATTGCACTTGCACTGCGACATCCCACACTGTAGTCAGTTGCTGTTCCTTACATAATTCTGGTTCCTGAAACACATACCATGCAAATTGTTTCTCATGAGACCACTTAGAAGATTTCTGTAAAAATACTATTTTTAAAAAAAGCAACAATTTGTAAGCTTCTAGATACCACTGTGGGTTAATTACTCTTCAACTCTTGGTGCTTTTGCCTGATCTAAATGAGTTAGAAATTACTATCAAGAATCTCTACACCCCAATGTCTGTTCTGTGCCAGCCAGCCCACCCACTGAATAAATCCTCACATTTGCCTAGATGAAGGAGGAAGATGATTTTGAGGTAACATTACAAGGCTGGGGGCATGGATTTTCCCTGTGGTTGAGAGCATGTTACGGTTTATTTAGCTGGTCTATTCTAATTTCAAATGGGAATAATTGAGATTGTCCAAATAAAGAAGCAAATTAAGATCATGTCATTCAAGGGCACTGGTCAGATAAAATTAAAAGTGTTACGAGACCTCAGTGCAACTCCTATAGAACACTTGGCTGCTGATTTGTCAAAGGTCAGGGGGAAATTGTAGCTATTTTATTACATCTGTCTGTGTCTTTTCCTTTCTCCACAAATGTGTTAACTGATGTAGCTTTCTGTTTCTTTGTAAGCTGATAAATTCTTTGTACTGGTGGGGTAGGGGATGTCTTTATTCTGCTCTGTTACTTGGAAAGTGTTTTGGGGGTGTTAAAATGGACAGTTTTTTTAATTTCTAAGGAGCTCACAGGAAGACCTTTTTCTCTTCAGAATGCCCCAAGAAAAGCTTAACATTTAAAGTCCTAATGCTTTTCTGGTCTTGGGATTAAACTTGAGCTATTTCTGTCTTGCTAGAAGACCAAGTTTGCAGAGTTCTATACCTAATGCAGGCACCTTTGGTGGTTTTTGCGTGTTATATTAGCAGTCATTTCGTATTATTTTTACCTATCATATCTATTGTGGAAGTGGGCACAGCTGTGGAAGCATTGGTGCTTACAGGTCTTTGCTTTATTCCTGCAGAAACTCATTCCTAACAGATCCTGTTAGGTTTTTTTAAATTAGTTTGACTGTAGTCTTTTGATTTGACACTGTGACTGTATTTCAGGTTTTGAACCACTTGACTATAAAGATTTCTCTGTCTTTTTCTTAAGTTATCAAGAACTAGTTGCTTGGAACCTAATATTGTAGTTGTTCTTATTAGCAGGTTTTTCCTTTCGTATTTGCTTTTAAAGAAGAATTGCAGAAAGGAGCAGAGGATGACATGGCAATAGATACATCTTCCAGGCATTCAGGCTTCCCTGAAAATACATACTGTTCATCAAGAGGCTGAGTCTGCAGCGAGTAACTGCATTTGCACACTTGCCAGTGGGGAACATTCCCCTTTCTGGGCATGCCCATTTATAGAAGGAAAGTTTGTCTTGTTGTTCCTAAAGTGTACTGGTTTTTCAATTATTATTTTGTTATTTACTTAACTTATTTTACCCCTCCTCTAATGGCCACGTATTGGTTCTGAGAAGGAGCAAGTAAACATATACATCTGTGTTCTTTGACCATACCTGTAATGTGTTTGCCAAACCACTGAGGAGCAGGATTTGGTACCCTAGTGTAGTTTTATCCTTCTAGGCTGTCTGTGATCGACAGTTGGGGCTCCTATGTGTGGTTATAACATGATAATTCCCCTCAGTTTGCTGCAATATACAACCTTTGTGATAAGATCCAGAAGTTCTACTTATACAAACATGATGTACCCTGCACCAGACCCCGTGGGTAATTTTGGATAGGATTTTGTAGAATGACTGACTCCACTGACAGGATGCTTATGTCGTGAGACCTTAAATAGCTTCTTGCAGTTGTGTGATGATAGGTGCTTCTGGGGAAAGTTCATGCAGTGAAGGAATACTTGGATACCAAATAACTGTTGCTGCCTCTTTGGGTTTTTTTCTTGTATTTTTTTCCTTTCAGTTTTATAGCACAGTAGGTTGCTGCTCCCCTCTTAAGATTTTACAGCAAAGCTCTGTATTCAGAGACTGTTAAAGAGCATTATACTGTTGCTGAAGAGCAAATGGGGAATTTATGGAACAGGCACATGGAGGTGATTAAATTTACCTTTTCAGTCTGTTATGTTTGCTTCTGCTGTCTGATGCCATTACATGTTATTGGGGACACATGAGTGCTTCCTGCTGAATGCAGAGTTGAAAATTGTCTTAGCAGCAAATGATCTACAAGCATCTTTGAGTAAATCATAGTGCTGTAAATGCATGCCAAGGAAATTGCTCTGATATGTGTTGACGGGCAAGACAAATCAAAGCTTATTCAGTTGCAGCATCATCTTCAGCCATGGAGGTTTGCAGTTCTCTTGCTAACAAACAAAAGCTTCATCCCATACAAATGAAAGCTGGATGGCTTTTGGAGATGAACACAAACTTTCTTTCTTCTCCCAGGTAGTTCCATTTCACACATTATTTGGAATTGCTGGACTGTCTTTATTAGGAGAAGAACAAATGAAGGCTGTCAATCCTGTCTTTTGTTATGCCAGAAGATGTCCTTCAAGAATAAATGTACAGCCTGACCTGTCTCATAGAGAGAAAAGGTTGATATGCTGGGTTGTTTTGGTTTTACTGCTAGAAAGTCATCTCTGAAACCATTAGCATATTCTTCTTTGAAATGTGTTTACATTACTATAGTAAAGCAGTAGCTTTACCATGGGCTTTGTCACCTTGTAAATTGTATAGAATTGTATAGAATAAATTGTTCTAATAATCTGAGTGTAACATGCTCTTTGGTTGTATGTAAGAGGTGTAGAAACCTTTCTAATCTGTATCTAAATGAATGGGTCTTTAGATTTTTTTCTGAATATTCAAGTCAAATCTTAGACAAGATTTCACTGATATTTTGAATAAAGCATACCTTGGGTCTGTATATATCATGAAACTTGCTACCATTAAGCACTCTGGAGAAAGTCTCTACAGGATGGTGACTTGTTACCGTGTTGATCCTATATGAAATCCTGCTGTCATAGCTTTTAAGACAAAGCTAATTATATGTAATAGTGTTGGCAATTAAGAATAAAACTAGCTGTGGAAAACACTTGTTTTCTGAAGGATGAAGTCCTCTCTGTCTTCACAGAAGCCCTAAAATTGCCTCTTACTTTGCATCTCACATGCCTTGGTTGAGACTGGGTGGTATTCCAGTTCAAATATACACTAAATGATAATTGCAAAGGGGAAGAAGTCTTTAATAATCTCTATACTTATGCCTAAAGAAGGTCTAAAGTTGTTTCAAACACAGTTTTAAAAGCTGGCAGGTTAGTTTTGTCCAACCTATTCATGTTAGCGGTGAGTAAGATAGACCTGGGCACAATACATCTTGGTAGATCTCTTCTTATAGGGAATTTCAAAGAGAGAATGTGTATTTAAATGCTCAAATATCTCTAACCATTTTTTTAAGCTTTTATTTCTCTAAAGGCTTTTAGATGAGGTCAAACAATGACCCAGCTGTCCAGTTGCCTGAAGAGTTCTTGAATTAATTTCTTTTTTAAGGCTAAAAAAAAAATGTTATAGTAGGCTTTGTGTGCAAGGGAATGAGCACTGGTCAGGTGTTCTTTATGGGTAAAGTTGAAGAGAAACTTTTAATTTTTTTTTCTAATTCCAGGTTACCTTTCCAAGTGCTGCTACTTTTTGTCAAAGGAATCGCACTCAGTGATTTGCCATATTTTTTCCGTGTTGTGTAGACATAAAAAAAACCCCCAATCTCTTCAGAATCTCTGGTCTAGTGTAAACTGAGGCACCCTGGAAATTACTATGTGGGTGATACTGCATGACAATGTAGACCATGGTAGGGTGAAATCCTATTAATATTGGAGTTTTTCTCTGGAGGGGGTCTGGTTAACTTCATTTCTGAAGTCAGCTGTGATTTTTAAAGGTCTCCTTATAAGATTTATGGGTTAAAGGAGAGGAATTATGTGTATGTCCTGGTTTCGGCAGGGATAGAGTTAATTTCCTTTCTAGTAGCTGGTACAGTGTTTTGGATTTAGGATGAGAACAAAGTTGATAACACACCGGTGTTTTAGTTGTTGCTAGGTAATGCTTACACTAGCCAAGGACTTTTCAGCTTCCCATGCTCTACTGACTGAGGAGGCTGGAGGTGCACAAGAAGCTGGGAGGGGGCACAGCCAAACTGGCCAAAGGGACATTCCATACCATGTGACGTCATGCTCAGTACATAAACTGGGAAAAGCTGGCCGGGGGGGCCGCTGCTCGGGGACTGGCTGGGCATCGGTCAGCAGGTGGTGAGCAATTGTGCTGTGCATCACTTGTTTTGTGTATTATTATTATTATTATTATCATATTATTATTATCATTTTATTTCAATTATTAAACTGTTTTTATCTCAACCCACGAGTCTTTCTAACTTGTGCTCTTCCAATTCTCTCCCCCATCCCACCGGGTGGGGGGGAGTGAGCGAGCGGCTGCGTGGTGCTTAATTGCTGACTGAGATTAAACCACGACAGTCCTTTTTGGCGCCCAACGTGGGGCACGAAGGGTTTGAGATAATAACAGATTAACCGGAGTGTATTAAGGAACTTATATCTGTTAATAGTTGAGGGTCACAATGTTGGTTTCTCTGTTCTCGATATTGATTTGTATAATCTGCATCGCGCTTTTTTTCCTGCTGTACATGTTAAAGATTGGTGTTGGGTTTTGCAGTTTGCTGTGGTCTGCAGTGAATAGTAATGTCTCGCTTGTGAGGTTTGTTTTTAGAACATTGACCTTGACGTTTCTGTGGTATGTAAACTTCGCAATGAAGCCGTTACTGTACCATGGATACCATATCGTGGAGACAACTAGCAATTGCAGTAACTTTTCTGAGAGTTTTTTTACAGAGGAAATACAGAATGGCAGTGTCACTACCTTCTTCTATGATGTTTCCTCCTTCATTACAGTAATTTTTCAGTATTTTGAGCATCCTTGGGCAGTTAAGATACTTCTATTAATACTTCTTGGGAATATTGTTTCGGTTTTGTCTAAAGTTGGTAAGCAATTTAAGAATATCATCCAGAGATCTGCCCCAAGGCTGAATAATTGAGTGGCAGGGTGTGTGGGACAAGATGGGCAAGTACCTAGGCCAATGGGCACGCCCAGTGTTTTGGAACTTCACCCCTGAGCAAGTGCAGAATCCTGAAAAGTTAGTAGAATATTTGGAAAAAGTATGCTGTCACCCTGGCAACTCTAGAGAGATGCAACTCATTGCAACGTGCTGGGGCCTGGCCCATGCCTACCGAGCCCTGTTCAACACTACTCAGTACCCTCAAAGGGAAGAGAAGGTCTCTGGCTCTGACAGTAAAACGACACGCACTGCGGCCACTCAGACCTGGGCAACAGGCCGTGCAGCCACTCAAACCCGGGCAACACGCACTACGGCCACTACAACCCCAGCAACAGGCCCTGCGGCCACTCAGACTCCGGTGACATGCACTTGCACTGCGGCCACTCCAACCCCGGCGACATGCACTGCGGCCACTCCAACCCCGGCGACATGCACTGCGGCCACTCCAACCCCAGCAACAGGCCCTGCGGCCACTCAGACTCCGGTGACATGCACTTGCACTGCGGCCACTCCAACCCCGGCGACATGCACTGCGGCCACTCCGACCCCGGCGACATGCACTGCGGCCACTCCAACCCCGGCAACAGGCCCTGCGGCCACTCAGACTCCGGTGACATGCACTTGCACTGCGGCCACTCCAACCCCAGCAACACGCCCTGTGGCTGAACCAAAGGACGAGCCTGTGCCAGTATCAGTCGCCCCTGTACACAAGAAGAAATCTTGGAAGCGGAAGTCAGCTCGTTTAGTAAGGGAGGAAGAAGCTTCTTCTAAAAGGGAACCGGAGGAAGAACTGTACGAGACAGATGACCCTAGAGAAGGACCATCACGAGAACGGGAGGAGGAAAGCTGGCCGCTGATCGGGGAGGAGGAAGAGGAAGAACTCATAAACGAGACAGTGACCACCCGATCTCTATCCCTGAGTGAGCTGCGAGATATACGAAAAGATTTCAGCCGCCGTCCAGGTGAGCATATTGTCACCTGGCTGCTCCGATGCTGGGATAATGGGGCCAGTAGCCTGGAATTAGAGGGTAGGGAAGCCAAGCAGCTGGGATCCCTTTCTAGGGAAGGGGGCATTGATAAAGCAATTGGAAAAGGGACACGTATCCTCAGCCTTTGGAGGCGACTCTTGTCAAGCGTGAAGGAAAGGTATCCCTTTAAGGAAGATGTCATATGTCGCCCAAGCAAGTGGGCCACCATGGAGAAGGGTATCCAGTTTCTGAGAGAATTAGCTGTGCTGGAGGTGATTTATGATGACCTGAACAATGAACAACTATCCAAAGATCCAGACGAAGTCAAGTGCACACGACCCATGTGGCGGAAGTTTATAAGGAGCGCACCATCGTCATACGCCAATTCATTGGCAGTGATAACCTGGAAAGATGGAGAGGAACAAACAGTGGATGAATTGGCTAGTCAACTCCGGCAATACGAGGAAAGTCTTTCTTCCTCCATCGTCTCGGCTGTGGAGAAACTGTCCGAAAAACTGTCCCGGGAGATCCAGCAACTCAGAGAGGATAGGTCCTACTCCTCACCTGTACGGACCAGTATCTCGGCTATTAGAAGTAAGCGTTCTTTTGCTCAAGAGAGAGAATATAAAGGGTACACACCACGGGGCACCCTATGGTTTTACCTGCGTGACCACGGAGAGGACATGAGGAAGTGGGATGGGAAACCTACTGCAGCCCTAGGGGCACGGGTACGTGAATTACAAGGGAAAACAATCACAGAAAGAGGTTCTTCCAGGAAAATTGCTGCTCCAGTTTCCAGCGGGCAGTTCCCCAGAGAGAGTAGAAGGGCTGATCTTACTCTTGATCTTAATGAAGAAACTTCTGACTCATACGTACAAGAAATGAGAAACGAGTACTGTGATGAGGATTAGAGGGGCCCTGCCTCCAGCCAGGGGGAGGAAAGGGACAACCGGGTTTACTGGACTGTGTGGATTCGGTGGCCTGGCACATCAGACCCACAGAAGTATAAGGCTCTGGTAGACACCGGTGCACAGTGTACCCTAATGCCATCAAGATATATAGGAACAGAACCCATCTATATTTCTGGGGTGACGGGGGGATCCCAACAGCTATCTGTATTGGAAGCCGAAGTGAGTCTAACTGGGAATGGGTGGCAGAAGCACCCCATTGTGACTGGCCCAGATGCTCCGTGCATCCTTGGCATAGACTACCTCAGGAGAGGGTATTTCAAGGACCCAAAAGGGTACAGGTGGGCTTTTGGTATAGCTGCCTTGGAGATGGAGGAGATTAAACAGCTGTCCACCTTGCCTGGTCTCTCGGAGGACCCTTCTGTTGTGGGGTTGCTGAAGGTCGAAGACCAACAAGTGCCAATCGCTACCACCACAGTGCACCGGCGGCAATATCGCACCAACCGAGACTCCCTGATTCCCATTCATGAGCTGATTCGTCGACTGGAGAGCCAAGGAGTGATCAGCAAGACCCACTCACCCTTTAACAGTCCCATATGGCCAGTGCGGAAGTCTAATGGAGAGTGGAGACTAACAGTAGACTATCGTGGCCTAAATGAAGTCACGCCACCGCTGAGTGCTGCTGTGCCAGACATGCTAGAACTTCAATATGAATTGGAATCAAAGGCAGCCAAGTGGTATGCCACAATTGATATTGCTAATGCATTTTTCTCAATCCCTTTGGCAGCAGAGTGCAGGCCACAGTTTGCTTTCACTTGGAGGGGCGTTCAGTACACCTGGAACCGACTGCCCCAGGGGTGGAAACACAGCCCTACCATTTGCCATGGACTGATCCAGACTGCATTAGAACAGGGTGGAGCTCCAGAACACCTGCAATACATTGATGATATCATCGTGTGGGGCAACACAGCAGAAGAAGTTTTTGAAAAAGGGAAGGAAATAGTCCAAATCCTGCTGAAGGCCGGTTTTGCCATAAAACAAAGTAAAGTCAAGGGACCTGCACAGGAGATCCAGTTTTTAGGAATAAAATGGCAAGATGGACGTCGTCAGATCCCAATAGATGTGATCAACAAAATAACAGCCATGTCTCCACCAACTAGCAAAAAAGAAACACAAGCTTTCTTAGGCGTGGTGGGTTTTTGGAGAATGCACATTCCAAATTACAGTCTGATTGTAAACCCTCTCTATCAAGTGACCCGGAAGAAGAACAATTTCAAATGGGGCCCTGAGCAACGACAAGCTTTTGAACAAATTAAACGGGAGATAGTTCATGCAGTAGCCCTGGGGCCAGTCCGGGCAGGGCAAGATGTAAAAAATGTGCTCTATACCGCAGCCGGGGAGAATGGCCCTACCTGGAGCCTCTGGCAGAAAGCACCAGGGGAGACTCGAGGTCGACCCCTAGGGTTTTGGAGTCGGGGATACAGAGGATCCGAGGCCCGCTATACTCCAACTGAAAAAGAGATATTAGCAGCATATGAAGGGGTTCGAGCTGCTTCAGAAGTGATCGGCACTGAAGCACAGCTCCTCCTGGCACCCCGACTGCCGGTGCTAGGCTGGATGTTCAGAGGGAGGGTCCCCTGTACACATCATGCAACTGATGCTACATGGAGTAAGTGGGTCGCACTAATCACACAACGGGCTCGAATAGGAAACCCCAGTCGCCCAGGAATTCTGGAAGTGATCATGGATTGGCCAGAGGGCAAAGATTTTGGAATATTGCCAGAGGAGGAGGTAACGCGTGCTGAAGAGGCCCCAATGTATAATGAACTACCAGAAAATGAGAAGCAATATGCCCTGTTCACTGATGGGTCCTGTCGTCTTGTGGGAAAACATCGGAGGTGGAAAGCTGCTGTATGGAGTCCTATGCGACAAGTTGTAGAAACGGCTGAAGGAGAAGGTGAATCAAGCCAATTTGCAGAAGTAAAGGCCATCCAGCTGGCTTTAGACATTGCTGACCGAGAAAAGTGGCCAGTGCTCTATCTCTATACTGACTCATGGATGGTGGCAAATGCCCTGTGGGGGTGGTTGCAGCAATGGAAGCAGAGCAACTGGCAGCGCAGAGGCAAACCCATCTGGGCTGCCGCATTGTGGCAAGATATTGCTGCCCGGGTGGAGAACCTGGTTGTAAAAGTCCGTCACGTAGATGCTCACGTACCCAAGAGTCGGGCCACTGAAGAACATCAAAACAACCAGCAGGTGGATCAGGCTGCTAAGATTGAAGTGGCTCAGGTGGATCTGGACTGGCAACATAAGGGTGAATTATTTCTAGCTCGGTGGGCCCATGACACCTCAGGTCACCAAGGAAGAGATGCAACATACAGATGGGCTCGTGATCGAGGGGTGGACTTGACCATGGACACTATAGCCCAGGTTATCCATGAATGCGAAACATGTGCTGCAATCAAGCAAGCCAAACGGTTAAAGCCTTTTTGGTATGGAGGACGATGGTTGAAATATAAATATGGGGAGGCCTGGCAGATCGATTATATCACACTCCCACAAACCCGCCAAGGCAAGCGCCACGTGCTTACAATGGTGGAGGCAACCACCGGATGGCTGGAAACATATCCCGTGCCCCATGCCACTGCCCGGAACACTATCCTGGGCCTTGAAAAGCAAGTCCTATGGCGACATGGCACCCCAGAAAGAATTGAGTCAGACAATGGGACTCATTTCCGAAACAACCTCATAGACACCTGGGCCAAAGAGCACGGCATTGAGTGGGTGTATCACATCCCCTATCATGCACCAGCTTCTGGGAAAATTGAACGATACAATGGACTGTTAAAGACTACGCTGAGAGCAATGGGTGGTGGGACGTTCAAACATTGGGATACGCATTTAGCAAAGGCCACCTGGTTAGTCAACACTCGGGGATCTGCCAATCGAGCAGGCCCTGCCCAGTCAGAACTTTTACGTACTGTAGATGGGAATAAAGTCCCTGTAGTGCACATAAAAAATATGCTGGGGAAGACAGTCTGGGTTATTCCTGCCTCGGGCAGAGGCAGACCCATCCGTGGGATTGCTTTTGCTCAAGGACCTGGGTGCACTTGGTGGATAATGCGGAAGGATGGGGAAGTCCGATGTGTGCCTCAAGGGGATTTGATTTTGGGTGAGAATAGCCAATGATCTGAATTATGTGATGTTAAGTACTAATTATAGTTATAATAGTTATACTAATAATACACAGATATACTAATAATACTAATAATATTATATGCCATACTAATGTTATTATAATAAGAATCACCCAGATTAATGAAGAATAACTTCAGTGAAACCAAGCAAAGCACAGTGATGATGGTACCAGAACTGACTTCAACCTGAAACAATCCAACACCACATACCATCTCCATTTTTCCTGCCCTGAAAGATTATTATGACAGATGGAGCCCGAAGTCATGGACTAAATGAACTCACCGAACATTTTAGAGGGATGGCCCACAGATGAAGGGAATGATATCTGTGTATGTGTGTATATATATATATAAAAGGGGGTGGTGATTAATGAAAATGTACTGGAAAATGTGAGACTTGAGCATGATGCAAATGGTATAGAATAAGGGGTGGATATTGTCCTGGTTTCGGCAGGGATAGAGTTAATTTCCTTTCTAGTAGCTGGTACAGTGTTTTGGATTTAGGATGAGAACAAAGTTGATAACACACCGGTGTTTTAGTTGTTGCTAGGTAATGCTTACACTAGCCAAGGACTTTTCAGCTTCCCATGCTCTACTGACTGAGGAGGCTGGAGGTGCACAAGAAGCTGGGAGGGGGCACAGCCAAACTGGCCAAAGGGACATTCCATACCATGTGACGTCATGCTCAGTACATAAACTGGGAAAAGCTGGCCGGGGGGGGCGCTGCTCGGGGACTGGCTGGGCATCGGTCGGCTGGTGGTGAGCAATTGTGCTGTGCATCACTTGTTTTGTGTATTATTATTATTATTATCATATTATTATTATCATTTTATTTCAATTATTAAACTGTTTTTATCTCAACCCACGAGTCTTTCTAACTTGTGCTCTTCCAATTCTCTCCCCCATCCCACCGGGTGGGGGGGAGTGAGCGAGCGGCTGTGTGGTGCTTAATTGCTGACTGAGATTAAACCACGACAGTGTACAAACTAAAAACTTTAGAATATTCATACTTTTTTTACATCAGATTTTTTAAGAATACTGTATTTGTAAAGGGTCATCACAATTTCTTAAGCAAACAAAATCACATTTTTTTTCAATGTACTGTGAAAGAAGTTAGTTGCCTGATGTGTGTGTTAAAAGACTTGTGTCATTGTGGTGCAGAATACGTTGCTATTGTCTACCTCTATTTTGTTAAATGTATTTCTTGATAAGATATTTCTGAGCTTACATATTTAGAAACATTGCAGTAATTAATCTGCTGTTCTCAGTCTTCAGTTATGGTTCCTTTACTAAAGGCTTTCAGAAATTTGCACTTCTGTAACTTCTGTAACCTTTTTCCCCCCATGCAAATCTTTCCATGGAAAGATCCTGACATTACCTCAGTACTTGGTCTTCAGCACTGAACTGCAGCTGCCCATCCCAGCAATACATTTTGCAAGGTCCTGTATGCGAATTTGCAAAAGAATAATCAATAATTCAAGAACATGAAATTGTATAGCTGTAGATATGTTTGTTAAAAGAAAATCTGGGGGAAAAAAATCACCCATTCTGTTATGTTCTAAGGACATGCTCGAGTCCAGAGGTATGTGTTTTATTCCAAAGATGCTGCTTTGCAGTTATGTTGAGACAGCCTGGTTGGTAAAGTCAGACTTACGATTTGTGACCATAAGAAAGGAAGGAGGAGGGGGAAGGGATGTCCCTTTTGCTTCTGCTTTTCTTGCCATACATTTGTAGTACTCGAAATTCAGGGCAGGGGCAGGGGATCGGCACCTGCTGTCTTCCATTCTTTGCTCTGCGGTGACACTGGAGTTCCTGATGCTTGAATTTTTAAAGCTGTGTCTGACTGATGATGCTCAGTATAGCAATAGTACGTGCCTCTTTGCTCCCGGCCTCCTGGTTTCCTGGTTTCCATGTTGTTCAGGTGTCTGCTGAGGAGCTGCAACTGATTGCAGTCCCTGTAGGACTTCTGTTGTGAAGCTGAGTAGCTGTTGAACGACAACTGTCCAGAAAATAATGTGTCCTCGTAAAGGCTGGCTTCAGCTTGGAGTGGCTTTTAATGCAGGGCTGTTGAGTTCAAGAGGCAAAAGGTTGTCTTGTTGAAATGTTTTGTTTCTTAATTGAAAGAGTTTTAGTGGTGTTAATACATGCTAATATACAAAGCAGTGATACAGTGTGCTCTAAAACACGCATAGAATCATATTGTGGTGGGTTGACCTTTGCTGGCTGCCAGATGCCCTCCAAGCCCCTCTCTTGCTCCCCCTCCATCCAACAGGACAGGCAGATCACTTAAAATTACCATCATGGACAGAACAGACTCAATGGGGGGAGGGGATTAATTTAATTTATTGCAATTAATTTTAACAGTAGGATAGTGAGAAAGAAGAACAAATCTTAAAACGCCTTCCCCCCACCCCTCCCTTCTTCCCAGGCTCAACTTCACTTGTGACTCTTCTACTTCCCTGCCGCGAGCAGTGCAGTGGGATGGGGAATGGGGCTTGCGGTCAGTTTATTACACATTGTCTCTGCTGCTCCTTCCTCCTCACACTCTTCCCCTGCTCCAGCATGGGGTCCCTCCCATGGGAGACAGTCCTCCATGAACTTCTCCAATGTGGGTCCTTCCCACGGGGTGCAGTCCTTCAGGAACAGACTGCTCCAGCATGGGTCCCCCATGGGGTCACAAGTCCTGCCAGCAAGCCTGCTCCAGCGTAGGCTTTTGACAGGGTCACAGCCTCCTTTGGGCGCATCCACCTGCTCTGGTGTGGGGTCCTCCACAGGCTGCAGGCTCCACCGTGGACCTTGCACTGCAGAGCGGCTTACGTTGGGACACTGGGTTTGTAGGGGTGGAAGCCTTCATGATATGGGGACAGGGGCTACTGCGTAAACACGCCTCGTCAACACACATGGTAATTCACTGAGTCCAGGAGCAGTGGCCCATTTCCTATTCACATTTAATGTACAATTCAAACTGGCTGCGCAACAGGGACCTACTAAGCCCCTTAGAGGGCAGCTGGCGGCAGCACCAAGCCTGCTCCAGGAGCGTGTCCCCGGGGGTGGAAGGAACAGCTGAGAAGGGCTATGCAAGGAGAGAGGCTGGAAGTTATACCTGGAATTGCAGGGGGTATGTCAGCTTGTGTGATAAAAGCTTGCCTGCACACCCGCAATGGAACGTGACAGGTGGAGGACACCCCCCCCCGAAAATACCCTGCAGCAGCTTCTCCATGTCCCACCACAGGACTCATTGGCCCACTGGTCTTCACAAGCCCAGAGGAGGGCAGGGGCACAGCAGCAGGCAGGAACCCAAATTACAGACTCAAAGCCTGGGCTTTTTACAGCCCGCCTGGGCTCCTGCCAGGGCTGTCCTGGGAAAAGCCTCAGCCCTGCAGTACAGGTATGAAACCTATCATGATGAGTAAGTGCCAGCGCACCCATGGGACACCTCAGGGGGTGCTGGGGGTGGATGTCTCAGCATCTCGCAAGATGTTTTGGGGAGGAACCAAATGGAAGGATCCAGAGGATTCGGGGAGGAACAAGTAGGGGAAAATAGAGGGATAAAAAGGGTCCATCACATGAAACTAGCTTGCTGGTTGGTCACGCGATGTCCTAGGCGTGACCAGCGCAGTCCGTCCTGCCTGCTTATTGAACCCCTTCCTAACGAGCACAGCACTTGGAGCCAGCCCACGGTTCATGGGGCGTCTGTGGGGCAGTGACTGGGGAGACCAGAGTTGGGGAAGCCACGTGGGAGAGGGGCCAGAGGCTCCTGTGGGCTGCTGGGTCTGGCTTGACGCTCCCCTGGCAGCCCCCACCCAAGTACCGGATAGGCCAGAGGGAAGCATGCAAGGCCAGGTATTACGAGGTCACTTCTGCCTCATTGCATGATATGGGGGTCACTGCCTCTGTGAAATCGCAGGGCTCCCCCCTACTGACCTAGCCCTGACCTCACCGTCCCCTGGTCCTCTGGGCTACAGCACCACAGCCCCTGGCGTCACTGTGACATCGTTTGTCCCGGTACCCAACTGCTGATGACCTCACAGTTCCCGACACCCCCGGGGCTATGATGGTATTGCCCCTGCTGCCCTCATCGCTGACATCACAGCCCCCAGTACCCCGCCCCATGAGCACTGGGGAGTTAACAATTATGCAGCCACAATTCCAAGTGCTGCCACCTCTGACATCACTGCCCCAGGCCCTGCATCACTATGACATCACACCATCATGCAGACACCACCACTGCCACCTGCTCACTTTATTGGGCTGGTTCCAGCTGCTCTTGACGCTGGGGTCCGGGAAGGGAGGGGAGCCTGGACACCTGGGTCCTCAGAGGGTGGGGCCTTGGGGGGTGGAGCCTTCTGGGGGAGGGGCCAGCCCCAGCAGCCCCCGGGCAGTGGCAAAGAGGTTGAGGGGGGCGGTGCCATCGGTGATGAGGGTGGACTGCAGCCCCAGGCCCTGCAGCAGCTTCACCTGGGGGCGGTCACAATGCTGGCCACTCCTCCTGGCAGGCTATGCCCCCCAGCAAACCCCACCCCAACACCCCCTGCACCCTCGAGCCACACCCCTGCCAAGAGGCTCCAACCCATGGAGACCCCACATCCTGAAGACTCCACCCCTGCCGGCAGCCCAGAGGTGCCATGCCCAGCAAAGCCCCACCCATTCCAGAGACCCCACCCCCAGCCAAGGCTCCACTTCTGCATCCTGCTACAGGCTCCACCCCTCCAGGTGGCCACACCTCCTTCAGGCATCACCCCTGAAGGGTGCTCCAACCCCCCGAGCCTTCCCCTGGCTGCACCCCCCGGGGCCCCACCCCACCAGGCCCTGCCCCCTCACCTGGAGCTCGGGCCCCGCCCGGGCGATGTCTCGGATGGTCTCGGGCCCCAGGGCAGCCACCACCTCCCGCACTCGCGAGGCCTCCACATCTGCCAGTGCCTGGGCCCGTGCTGCCTCCGCCTCCCCCCGCGCCTGCTGGGCCCGCACCTCCTGGGCCTGTGCCCGCTCCAGCCGCAACAGCTCTGCCTCCTGGGGGCGGGGACACCATCGGGACACACCTCCACCTCAGCTCTGCCTCCCAGAGGCGGGGCTATTGCTTGGGGCACCTCCCCTGGGCAGGCCCTGCCCCCCCCCCCATGATTCCCCCCCCCCCCGTCTCTATGGCGATGGCCTCAGCCTTCAGCTTGGCCTGGAGGATGGCGGCTTCGCCCTCGATGCGGGCAGCCTCTGCCCAGGCCTGCGCCTCCGCCCGGGCCGCCCCCGCACTCTCCACTGCTGCGCTGAGGGGGGGGGGGAGGAAGCAGAGTCACATACCCCGTCCACCACGGGCCCTGCCCACTGCCAACCCCACCCACCCTGCCCCATGCCCCCTGGGAAGGTGGAGGACCCCAGTGCCCATCCCCCGTGCCTGTGGGCAGTCAGAGGACCTGCGTGCCTCCCGGGCAGTGCATGTTGGGAAGATGGCCGACCTGAGGGCCTCGAGCTCCAGCAGCTCTCTGCGTGCCCGCTCGGCCTCTGCCTGGTCCAGGAGGCGCTGCCGCTCCAGGCGTCCCCGGGCCTCCTGCGCCAGCCGCTCTGCCTCGTGCCTGGGAACAGGGACCAAGGGGTGGAGAGGCACGGGGGACACAGGGGATGTTGGGGGTGTGGGGAGACACCAAGGATGTGGGGGCACGTTGGGGAAACTGGGCATATTGAGGATATGGGGGATGTAGGGAGCATGAGGGGACATGATTGGTATGGGGAACATGGGGGACATAGGGGACATTTAGGGACATGAGGGATATGGGGGGACATGGAGAGACATAGGGGCATATGGCAACATGGGGCATATAGGGAGACATAAGAAAACACTGGAGGATATGGGGGGACATAAGAGATATGGAGGACATGGTGGGGCATGGGGGACATGGAGGGACATTTGGGGACACAAGGGACACACAGACCTGGCAGTGGCCTCCTGGGAGTTAGTGCTGATCTTGATCTCCAGCTGGAAGGTGTGCTGGAGGGACATGGGGACACAGGAGGAACCTGGTGGGACATGAGGTGACACGAGGGAGCATGGGGACCTGGCGGCAGCCTCCTGAGAGTTGGTGGCGATCTCAATGGCCAGCTGGACACTGCGCTGCAGGGCATCACGGGTGCGCTGGTCCACGGGCTCCACGCTCTGGATGTCGACGCTCGTCACCACCAGCCCATTGGGTGCAAAGCGGAGCTGTTCCCGCAGCCGCCCACCCTCATCAAAGCCAAACACAGCTGAGCAGATGAGACGATTGGAGTTCTGCGGACAGCAGAGACATATGAGACACTTGGGGACGTCAGGGTCACCTGCGGATGTTGAGGATGTTGGGGCACTGGGGACACGAGGGGTTATTGGGAAACACACGGGGCTTCATCAAAGCCAAACATGGCTGAGTAGATGAGCCGATTAAAGTTCTAGGGACATCAGGGATATGTAAGACACTTGGGGACATCAGGGACTCAAGGGGACATCAGGGACCCAGGGAGACCTGGGGTGACATGGAGGGGGGCACAAGGTGACCCAGGGCACCAGTGGGGGACGTGGGTGAGGCAGATGAAAGTGGGGACACTCGTGCGTGACCGAGGGGACGCGGTGGGGGGATGCGGGGGCACGTGGGGGCAGCCAAGGAGACCTTGTGGAAGTCATCAAAGGTGACGGCCACCACAGCGCCACGCACGCGGGAGTTCAGGGCCTTGCAGGCGTCACCCACGAAGTCGGGGACGCTGAAGAGGCGCCCCAGGGCCTTGGGGTCCTCTGGCATTTCGAAGTGCCTGCGGGGGGGCAGGATGTGCCCTCAGGCCTCACCCACCCTGGGCTGCTCCCACCCTGGTCCCACCCACTGCCATATCCCCGCCCTGTCCCAGAGCCACCCCCACCCCAAGGCCATTTGGCATCTGGCTCTGCCTGGCTGCCAAGACCCGCCTCCTGGCTGTAGACCACACCCTCTCACTAGAGGCCCTGCCCCCACAGTGCCCCACCCCCTTGCCTAGCACTGCCCATACTGCCTGACCCCACCCCCAAGATTGAGGCCACACCCCCTTCCCTAGCCCCACCCATACCACCGGACTCCACCCTCAAGTCCCAGGCCCCACCCCCAGCTTGACCACAGCCCCATGGCCCAAGTCCTGCCCCAGGGGCCCCAGTCCCAAAGCTGTCCCTGTCCCCAGCCCTAGCTCCACCCCCAAGGTTCACACCCCACCCCCCAAAGCCCCATCCACCAGTTGTAGGCCAGCTGGAGCTGGAGGCGGGCATGGTCGGCTGTCTCGATGGTGACGATGTCAGCACAGAAGTCGGGGCCGAGGCGGAGGCAGAGGCTGCGGCGGGCATGGGGACGCTTGGGGCGCCCCGCTGAGAGGGACAGGACTGTCAGCTGCTCCCCGGGGCCCAGCACCACCAGCTCGGGGCCCAGCACCACCCTGCAACAGGGCAAGAGCGCGTCAAGGGCACGGGTGACATGCCAGCGGCACCACCCGACAGAGGAGGGGCCCAGAACACACCAAGGACAATCCACCACACGCTGGGCCCAGCACCATCACCTGCTCCGCAGGGCCCAGAGCCACCCTGCCAGACCAAGGACACGCAATGACATGTGGGTGCCCAACACAGCCTTGCGACGTACTAAGGACACCAGTCACTGTGCCAAGAACAAAGGTCACAAGACGAGGACACACCAAAGTCATCATAGGATGATAGGATCACAGCATGGCTGAGGTGGGGAGGGACCCCTGAAGATCACCTTGTCCAACCCGCCCTCTTCAAGCAGGGCCACCTTGAGCTGGTTGCCCATGACCGTGTCTAGTCAGGTTTCAAATATCTCCAAGGATGGAGACTCCACCACCTCCCTGGGCAACCTGTGCCAGTGCTTGGTCACACTTACAGTGAAAAAGTGTTTCCTGATGTTCAGAGGGAACCTCCTGTCTCTCAGTTTGTGCCCATTGCCTCTGGTCCTGTCACTGGGCACCACTGGAAAGAGCCTGGCTCCATCCTGTCTGCACCCTCCTTTTAGGTATTTGTACACATTGATGAGATCCCCCTGAGCCTTCTCTTCTCCAGGCTGAACAGTCCCAGCTCTCTCAGCCCTTCCTCACAGGAGAGGTGCTCCAATCCCTTCATCATCTTCATGGCTCTTCGTTGGGCTCTCCAGTATGTCCATGTCTCTCTTGTACTGGGGAGCCCAGCACTGGACACAGCACTCCAGGTGGGGCCTCACCAGTGCTGAGGAGAGGGGAAGGATCACCGCTTCCCACCTACTGGCAACACTCCTAATGCAGCCCAGGACACCATTTACCACCTTTGCCACAAGGGCACATTGCTGGCTCATAGTCAACTTGGTGTCCATCAGGACCCCCAGGTCCTTTTCTGCTGAGCTGCTTTCCAGCTGTTCAGCCCCCAGCATATATTGGTGCATGGGGTTGTCCCCCCCCAGGGGCAAGACTTTGCACTTCCCCTTGTTGATCTTCATGAGGTTCCTGTCAGCCCATTTCTCCAGCCTGTTGAGGTCCCTCGGGATGGCAGCCCGACCCTCTGGCGTATCAGCCACTCCTCCCAGTTTGGTGTCCTCTGCAAATTTGCTGAGGGTACACTCTGCCCCACCATACAGATCATTAATGAAGATGTTAAACAGCACTGGACCCAATATTGATCCCTGGGGTACACTACTTATTACTGCCCTCCAACTAGACCTTGTGCCACTGATCACCACACTCTGGGCCTGGCCATTCAGCCAGTTTTCAGTTCACCTCACTGGTCATCCAGCCCGGACTTAATCAGCTTCTCTAGGAGGATCTTATGGGAGACACTGTCAAAAGCCTTCCTGAAGTCCAGGTAGACATTAGCCACTGCTCTCCCCTCATCTACCAGGCCAGTCATTTCATCAGAGACGTTTATCAGGTTGGTCAAGCATGACTTCCCCTGGGTGAATTCATGCTCACTACTCCTTGTCATTCATTTGCCTGGAAATGTTTTCCAGGATGAGCTACTCCATCACCTTCCCAGGTATCGAGGTGAGGCTGAGCAGCCTGTAGTTCCCTGGGTCCTCCTTCTTGCCCTTCTATAAGATGAGGGTGACCTTTCCAGTCTTTGGACACTTCTCCCAGTCGCCATAATTAATCAAAGATTATCGAGAGTGGCCTCTCAATGACATCAGACAGCTCCTTCAGCACTTGTAGTTGCATCCCATTAGGGCTCATGGACCTATACATTTGCTTAAGTATTCTTTAACCTGAACCTCTTCTATTAAGGGTGCGTCTTCCTTGCTCCAGACTTTCACTCTGGTCTCTGGAGCCCAGGATCCCTGAGTATGACTCATACAGACTGAAGCCAAGGATATTCTGTGACACAAGAGTCCCTGCACTATCACTTGCTCCCCAGGGCCCTACACGACCAACTCTATACCCAGCACCACTCTACAACATGCCAAAAACACATGAAGGACATGGGTCACATGCCAAGGACACACCAGTCCCCACACTGTCACCTGCTCCCCGGGGCCCAACATCACCAGCACTGGGTCCAGCATCAGCCCACCACAGACATGCCAAGGACGCTGGTCACACGCCAAGGACACACCAAGGAACACACCACGGCACAGGGGTCACAGCAACATCACCTGCACCCTGCTGCCCAGCACCCCTTCTGTGCCCCCTCCATCCCGATATCTTCCCCCTACACCCCCCCCACATCCACCATGTCCTCCATTCCCTCCCACGTCCCTTCTCTGCCATGCCCAGAAACCACAGGTGCTCACCGCGCCCGCCGCTCCCGGTAGTCGTAGACCTGCACAGCGGCATTGTGGGGCACCTGGTAGGTGACGGCGCGGGTGCGGTCACGTTGGGGGACCCCAACATCCGGGCTGGAGAAAGAGTGGACCCTGGTGTCCATGCCACAGGTGTCTCCATGGGCTTCGGCCAGCAATGCCTCTACCCCAGGGGGCAGCTCCTTCTCCCACAGCTCCTCGGCCTCTGTCAGCATGTAGGTCTGGCCCGTCACCACCCGCACCTGCACCCAGAGCTACCTCAGGGTGCTGCCAGGCAGGGATGGCCACTGGGGGGTTTGGGAGCACTGGAAAGGGGTGTCTGGGGGCAGTGGGAGGGGGCTTGGGGGGCAATAAGAGCACTTGAATGCGGTTTGGGAGCACTGGGAAGGGGTGTGTGGAGGCACTGAGAGAGGTATAAGGGATCCCGGGAGCACCGGGATGCGGTGGAGGGGTACTGGGGGCACTGGGAGGGTTTGGAGGCACTGGAAGCAGGTATATGGGGTACTGGGACCACTGGGATGAGGGGTGGGGGGGGTATCTGGGGGCACTGAGAGGGGGGCTGGGATACTGGGACTGTGTTTGGAGGAACTGGGATGAGATACATGGAATACTGGGAACACTGGGAGGCAGTGGGGGGATACTGGGATGGGGTATACGGTTACTGGGAGCACTGGGAGGGGGTATGGGGGGCACTAGGGTAATGTGGAGTACTGGCATGGGAACTGGGGGCACTGGGAAGGCGTATGGGAAGTTATAGGGGCTTGTACGATTATGGTGGGCTATAGGGGTTATAGGGAGTTATAAGCATTGTGGGGAACCATGGGGGGCTGTGTGGGTTATGGGAAGCTATAAGGGGCTATAGTGGGGTTGGGGAGCTATAGGGGTTATGGGGGAGCTACAGGGGTCTATGGGGGGCTGTGGGATGCTATAGAGGTCTGTGGGTGAGCTATAGGGGTTTAGGGGGGCTATGGAGGATTACAGGGGGCTATGAGGAGCTATAGGTGGTCTATACAGAGCTACAGAGGACTGTAGAGGAGCTCTGTGGGGAGCTCTAGGGAGCTGTGGAGGAGCTACAGGGAGCAGTTACGGAGCTATGGGGAGCCACCGAGGAGGCTATAAAGGAGCTATAGGAAGCTATAAGGGCCAACAGGGAGCTATAGGGGGCTACAAGGAGCTCCAGGGGAGCTATAGGAGCCGTGGCACCAGGGTGGGCACCTTGCCAGTGCGGATGTCACGCACGTAGATGCCCTCATTGTCAGCAAGGGCCACGGCCTGGCGTCGCTCCAGCACGGCCACCTCAGCTGGTGGAACGTACTCGAGGGGGCCCCGGGCCAGCCAGCGGTCACCTGCCTGCCGCATCACCTCCGTCCCCTCCTGGGAATGCGGGGATGGCATCAGTGCCATCAGCCTGGGGATGCAGGGACCCCCACCACCCCCCTGGATGGGGACACGGGGACACAGACCCTGTGTGACCCCATGGCCCTCTGCCACCCGCTGGCCTGAAGACATGGAGACAGGGACACCCTCCCCATAGACCTCAGCTCGGGAACAGTGTGGAAAGGACTCTTCCCATGGCCCTCTGCTACCCACCTGGCCTGGGGACACAGGGATGAGGACAGGACTCCCCCCAGTTGTCCCTGGGGCTTCCATAATCCCCCAGGAGTCCCTCATGTACCCCAACTGTCCCCAGGTGCCCCAGCTGTCCCCCATGACCCCCAACCACTCCTGTATCCCCCCCAGTTGTCCCCTTTGTCCCCCAACCACTCCTGGTTGCCCCAGGCATCCCAGCCTCCCTGGACCCTCCTCAGTTTCTCCCCAGGTGCCCCTGGGGGATCCTGAAACCCCAGGTGTCCCCTGGGCCACCTCATTGGTGTCCTTGATGGTCTGGAGTGCTGGAGCAGCAGCCCCTCATCCTCAGAGAGCACATAGACATCCTGGATGCCAGCCTGGAGCCGCTCACCCAGCTGCAAAAAGAAGGACTTCTCCCCCTGGGGACATGTCACCATCAGGACAGGGATGTGGCAAAGTGGTGGGGACATGGGGCAGGGGCATGAGGACATAGTGGGACATGAAGTAGGGGCATGGACACACGGTGAGATGGGGGGAAGGACATGAGGATATGGTGGGACACAGGGCAGGGACAGGGGTGCATTAGGGTCCCTCAGGGATGTCTTAAGGTCCCTGTGGGCCACCTTCAGGACCTTCAGGGGTGTCTATAGGTATGTCAGGGCCAACTTCTGGATCCTGGTGGCCACCTGTGGGATCCTATGGAAGCTTAGGGTCCCTCAGCAAGACATCAGGGCTAATGTAGGTGTCTTGGGGTCCCTTGAGACCATCTTTGCGACCTTTGGGGATATGTTTGGGTACATCAGGGCCACCTGTGGTCCCTGGGGCCCTCAGGTCACCTTAAGGACCCCTGGGGACACCTCAAGGGTGTGTTGGAATCCCTCAGGGTGCCTTAGGGACTTTCAGGAACACCTCAGGGGTACATTGGGGTCCCTTGGGGCCACCTTTGAGACTTTTGGGGACACCTATGCATACATGAGGTTCCCTCAGAACCACTTGGGTGTCCCTTGGGGCCACCCTCGGGTCCTGGGAGCCACACTTGGGTCTCTCGGGGCACCTTAGGGTCCCCCGGTGACACAATAGCGGTACATCACGTGTCTTAGGGTCCCTCGGGACTACCTTTGATACCTATGGGCAAGCTAAGGCTACATTAGGTCCCTTGGGTGCTGACCTTGACAACAAGCTGCTGGCCCAGCTGGGGCTGCCCTTTGGGCCCCACAGGGTCGAGCACCACGCAGTACTGCCAGGGGCCCAGCGTTGTCACCACCACCTCGGTTACCACCTCCTCGAACACCTCCGGGATGTAGGCCTCGCTCTGTGCCTGGGTTACCAGCCACTCCTCGCCTGTGCGCCACACCCGGCCCTGCTCGTCCTCAAAGGTCCGTGTTGCCCGCAGGTGCAGGGCTTTCTGCAGAGAGGGAACACACAGGGTCATGGTGGGTGATGGGACACACAAAGCTCGCCCCAACAGGCTTTGTCACCCACAGGTGCAGGGAAACAGGGTGATGGGACCTCCAAACCTACCCCTGATGGCCCTCATTGCCTGTGTGTGCAGAGGGACAGGGATGGAGTGGGTGGAGGGGGCACAACCCCCTGGAGGGTCCTTGTCACCCATGGGTACAGCGAGGATGGGGACATGGTAGGTGGGGAGTGGGGAAGACAGGATTCTCTGAAAGGTCCTCATCACCTGTGGGTGCAGGTGGGACAGGGATATGATGGGTTGTGGGGTGATGGTACCCCACATCCACCCTGGAAGGTCCTTGCAACCCATGAGTGCAGGGTAATGGGGAAAAGGGACTCCCAAGTCAATCCCGAAGGGTCCTTGTCACCCATGAGTGCAGGAGAACTGGTATGTGGGACCTCCAAACCCATCCTGGGTGTCCTTATCACCCATGGGTGCAGGGGGCACAGGGAACAGGACCCCCAAACCTATCCCAGGGGGTCTTCATCACCCATGGGTGCAACAGGAAAGGGGTCATGGTGGGCTTCAGGGGGACAGGAGGGTTTTCATCACCCATTGAGGCAGGGGGAACAGGAACACCACAAGTGAAGGGGATGGGACCTCCTGGAGAGTCCTCATCACCCATGAGTGCAGGGGCCATGGGAATACAGTGGCTTGGAGGAATCCCCAGGCCCCCTGGAGGGTCCTCATCACCCGTGGGCGCAAGGGGTCAGAGTCATGGTAGATCAAGGGGTGATCACGCATCCTGGAGGGTTCCTGTCACCCATGGATACAGGAGAACAGGGACACAGGACCCCCAAACCCAGCCCAGAGGGGCTTCATCACCCGTGGGCACCAAGCAGGTGAGGGTTAGGATGCCCAGTACCTTGTCAGTGAGGATGTAGGCGTCCACAACGTCAACCACCTCCTCGTAGACACCGGGCAGGTAGGCGCCCACCTGTTTCACCAGCCACTCCTCACCTGGGAGCAGGGTGATGGGTGCTGGGGGAGCTGAGGACACTGGGATGCTTGGGGGGGAAGGGGGCTGGAAGTCCCAGGGGTGCTGGGGTGGGATGTGGGTTGTGAGGGTGCTGGGGAATATGCAGCATGGGGTGCCACGGAGGTCCTAGGGGTACTGTGGGTCCTATGGATCTCAAGCATCCCAGGGGTACTAAGGGCAAGGGGTCCTACAGGTGGGATGGCAGCCCTGAGGGTGTTGGGAGGTCCTAAGGGTGGGATGGGAGGATCCTAAGGGTGCTGGGATGGGGTCCTACAGGTACTGATGGTTCTGAGAGTCCTATGGGTGCTGGGGGATAAGATGGGGTCCCAGGGGTGCTGTGGGGTGGGGCAGGGCTTATGGGGGGTGGGATGGGCGAGTTGGGGATCCCAGGGGTGCTGGGGGGATCAGACAAGGATCCTGGGGGTGCTGCAGAGTGGGAGGGTGGTTATGGGGGTGGGATGGGAATGTTGGGAATCCCAGGGGTGCTAGGGAGTAGGAGGGAGTTTTTGGAGGGTGGGATGGGAGAGCTGGGGATCCCAGGGGAGCGGAGAGGGGGATCAGACAGGGATCCTGGGAGGTGGGAGGGAGGATATGGGTGGGTGGGATGGGAGCATTGGGTATCCCAGGGATGCTGTGGGGTGGAAGGGGCTTTATGGGGGGTGGGATTGTGAGTGTTGGGGATCCCAGGGGTGCTGTGGGGTTGGAGGGGGGTTATGGGGGTGAGATGGGCATGTTGGGGATCCCAGGGGCACTGAGGGATGGGACAGGGGTCCTGAGAATGCTGTGGGGTAGGAAGGGGGTGCTGGGGATCCCAGGAGTCCCAAGGAATGGGATAGGGGTGCTGGAGGCCCCAGAGGTGCTGTCAGATGACATGGAGCTCCCATGGGTGCTGGAGGGTGACACAGGGGTCTCAGAGGTGCTGGACAGTGAGAAAAGGGTCCCGGGGTATGGGGTGGGGTGGCACAGGGTGTCCCAGGGGAGCCTTCAAGCAACAGAGGGTTCCCATGTGTGCCGAGGGGTAGCACCAATGGTACAGGGTGGTATCGTGCCAGCTGACACCAAGGCCACTGAGCAAGGGCTGAACCCAGGAGGCGCCCAGGGTGTCACCGGGTGCTACCTGTGACGCGGCGGGTGCCATAGCGGTTGAGGCACTCCTTGCGTGCTCGCAGGCGGATGGCCTGGTTGTGCCCAATGACAGTGGCCTGCAGCATCTCGGCCACCTCCACTTCCTTGCGGGGGATGTAGGTACCTGCAGGCAGGTGGCACTGTCAGCCCATGGGTCCCCCAGGGTGTCCCCAAAAGGGGGTGACCCCCATGCTCACCAGGACCCTCGAAGAGCCACTCGTCTCCTGCCACAAACTTGTTCCCATCCTCGTCCTTGAAGTCAAGCAGGGCCCGCAGGCGCAGAGCAGTGTCGGCCAGCACCACCTGCAGTGGGGTGATGCCCTGGGGACACATGGACGTGAGGTTGAGGGAGAATCCGCTGGGGACATGGGTGTCACAGCAGAGGTGTGGAGGACGTGGGGACAAGGGGTGCGGGGTGCACTTTGGGAGATGCCCTGGGGACACAGGCAGCATGGCAGAAGACATGGGCGCCATAGGGGGGGTCACTGCAGGGGATGTGGGGAAGCATCTGGGGGGGTCACAATGGGGGATGTGGGGACATGGGAGTCATGACAGGGTTGCGGAGGCAAGGGGGACACAGGGGTGATGGCATGGGACATGGGGGGTGAAACCCTGGGGACTGGGACACAGGTTTTCACTACAGGGGATGTCAGGGACAGCCTGGGGATGGGGGGACACTATGGGGGACATGGGTGATACCCTGGGAACAGAGGACACTGCAGGGACACCCTGGGGACAGGTACACAGGTTCGGAGAAGGGACAGAGTTGACATGCTGGGGACTATAGCAGGCCGGGGGGGGGGGGGCTATAGGAGCAATGGGGGGGGCGATGAGGCAGCTATAGGAGCTATCGGGGGGGCACAGGGAGCTATATGGGCTATAGGATCTGTGAGAGACGACAGGGATTAGAGGAGCTATAGGTGGCCATGGAACACTACAGTGGTGGGTTACAGAGAGGGGTTATGGAGCCTATAGGGGACCATGGTGGGGTTAGAGGAGCTATAGGGAGCCCTGGGGCTGCTATAGGGGGCTACAGGTACCTGCTGGATCTCCTCGCCGGGGTATAGGGGGAAGGGCTCCTGGGCCAGGCGGATATCAAGGTCAGCGTGCCGCAGACGGGCCTGCCCTGCTCCATCGACCAGCACAGCCCCCGTAGGGCTCCGGGCCACAGGGTTGAGCACCACGCAGTAGTGCCGTGGGGGCACCATCACCATGCGCCTGGGGGCGAACATCACCCTGCGGGCGGCCCCGCGTTGCTCCCCTCGGACCTATAGAGCCCCCAGGGCCCTACAAAGCTCACCACCCTCCCAACCCCCAAAGCCCTATAAAGCCCTATAGAACCCCCAAGGGCCCTATAAAGCCCATCAAGTCCCCCAGTCCTGTAGAGCCCCACAGCCCTCCTATGGCCCTCTACAGCCTTATGGAATCCCTATGACCCTATAGAGACCCTATGGCCCTACAGAGCCCCCAAACACCCCCATGGCCCTATACAACCCCAATGCCTCCCAGGGTCCGTAGAGTCCCCATAGTCCTAAAGAGCCCCCCAGCATCCCCTCAGCCCTAAAGAGTGCCAGTGGTCCCACAGATCCTCTCAAGCCCTTCATGGCCCTACAGAGTCCCCCAAACACCCCCCACAGCCCTACAGAGACCGTGCACTTATAAATCTAGATCGCCCTATAGCCATATAAATCCACCCCCTGCCCTGTAGCACCCACATTTTGTAGTCCTGCCAGACATAGGGGTGGCACCCATCATCCTATAGAACCCCTCCTTTTCCACAGCACCTACCTTTTTTGGTCCTGCCAGATGTAGGAAACGGACCCCCTCAACCCATAGGTGCCCCCCCTGTCCCATAGCACCCACCTCTCGTGATCCTGCCGGATGTAGGTGTGGGGCCCAACCTCCACGCGAGTGACATTGCTCTTGAGGTCCAGCACATGGACATAGTGGTAGGGGGGTATGCGGATCACAGGGTCTTCCATGGGGCAGGAGACTTCACTGTGGGGCAGGAGACCTTCCCAGAGCGTAGATGAGCTTGCTGTGGGACAGAACAGCTTGTTGTGGCTCACTGTGGGGTGGGAGACCTTGCCACATGGTGGAAAAGCTTGCTATGGGGCTGACGAGGTTGTTGTGGGGCAGAAGAGATTGCTGTGGGGTGGATAAGCTCATCGGGGGGGGGTGGGGACAGGCAGCAGACTTCACCATGGGGCTCATGGTGGGGTGGGAGACCTCACCACAGGGTGGAAAAGCTGCAGATGAGGTCACTGTGGGGCGGATAAGCTTGCTGGAGTGGGGCAGAAGACCTCACCACAGGGCTCATGGTGGGGTAGACCTTGGCACAGGGTAGGAAAAGCTTGCCATTGGGCAGATGGGGTCACTGGGGAAGGGGCAGAAGACCTCACCATGGGGCAGAGGAGCTCACCGCAGGTTGGGATGCCTGGGGACCCTGCTGTGTGGTAGAAAATCTTGCTGTGGGGCAGGCGAACTTGCCACGGGACTGGGGGGTGGGGGGAGGTGGAGGCGGGGGGGAAGGAGACCTCACCGCAGGGCAGGAGACCACCTTGCCGCAGGGCAGGACACCTCGCTGAGGGGTTGAACGCTTCCCTGTGGGGCAGGAGAGCCCGGAAAAGCCTTTGCCCAGGCCCAGCCCCGCAGGCAGGCAGGGCCCAGCCCATTGAGGCCCACCCCACAGGCTCGGATTTACAGTCCCCCCCAGGCAAGATCTAGCCCCCAAGGGCACAATCTGCCCCCCTCCCCCCAGGGCTGCATTTACCCTCCCAGGGCTGCATTTACACCCCCGCCCCCCAGGGCACGGTTTGCGCCCCCCCCCCCCCGCCCCCCTGGGCTGGGATTTCCGCAGCAGGGCCATCATTATCCCAGCAGGGCCAGGCCCCAGGGCCGGGCGAAGCGGGCGTGGCCGGGCTCGCCGTGGCGGGGGCGGAAGGGGAGAGAGGGGTCAGCCGTGGCCCTGGCCCAGGCTCCCGCGGGGAGCCTCAGCCCCGCCGGGCGCAGGCCGGGACCCACCGCCCCAGGCCCAGCCCCGTTGCTTGGCAACCGGCGCCGCCATCTTGCCTGCCACACCGTGGCAGCACGCATGCGCCGCTTCACTCTCCCCGGTCTCACGGTGGAGGGGGGAGGGGGGAGGGAGGGGGGACGGGACGGAACATGCCGCTCGTCCCCTCGGCGCACTCCCATTGGTGGGCGAGGGACGGGGTGGAGAGAGGGGCAGTGTGGCCGGTTGACTCTGGCTGGACGCTGGGTGCCCACCCAGCTGCTTGGTCACTCCCCTCCTCAGGTGGACAGGGGAGAGAAAATATAACGAAAGGCTCGTGGGTCGAGATCAGGACAGGGAGAGATCACTCAGCAATTACCATCACGGGCAAAACAGACTCGACTTGCGAAAAAAATTAATTTAATTTATTACCAAGCAAATCAGAGTAGGGTAATGAGAAATAAAACCAAATCTTAAAAACACCTTCCCCCCACCCCTTCCTTCTTCCTGGACTCAACTTCATTCCTGATTTTCTCTACCTCCTCCCCCAAGCGGCACAGGGGACAGGGAATGGGAATTGCGGTCAGTTCATCACACGTCTCTGCTGCTCCTTCCTCCTCAGGGGGAGGACTCCTCACACTCTTCCCCTGCTCCAGCGTGGGGTCCCTCCCACAGGAGACAATCCTCCACGAAATTCTTTTTTTTTTTTTTTTTTTTTTTGAGGTTGGAAAAGACCTCTAAGATCATCGAGTCCAACCGTCGACCCAACACCACCATGCCCACTAAACCATGTCCCTAAGTGCCTCATCTACACGTCTTTTAAATACCTCCAGGGATGGGGACTCCACCACTTCCCTGGGCAGCCTGTTCCAATGTTTCACCACTCTTTCAGTAAAGAAATTCTTCCTTACATCCAATCTAAACCTCCCCTGGCACAACTTGAGGCCATTTCCTCTCGTCCTATCGCTAGTTACTTGGGAGAAGAGACCGACACCCACCTCACCACAACCTCCTTTCAGGGAGTTGTAGAGAGCGATGAGGTCTCCCCTCAGCCTCCTTTTCTCCAGGCTAAACAACCCCAGTTCCCTCAGCCGCTCCTCATAAGACTTCTTCTCCAGACCCCTCACCAGCCTCGTTGCCCTTCTCTGCACACGCTCCAGCACCTCAATGTCCTTCTTGTAGTGAGGGGCCCAAAACTGAACACAGTATTCGAGGTGCGGCCTCACCAGTGCCGAGTACAGGGGCACGATCACTTCCCTACTCCTGCTGGCCACACTGTTTCTGATACAGGCCAGGATGCCATTGGCCTTCTTGGCCGCCTGGGCACACTGCCGGCTCATGTTCAGCCGGCTGTCAACCAGCACCCCCAGGTCCTTTTCCACCAGGCAGCTTTCCAGCCACTCTTCCCCAAGCCTGTAGCGCTGCATGGGGTTGTTGTGGCCGAAGTGCAGGACCCGGCACTTGGCCTTGTTGAACCTCATACAATTGGCCTCGGCCTATTGATCCAGCCTGTCCAGGTCCCTCTGCAGAGCCTTCCTACCCTCAAGCAGATCAACACTCCCGCCCAACTTGGTGTCGTCTGCAAACTTACTAAGGATGCACTCAATCCCCTCATCCAGATCATCGATAAAGATATTAAACAAGACCGGCCCCAGTACTGAGCCCTGGGGAACACCGCTCGTGACCGGCCGTCAACTGGATTGAACTCCATTCACCACAACTCTCTGGGCCCGGCCGTCCAGCCATTTTTTGACCCAGCGCAGAGTTCACCTGTCTAAGCCGTGAGCCACCAGCTTCTCGAGGAGAATGCTGTGGGAGACGGTGTCAAAGGCCTTACTGAAGTCCAGGTAGACCACATCCACAGCCTTTGCCTCATCCACTAGGCAGGTCACCTGGTCATAGAAGGAGATCAGGTTGGTCAAGCAGGACCTGCCTCTCATGAATCCGTGCTGGCTAGGCCTGATCCCCTGGTTGTCCCGCTCATGCCTTGTGAGCGCCCTCAAGATGAACCGCTCCATAATCTTCCCCAGCACCGAGGTCAGGCTGACAGGCCTGTAGTTCCCCGGATACTCCTTCCGGCCCTTCTTGTAGATGGGCATCACATTGGCAAGCCTCCAGTCGTCCGGGACCTCCCCTGTTAACCAGGACTGCTGATAAATGATGGAGAGTGGCTTGGCGAGCACCTCCGCCAGCTCCCTCAGCACTCTCGGGTGGATCCCATCCAGCCCCATAGACTTGTGAGCATCCAGGTGGCCTAGCAGGTCATTGACTGCTTCCTCTTGGATTATGGGGGGTTCATCCTGCTCGCCGTCCCTGTCTTCCAGCTCGGGGGGCCGATTACCCTGAGGATATCCGGTCTGCCTGTTAAAGACTGAGGCAAAGAAGGCATTGAGTACCTCAGCCTTTTCCTCATCCTCAGTGACAATGTTCTCCGTGCATTGGTGTAGATGCACTTGAGCTGGGCTATCGATTTCGCCCCCGGCATCAGCACGCCACCCCTAGGCTCATCTCTAGTGAGCCTGGTTTTATCCCCTTCCCCCTTCGAACCTAGTTTAAAGCCCTCTCAATGAGCCCTGCCAATTCATGAGCCATGATCCTTTTCCCCCTGTGAGACAGCTGGACTCCATCTGCCGCCAGCAGGCCCGGTGCCGTGTAAACCTCCCCGTGATCAAAAAAGCCAAAATTCCGCCGATGGCACCAGCCCCTGAGCCACGTGTTGATCAGGTGTGTTTTCCTGTTCCTTTCAGTATCCTTCCCTGCCAGTGTAGGGATAGAGGAAAACACTACCTGTGCTCCCGATCCTTCAACCAGTCGCCCCAGTGCCCTGAAGTCCCTTTTGATCACTGCAGGACTTCTCTCTGCAACTTCATCGCTGCCAGCCTGTATAACCAGCAGCGGGTAGTAATCGGAAGACCGTACCAAACCAGGGAGCTTCCTAGTAATGTCTCTGACCCGGGCCCCAGGGAGGCAGCAGACTTCCCTGTGGGACGGGTCCGGTCAGCATATCGGGCCCTCTGTTCCCCTCAGAAGGGAATCGCCTATGACAATTACCCTCCTTTTTTTCTTAGCAGCGGCAGTCATAATGCGTGGGGCTGACTGCCTCACCCTAGGCGACCCCCTGGATGGACCTTCGTCTACATCCTCGTTTGCCTGGCCCTCAAGTTCCAGAGCCCCATATCTGTTGTGTAAAGGCAACCGGGAAGGTGAGGGAGGCCGGGCGGGGGTTCGCCTGGCACCCCGAGCAGGGACCTGTTTCCATTCCCCCCCCGTCGCTTAGGTCCCCTCTTTCTACCTGGTGGCAAGAAGGCAGGGGATCCTCTGCTTCTCGCGGAGCCTCCATCTACTACCTTTGCCTCAGGGACGGTAGGGTGCGGCTCCACCAATCTATCTCCCTCTCACACTCCTGGATACTCCTCAACCTTTCCACTTCCTCCTTCAGCTCTGCCACCAGGCCGAGCAGATCATCCACCTGGTCACACCGCACACAGGTGGTGTCTCTGCTGCCCTCTGGTACAGCTGACAGGCTCAGGCACTCCCTGCAGCCAGAGACCTGGACAGCTCTATGCTTGCGTGTGGGCTCCATCTGGGTTGCCACATTCCTTCTGGCAACGGCTTTCGGCCGAGTGGAAACCATAGCTGGTCCTCTTCTTGGAAGCTGACAATTACTAATTGAGTTAGCCTCTAGAGCCAGGACGGGGGGCTGCGCCTTGCCCGCTCGCCTTCCCTGCACGCCCTGTAGTCTTTAACAGTCCATTGTATCGTTCAATTTTCCCGGAGGCTGGTGCATGACAGGGGATGTGATATACCCACTCCATGCCGTGCTCTTTGGCCCAGGTGTCTATGAGGTTCTTTCGGAAATGAGTCCCGTTGTCTGACTCACTTCTTTCTGGGGTGCCATGTCACCATAAGACTTGCTTTCCAAGGCCCAGGATAGTGTTCCGGGCAGTGGCATGAGGCACGGGATAGCTTTCCAGCCAATTGTAAGCACATGGCGCTTGCCTTGGCGGGCTTGTGGGAGGGAGTGTTATATAGTCGATCTGCCAGGCCTCCCCGTATTTGTATTTTAGCCATCGTCCTCCATAGCAGAGAGGCTTTAACCGCTTGGCTTGCTTGCTTGCAGCGCATGTTTCACATTCATGGATGACCTGTGCAATAGTGTCCATGGTCAAGTCCACCCCTCGATCACGAGCCCATTTGTATGTTCGTTTCTCATTTCTTGTGAATACGAGTCAGAAGTCTCTTCAGTAAGGTCAGAAGTAAGATCGGCCCTTCCACTCTGTCTGCGCGCGGCTGCGGGGACACACGGGGGGACACACACCCCCCCACACCCACCCACCCCCAAGCCCCCCACCCCACTGCTGCGGGGCACCGGAGAGTCTGCGGTCGGGGGGGGGGGCCGCACCCACCGGCCGGCGGGTACGGAACTGCAGAGCAGGGAGGGGGAGCGCGCGCACGCAGGTGTGTGTGTCTGTGTGTCTGTGTGACTCCGTGTGTGTGTGTGTGTGTGTCTGAGCGTGCGTGTGCCGCCGGGGGGGGTGGTGTCTGCAGGGTCGCAGATACTTCTTCTACTACATTTGTTTCATTAAAAAAAGAAGTAATAACCCGGCAAGGGATGCCCCGTCCTGAAGTCTCCCGGCAGACGGCGAACTCGCCCCGGGGGCCGCCGCCTCTACCCGGTCCCCCGCCAGCTAGGGAGGAAAAAAGCCGGCCGGCCGGGCAGACTTGCCGCGAGCCGGACTGGGGGGGCGGTGCGGGGCGGAGACGAGCGGAGCGGAGAGGCTGGACGGGGCGGTGAAGCCGGCGAGCGCACGGCGGCCACCGGTTCGGGGCGGGGCGGGGCGGGACGGGGGTGGGGTGGGGTGGGGTGGGGTGGTGCGTGTGCCTGTGCCTGTGTGCGCGCGCATTGAGGGCGGCGGTGGGGGGGGTGGGGGGCGTTTAAGGAAACCGAAATTCTTAAAAATGGCTTCTTAATATTTTACTGATTTTCGTTTCTGTTGAAACCGATAAAGAAAACTAACTCTTGCGTGAGACAGTACGTTTAAACTTACTGCCTTGTATTAGAACCGCTTAAATCTCAGGAACGGGGGCGGGGGGAAGAAATGACCCCCCCCCGCCCCAGCCCGGCCTGGAGAAACAGGGACAGGGTGGCCCTTGTACCAGATTCGCTTAAATCCCGAAAAGGAAAAAAAAAAAAAAAGGAAATTGAAACTATCCAGTGACTGCTCCCACACGAAAGGTGCCAGGACTGAAAGCTGTCGCTGGCCCTCACCTTCCCTTGGCAGCCCTTCCACAGCCCCACAAACAGGGGGGCTCTGAGCTTGCCTAGCCACCTGTTGTGGTTTAACCTCAGCCGGCAACTGGGCACCACGCAGCAGCTCGCTCACTCTCCCCGCCCCCGGGGGCATGGGGGAGAGAATCGGAAGAGTAAAAGTGAGAAAGCTCGTGGGTTGAGATAAGAACAGTTTAATAATTGAAATAAAATAATAATAATAATAATAATAATAATAATAATGATGATGATGATGATGATGATGTATCCTCAAATACTCTATGATGTCTTTAATCTCAGAGTATGACTGCTGCTTGACATGTTCATTGGCCTCAAGTTGCGCTAGGGGAGGTTTAGATTGGACGTGAGGAAAAATGTCTTTACTGAAAGAGTGGTGAAACATTGGAACAGGCTGCCCAGGGAAGTGGTTGAGTCCCCATCCCTGAATGTATTTAAAAGACGTGTAGATGCAGCACTTAGGGACATGGTTTAGTGGGCATGGTGGTGTTGGGTCGATGGTTGGACTCAATGATCTTAGAGGTCTTTTCCAACCTTAATGATTCTATGATTCTATGATTGAGGTTTAGACTTTGGAAGAGAGTTATTGCTGGCCTGGTTTGCACTTGTGTCCCTTTAATTCCCTTTAAGTCTTGGACCTTGAGTGTGTAACACATCCTTTGAGGGGGGAAACACAGAAACATAGGCAGACTGGAATGAAGAGGACTTACCAGGTCATCAAGATGGATGGATTCTATGATCCTTACCATGTATGACCAGTGCAAGTAAATGCCTCATGGAGTTGTCCTGAAGACTTGGTCATGGTCAGGCAGGAGGCAATTAGTCTGCTCGGTCTCACACATACCCCATGTAGGCATTTTAATCTGACCTAATCCCCCACACTTCCACAAAAAAAGAAAGAATTGTCATTTCTAAGCAGTGAATCAATCGGTTTTCAGAAGAACAATTGAAAACCCAAGGGGAAAACATTCATGCACAGACAGGTCCAACATATCTGGGTGTGAGATTCACCAGCTGGGTCACTGGGAGAGCCTCCCAGGATGACCTTGCAGACTGAGGATGGGGGTTTCTGCCTCTGGGGATCTGAGACTCATTGTGGGATGCCAGAAAGAGCATTTGGGGATTGTGCAAGACTTGCTATGGGATGTCTAGGAAAGGGCCAATGTCTGGGAAAGGAAGGGATCAAGGTGGGTTTGGGAGGAACAAACATGGGAAACAGAGGGAAAAGGGGATAAAAGGAGCTGGTCACATGTAAACAGTTTGCTGGTTATACACTTGTCTGGCTGTGCCTGCAACTGGTCCCTCCAGCCTGTCATATTTTCTTACTAAAGTTCATTTCCAACAACTTTCTGGGGTGATGGGGCTCTCTACTCTTAGTACATATGGAGGTCCAATTGCCAGCCACTGGACTGGGAACCACAAGTCATAGGGGATCGCTTGTGTGCTCACAGGGACAGCAACTGAAGACTGTGTGCACATCATGTTGGTGTGTATGTCAGTGCGTGTAACCACTAGCGAACATCAAACCAGAAGTATCAGGTCTGGCTAGGATGGAGTTAATTTTCTTCATAGCCGCTCATATGGTCCTGTGTTTTAGATTTGTTATACTGATAACATACTAATGTTCTAGCTCTTGCTGAACAGTGTCAAGGCCTTCTCTGTTTCTCAGTCTGCCTCCCAGTGAATAGGCTGGGGAGGGCACAATAGTTTTGGAGGGAACACAACCAGGTAGATAACCCAAACTAACCAAAGACATAATCCATACCATTATTACATCATACTCAGTAATAAAAGGGAAAAGAGGGGGCTTTAGCAAGGTTAGCCACCTTTTGCTCGGGTATTGGCTGCGCATTGATCTACCCATGGCAGGTAGTGAGTTATTGCTGTTGCATCACTTGTTCTGATTTGTTTTCCTTCTCTCTTCTTCCACTTATCCTTCACTTATTAAACTTTTTTTTAAAATTGCAAACCCAAGTTTTCCTGCTTTTATTCTTCCTTTCTGCTTCCCCCATCCCACTGGGGGTGAGGGCAGTGGGGGGAAGTGAGTGAGCAGTGGTGTGGTGCTTAGCTGCCCACTGGGGTTAACTCACAACACCAGAGCAGCCAGCAAGTAGAATATGAGTCCTTGGAGCCAGTCATTTTAGAGACCCTAAGTCTGGACTGGATATTGGAGAGCCAAGACTTATAAACTGCACAAGGTCCAGGAAAGACCCCTGCGCTGCCCTACTTTTGTCTGGCCTCCAAGAAGGTATGACCCCTTTACTACTACTCTCTCAGCCCAATCACCCAACTGGTGTTCCACCCATCTGGTTGTCTACCTATCCAGACTCTTAACATCGTAACTTGGATACAAGAATATTGAGGGACACCATGACAAAAGTCTTCCTATGCTGAGGTAAATGGCATCCACTTTTCTCCTTTTATTCACAAATACAGGTAGGTTATCATGAAGGCAATCAGCCTGGTGAGGCATGATTTACCCTTGATAAATACACACTGACCATTCTCGGTCACCACCTTCTCCCTTAGGTGACTAGAAATGCCACACACAGACGACTCATTGAATGGCACACTCTCACCAAAGCCTGTGGTTCCCCGAGTTGAACTTCTGTCCTTTTTCAAACATGGGTACGATGTTTCCTTTTCTCCACTCACTAGGGACCTCTCCCATCACCAAGACCTTCCAAAGAATGGCCTTGCTATGAGGGAAGCCAGCTCTCGACATGCTCCCATGCAGCCTGTCCATCCCCACAGGCCTGCATGGGCTGAGTTCATGCAAGTAATCCCTGACCCCACCCTTATTCACTGCTGGTTGTTTTTATCCTCTGGAGACTTGACCCTACACACAAAGGCCTGTGGGACATTGTTGGTGAAGACTCAAGTAAAGGTGGCCTTGAGTTCCTCAGACCTATCTGGATCTGCTGTTACTAGATTACCCACCCTGTTGAGCAGCTAGGCCCACATTTTCCTTGTTTATTCTTTCCGTGTTAAGGAAGCGGTAGCAGCTCACCATCTTGCCCTTGATTTCTTGGTCTGCAAGGACCAAGCCTATGGAAGCATTGGCTTTCCTAAAAACATGGCTACTTCCCTGAAACGTGTTTCCAAATTCCTCCTTGGCAGCCTGCCCTGCTTCCACCATCTGGTTCCCCACCATCACCTCTGTAGTGGATGTTGGATGGGCTGGACTCCTCACCATTCTGGTAAAACACTTGGAGGGAGGAAGGGAGGGAGGGAGAAAGAAAAGGCAGGAAGGCAGAAAGGCAAGAAAGAAAGCAGGTGGGAAGGCAGGAAGGCAGGCAGGAAGGAAGGAAGGACAGACAGACAACTCAGTTCTTACAGTGGAGGGGGGGGGTCTGCAGGGGTCTGCACTGGCATCTGCCTAAGACCTACTAAGACTGAATGACTACACAGTCACATGTGTCGTGGGCTTATCCATGGCCACACACTTTGAAGTGCTCCAGCATGACCACATGCACAGCCACTGATGCTTCAAGGTGTACCTGCTGCAACATGGACTTATCCAGAGCCACAGATGCTTCGAGGTGTACTTTCTCCAGCATGGACTTATCCTTAGGCCACAGTCCCTTCAGAGGTATACCCTGCTGCGGCACAGACATAACCATGGCCACAGATGCTTTGAGATGTACCTCCTCTGCCATGGGCTTATCCATGGCCACAGATGCTTCAGGGTGTCCTGCTCCCCCGTGGACTCATCCACAGGTCACAGTCCCTTCAACTAGAGTTCACACTGGAGTTCCAGCCTGTCCAGTACAGCAGCACAGAAACAGCAGCGATGCCCTGGTCATCTGCCAGCCCAGGCGCATGGCCATTGCTGTTATCAAAATGTTCCCAGGTGCAGCAGAGTAAGACGATAAGCAGTATAGCACTACAAGCGAGCAGTGAAACCAAAAAGCAGCCATTAACGAGCACTAGGCTCTAATATACAGTAAGACAAGCAAGTCCCATGGCAAGCACAGAAGCCTGCTGATTAATAGCTAAACAGCAATGACAGCTATAAATTTGATCTAGCACATTCCAATTATCTCGAACCCTTCAAGCCCCACATTGGGCGCCAAAAAGAACTGTCATGGTTTGACCCCAGCCGGCAACTAAGTTCCACACAGCTGCTCGCTCACTCCCCCCCTGTGGGATGGGGGAGAGAATCAGAAGGGTAAAAGTGAGAAGACTCATGGGTTGAGATAAAGACAGTTTAATAGGTAAAGCAAAAGCTGCGCACACAAGCAAAGCAAAACAAGGAATTCATTCACTACTTCCCATCAGCAGGCAGGTGTTCAGCCATCTCCAGGAAAGCAGGGCTCCTTCATGCGTAGCGGTTACTTGGAAAGACAAAACGCCGTAACTCTGGACGTCCCCCTTTCCTTCTTCCCCCAGCTTTATATGCTGAGCATGACGTCATATGGTATGGGATATCCCTTAAGTCAATTGGGGTCAGCTGTCCCAACTGTGTCTCCTCCCAGCTTCTTGTGCACCCCCAGCCTACTCACTGGTGGGGTGGTGTGAAAAGCAGAAAAGGCCTTGACTCTGTATAAGCACTGCTCAGCAGTAACTGAAACATCGCTGTATTATCAACACTGTTTTCAGCACAAATCCAAAACATAGCCCCATATTAGCTACTATGAAGAAAATTAACTATCCCAGCCAAAACCAGCACAACATGACAGGTGAAATTCATTGTAGACAAGTGTACATATTTGTGTACAGGGATCAGCTACCCTCATGTCAGTGGTACAGTGCTGAAGAACATGATTTCTTGACCTGAAACTACAACTGAATGATGGAGCAAAACCCAACTCTGTATTGTGCTAAGAAAGAACTGACTGTATCAGCAGCCACACACAACACCACTTCCTCATGCACTTTTCAACTCCCCCTTGTGTCCCCTGTAGAATAAATATAATGCAGTTGCTCAGAGGGATTTTTCACTCACACCTGCGCTAGAAACCCAAACTATTCTATGATTCTATGAAAATCATCCTCAGTGGAAAGGCAGGGATGGATCCTGGAAAGTGTCTCTGAGCTCAACATTGGTGGTCCTGTGGGTTCAGCAAGAAAATTTGCAATAGTGCCATGATGATACTGCTGCTAATGCTGCCGTGAAAAGTAGAAGCGGTTGAGCACATGTGTCTTTGGGGCTTGGCAGTGTCCCTGTGTGGAACACTGTCCATGAAAACAGGGAGCTCCATTTCCCAGGGCAAGATCTCCCTCTCCCTAACTCTCAGAGCAGCATTGAGGTTGGCCACAGCACAGCAGTTGCTGCTGGTACAAAGGCCTCCCAGGTAAGGGCGGAGCCTGTTGAAGACCAAAGCAGATGTGTTTCCATTGCTTGTGCATGTGGTGAGCTTTCCTGAAAGAGTGAACACCTGTCACAACATGGCCCGTGACATGAGGGTGTGGGGAGAAGCAAGACATGAGCTGGAAGGAGTGGGAGGTGGCCACAGAGAAAAGAAACCAAGTTGGTGCCAGTCACATCTGCACAGCCTGGCTGTGGGGTGTGAGGGACAGGGGTTGATTCCCTCCATTGTCCAAAATAGTACCTAGCCAAATGATGTTCATTTTCAATAAGGTTTTATTGAAGGGGTAGAGGGTGGAGAGAAGAGGCAAAATTTGTACAGGAAAAGCATATGTTCACAGAAACGCACACAC
The DNA here is from genome assembly GCF_965638725.1 of Aptenodytes patagonicus. Lineage (NCBI taxonomy): Eukaryota > Metazoa > Chordata > Aves > Sphenisciformes > Spheniscidae > Aptenodytes > Aptenodytes patagonicus. The sequence goes on along the minus strand of NW_027472036.1, from coordinate 277,452 downwards.
ACGGCCCCATAGAGCAGTATGCCCAGTACTGGTGACAAGCTGGTAGGAGAAAAGCTCCTGAAGAGGGTGCATGGAACAGGCAGGTAAAGAGGGGGAAAGCCAGGCTTCCCAGAGCAGGCAGGGAGAGAGAGAGGGGTCTGGGAAGAGGCAGGAAGGGAATGCCAGGGCTCTTGGAGAAGACAGAGCGAGCCATTAGTATGCTCCCATCTCTGACAATCCCAATGAGAGCAATCCCCATAATGGCAATCCTCCTCCCATTCTGAATTCAAGATCTTGTGCTTTTATGCTGTGTTTGATTTCTAGAGAAATCCTAGCCTTTGGCCTCTTTGACCTGCACTATGTCTTCTGCTGTCCTAGAGGGATTTAGTTTCCCAGGCCATGACACATGCCTTTTTTAGCCTCAGCTCTTTGGGTTTTTTTTTCCCTTTTAGCTTTTCTTTCTTCTTTTTAGGTGTTTTTTTTTCCTCATCTGCTTTTCCTTTTCTTTATTGTGCCTGCCTCTGCCCATCCCAGTCAAATCCCACATGGGGGTTTGCTCACCGTGCATTCACCTCTGAGTGAGATGAAGGTGCTGATGCAGGGGGAAGCACCATGCTTTCTCTATGCCTGCCTCAGCACTGGAAAGAGGACTGTCAAATCCTGCCACTTCTCTTTTTCTCCGGGAAGGGACCCAGCTAGATGAGAGGGTTGAGGCCAGTGGAGGGCTTGCTGGACCATGTTGCCTGTCGTGGCCTTCTGGAGTGAATATTTGAGACAGATCCACAAGCACTGTGGGACCGTGGGTACGTGAGCTCTTCCAGAGAAGGTCAGTGCCACGTGGCTGCAGTGAACAAGAGATGGTAGCATTTAAAATCCCAAGAGAGGTGTGCAAGATGGCCTGAGCCTAAGGCAGCTCCAGTTTCCTTGTGGGGATGTGACCAAGCCTTTTAGGAGCAGGCTGAGGTGAGGTGGCAGGGCATGGGTTCTTGGCACCATCAGACTAGTAGGCCTGGGCAGGTAGAGGGCAACTTTCATCTGTGGGGTTGGGCTGGGACTAGCCACAGGTACCTCCCTGAGGAGCACACCTCTTGCGCTCCAGTCTGTGCTCAGGCAGGACTGGCACTAGGACAAGGGCTCCTGGAGCAGGGCAGAAGGAGCTCAGCTGGAAGAGCTTTAGACTGACAACCCACAGGTTCAAGCCCCAGCTTCAGCAATGTGTTCTCACTTGGCCTTTAGCAGAGCTGCTCTGTCTTCTTCCAGTCTTCCCTGGTCCTCATCCTTCCACCCTCCCCATGCACAGGGCAGATGTTTTCCCAGGCTGGGGACTGCTTGGGTGAGGCAGAGTGTAGCAAGAAGAGCTTCAGTAAGTGTGTTGGCAGCCAGAGAAAGGCAAAAAATTGTGGGCCCACTGCTCAGTGGGGCAGGGTGCCTAGTGACCAAGCACATGTGCAGAGAGTGTCCGTGAGATGATTGGTCATACATGACTCTCACTAATACACAATGTGAAGAGTTGCAGCCAAGGGTGCTGAGGGTGCTGGCCAAATTCATTGTAAGGCTGCTTCTGTCATCCTGGGAAAACCATGACACTCAGGGAGATTTCTGATGCTTGGGAAAAGGCAAACAGCCCACCTATCTTCTTGAAGAGCAAAAAAGAAGGTCAGGGGAACTACAGGCTGGTCAGCCTGATGTATGTCCCTGTGAAGGTGATGGACCAAATCCTCCTGGAAGCCACTTCCAAGCACCTGAAGGACAAGAAGGGCACTGGGAACTGCCAGCATGAACTCAACAAGGGCAAATTGTGCCTGCACAACCTGAATGCCTTTTACAATGAGATGATGAGCCCTTTGGATGAGGAGAGAGGTGGATGAAGTAGTCCTCAACAGCTTGATGAAAGGGGCTGCCTGGAACCTCACAAAGTTCATATAAGACAAACATCCCAATGATCTTGCTACTGCACTGGGATGACTCCATGCAGCAGGCCAGGCTGGGGATGACTGGCTAGAAGGCAGCTCTGCAGAAAAGGACCTGGGTGGGCAGTAAGTGGGACAGGAGGAAGCAGTGTGCCCTTGGAAGTAGGAAGGACAACTATAGCCTGGGCTGCATTAGCAAAATCACAGCCAGCAGGAAAAGGGAAATGATCCTTCACCTCCATTCAGGGACTGCATCAGGATTGCTGCGTCCAGTGTGGGGCTCCCCAGCATGAAAAAGACCCTCATAGACTATGGATAGTCCAGCAGAGGCCAGAAAGATGGTTGGGGCCTGGAGCATATTATGTATCAGGAGAGGCTGAGAGCGCCAGACTGGGGTATTTTTTTGAGAAATCCCTCACAGCCAAACAGCTGGAGCAAAGGCCTGGGGAGATGGTGGGATCTCAGTCAATAGACATATTCCAAAATTGTTGAGACAAGTCCCAGAGCACAGGATCTAGCACAAGCTGTCTGAGAACAAGCTTGGAGTAGAGACTAACTTTGGCAAGAGCTATGGCACATTGGGTCTGAGTGTCAGTACGAAACCAGTTTATTCGTTTAGTCATAACATTGGTGGGGTGAGGTATCAGAGTTGTGCCTGTATGCAGCCCCCACTGCAGTGAAGTCATTAGAGCCCAATAAATTATTTTTCCTTTTAAAAATAGCCTTTCTATCTGTGAGCACTTGTGCTACTCTCACAGCTCTCACCCAGCGGAAATTACTTTGGGATCCGATGGTTCCCCTTTGTATCAAGAACACTCCTGGTATGAGGACATCATGCAGGGCTCTCGCATGCCCCCAGCACAGTGTAAGCTCTTCTGCAGGGGGCATTCCTAGACTGGGACTCAGCACATGCTGTGGGCTGAGGACCACCACAGCCCATCTCCAAGGACAGCCTGATGAGAATCTCCTGGGACTATGCACACTAGCTGTGGTGACTGCTCCAAGCAGAGGCACATGCTGTGGGTGGCTGCATGGGCTCAGAGAGGGCATTCTGTGCTTCTTCCGCAGGCAGCCTCCTATTTGGCAGCCTCCCACCAGTGCCTCACTCACTTCCCACCCTAGCAGGATGGGATCAGAGAATAGGAAGAGCAAAAGTGAGGAAAGTCAAGGGTCAAGATAAAAATAGTTTAATAAGCAAAGGAAAAAAACCCAACAAAATAACAAGTGATGCAATGTCAGTCACTCACTACCTCCCACAAGTACACCAATGCCCCACCAGTCCCCAGCTGGACACCTGCCCAAAACACCCCTCCCCTCCATTTTTATTGCTGAGCGTGATGCTGTATGCCTTGGAAGATCTGTTTGGTAAATCTGAGTCAGCTGTCCTGGCTGCGTCCCCTCCCAACTTCTTGTGGGCCTTCAACCTACTCACTGTAAGGGAAGCATGAGAAACAGAGATGGTCTTGGTGCTGTGCAGACACTGTTCAGCAATAGCTGAACATTGTTGTGTTATCAACACAGTTTTGATCACCAATCCAAAACACAGCACCTTATGGGCTGCTATGAAGAAAATGAGCTTCCCCCCAGCCAGACCCCGTACACTGGGTCAAAGCTTTCTAGTGGGGAAGGAGGGCTGAGGTGGAAAGCCTGATCCTGCAAGGATGAGGGGGCTGGGGCAAGGGAGTGGGTGTCTGTCCTGGTTTCGGCAGGGATAGAGTTAATTTTCTTCCTAGTAGCTGGTACAGTGCTGTGTTTTGGATTTAGGGTGAGAACAATGTTGATAACACACTGATGTTTCAGTTGTTGCTAGGTAGTGTTTACACTAGTCAAGGACTTTTCAGCTTCCCATGCTCTACCGACTGAGAAGGCTGGAGGTGCACAAGAAGCTGGGAGGGGGCACAGCCAGGACAGCTGACCCAAACTGGCCAAAGGGATATTCCATACCATGTGACATCATGCTCAGTATATAAAGCTGGGGGAAGAAGAAGGAAGGGGGGGACATTTGGAGTGATGGCGTTTGTCTTCCCAAGTAACCGTTACGCGTGATGGAGCCCTGCTTTCCTGGAGATGGCTGAACACCTGCCTGCTGATGGGAAGTAGTGAATGAATTCCTTGTTTTGCTTTGCTTGTGTGCGCAGCTTTTGCTTTACCTATTAAACTGTCTTTATCTCAACCCATGAGTTTTCTCACTTTTACCCTTCCGATTGTCTCTCCCATCCCACTGTGGGGGGAGTGAGCGAGCGGCTGTGTGGAACTTAGTTGCCAGCTGAGGTTAAACCATGACAGTGTCCCAGTCTCTGTCCAAGAAGATGTAGGGTGAAGAGAGAAGAGGAGCTTGAGCTGGAGCCAGAGAACAGCTGGAGAAGAATTTGCTGATTTCTCCGGGATCAAGAGAGGGAAAGGTGGTGGGAGTGAGATCCAGGTGATGATCTTGTTTTAGCCCTCAGAAAGAGGAACTGCTCACTCACTCCAGCCTCTCCACCTCCCCTTGCAACAGGAGAAGCGCAGGTTCCTAAGACATGCCTGCATCAAGGCCTGGACAGAGAAGGGAAGAGAGGTGTGTGAGTGTAACCCACATGAGCCACCCAATAGAAATGGCTAATTTTGCCTCAGTAGTGCAGTGAAAGTAGACCTTCATTAGTGGCTGACATGTGAGCTTCATGCTCTTGAAATGTGCACCACTGTGGGACTTGACTCCCATCCTGGGAACCCACAGTGAGAAAGATGCCCTCATGATGGTCCTTGGAAAATATTTACATATTAGGCCAAATACCTTTTCTTAACTTCTCCAGAAAAGAAAACCTTGACACTTCAACAGTTCCCACACGCAAGACCACCAAGGTGTCTATTATCAAGGAAAAAGCAAACCCATGACATTTTCAGCATTGCTTCCTAAACAATAACATTTCTCTCCAAGGACCTTTTGCTTTCTTCCCCTTGCCACTCCAATTTGTCTCACTTCTAAAGAGCTAGCTGGTACCCAGAGCTTTCAAAGGAAGTAGAAGCGTCTTTTGCCTGTGTCATCAAGGTAGCATGAGTGCAAGCCACAGCTTTCCTGAGGACTTTCCTGATGGCCTCCCTGACCTATCTTTTCCACAGACTGGAGATGAGGGCATTGACCAGGGGCATGAGGATGGTGTAGAAAAAGGAGAAAAATTTATTGAGCTGCCTCAGCGGGGCTCTTCTAGGCAGCAGGTAGACAAGGATGAGGTTGCCCTAGAAAATGGTGACAAAAGTGAGGTGAGAGGAGCAAGTGGAGAAGGCCTTCTGCCTGCCTGTGCTGGACGGGATCCTCAGGATGGCAGCTATGATGCACACACAGGAGGTCAGTATGAACAGGAAGGGGAAGGCTATATCCAGCACATGTAGTAGAAGTGTTGCCAGTCTGAGCACTCTGGTGTCACTACAGGTGAGCTCCAGCAATGGGGTAAAATCACAGAAGTGATCAATGGCCTTGGGGCCGCAAAACTTCAACCCAGACAAGAAAGAAGTGAGTACCATGGAGATTAGGAATCCTACTAGCCAAAACCCAGCCACCAGCCAAAGAAATGTAGTTGTGTAACACAGCCAAGAACAGAGATGCTGCTGTCCCCATCCAGGAAGATGGCCAGCAACCAGGGCAGGATGTTGGAGCTGTAGCAGATCTCCAAGGAGGACAGATTTCCCTGGAAGAAGTACATGGGGGTGTGCAGATGCTGGTCTGCCACCACCAGCACAACTATGAGCATGTTCCCCACCATTGTTATTGAGTAGATCATGAGTGAGAGGAGGAAAAGCGGTGTCTGCAGTGAGGGGACGTTCTCCATTCCCAGCAGGAGGAACTGCACTGGCAATGTGCAATTGTCCCTTTCCCCTTTCTCCATGCAGCATCACAGGTCCCTCATTTCTCTTTTGCCAGCAAAGTGTCCTAAGAGAAAGAACACTTGCTTCTTACTTTCAATTGTACATTGTGAAGGAAATTGCCATCAGAGAAAACAGAGACTCTGGCAGTTCTCTGACTGCAGGTCTGTTCCCTTTGTGGCACCTGTGTCTAGTGAAAGGGGAGAACTAGGCATTTCCAGAGAGCTAAATCATGCATTTAAGAGATGCTCCTCCTAGGAGAATCACACAGGAGATCTGCCCCAACAGATGTGCTCATCTCATACTTGGAGTGGCATTAGAGGAGGGAACATGTTCACTCAAAGTGGGACAGTGTCTCTGCTCACCTGAAGTTATTCCCAGTAGCAATCATCCCCACCACACAATGAAATCCATTCATGTGAACACATCATGCCAGATGCCCTTTCTCCTCACTGCACTGCCTGGCTGATCTCAGCTGCCTGAAACACTTGTTTTTTAAGCAGCCAGACTGTATGCTCCCTTTGACAGTGCCTGAGGGCACTCTTGGAGAGCCTTTGCATGGTCTTTAGGGAGAAGAGTGAGACAGACGTGAGAGCAGATGGACACCGGAGCTAATTGGCCAATGTGAGGAAAGGAGCAGGGAAGAAGGGAAGAGGACAGGGACAATCACTGGCTTTGCAAAGTTCCTCCCTCCCTGATGGTTTCTGAGGGCTTTGGGGCTGCCTCTCTGCACACCCCAGCCCAGCAGCTGGATCTCAGCTCTTCCAGCTGTGCTCACAGGGCTCCCTGAGCAACACTGCTAGGAAAAGGGGTGGGGTTTAATGGCGAGTGAGATTGGAAAGGAGCACCTTTCCACACCTCTATGTGGGAAATGCTTAGGACACACCTGTGGGCACGTCTGGGAAAAGTCCTATGCGTAAGAACCACAGCCGTCTGCCTGGACCGTCCACCCCAGTGAAGGTGTGAGTGTCCCTTGGCAAGGCTCTGGGCTTGCTCAGGTGCAGCAGAGGAACAAACTGTAACCCTGTACCAACCAGCAAGCTGCCCAGGATCTCTGCTCAGCTAGTGAGGGAGCTGGTTGAAATGTGTGGCAGGAAGAGCAAACTGGAGTAAGAAGACATGCAGAAAAGCCTGTCACGAGTCTTGAAAACTAGGTGGCACCATGCAAAGCCTCACCAACTGAAGAGGAGCAGACATAGCAGAAACTGTGACTCAGCAGACACAGCACACACCTGCAGTCCTCAGCACAAAAGGGTGATTGCTGTGCTGATGGTGCTTGGCAAAGATGATCAAGGTGCGGGTCTCACTCTACCTTTTCCCCACCATGTCCTTCCCTTCTCTGATTTCTCTGCAAACCCTGAGCTACGGCTCAGGTTTTGCTCTCTCCTCACCGTCTTCACCCAGCACCTTGTGTGGTGTGTCTCCAGCAGCACCCAGCCCCCCCCCCCCCGCTCTCTGAAGTGTCCTGGTCTTTATAGCACAAATGAATCTCGGAAGGATCCTGCTGCAGCTCAGCTCTCTCCAGGAACTGCAGAGTGAGTAATGCATGATTGTCTCTCAAAGGGGATGGAAACTTCTACACTGCTGGAAAGGTTGTAAACTCCTCTGGCAAGACCTGCCTTTGCCCATTGCTCTGGGTCATTTGAACTCTGGGTGAATTCCCTTTGAAAAGGAAACTGAGGCAGGACAGTCCTTGGGACTCATCCAAACACACGATGTAAAGCTCAAGAATGAGATTCCTGTCATGTCCCTGCAGATGACTGTAGGTTCACTGACTCTCTTGGGTGTAGAGAGCCCTAACTGCCTAAGCTGGTACCTCCAGCCTCCCCCAGTGGTCAGTGGGGAGGAAGAGGCAGAACCAGAGGGCATTTCCACCCAGCCGTAGAGACTTGCCGAGTGGGGTGAGTCCCACTTGGGTGGCAGGCTTGGTCCCTACAGGAAGAGGGCCTCCAAACTTCTCCCTGAGGCACAGAGGCCTGGAATGTTGAGGGCTGAAGGGAACGCAGTTGCCAGTATGTCCTCCTGGAGGATAGGACATGAGATCCCCTCTAAGTACCTGCTAGGTGCATCCAGGAAGAGGGCTTGGATATGGGTTGTCATGTCCCTTCCGCTTGAGTACATGATGAGACAGCAGCAGGCACACAGCTTGGTCATGTCTTTCCAAGAAGCTGAAAGGCCAGCAACAGGCATGTGGCTTGGAAGATCATGGTGAGGTTACTCCTATCTGGTCACCTGATATCAGGCTGATGGGTTGGGACACCTGCTTGAAGGGTGGGTTCCAAGATGATAGAACTTCCAAGATGATGGTAGTGGGAAACAGCATGAGAGAGAAAAACTGTGACAAAGTGCAGCTTGGAAAGTGGAGACTGGGCATGATGAAGAAGCACTGAATATCCCTCTCAAGCCAAAGCACCAAAACCTCTATGTGGACATCTAAATTAAGGGGTGTGAACCTTGAGCTGAACTGTGCCCACAGATACTTCAAGACTAGAACCTTCTTTGAAGTATTTCCTCTGTGTGCATCTGCAATGCAAAAAAACCTTCTCCAGCTGCCCCTTTGCCCCCAGCCAATTGATACCAGGTTGCCCTTTGTGTGAGAGAGCAGCAGGAATGCATGGAGCTCTGCCTGGGGATGGATGAGGAGCTAACTGAGAGCTTATGTGTGAGGATTAAAGAGCAGACCGATATGGGGGACATTGTAGTGGGTGTCTGCTATAGGCCACGTGAGCAGGAAGAACAAGTGAATGAGGTCCTCTACAGACAGATAGGAGCAATCTCATTTTCACAGGCCCTGGTCCTCATGGGAGAGTTCAACCACCCCACTATCTGCTGGAGGGACAATATGGCAGGACATAAGCAATCCAGGAGGTTCCTGCAGAGCATTGATGACAGCTTCCTGACCCAAGTGATGGAGGAGCCAAGGAGGAAAGGTGTTCTGCTGGACCTCATACTCACAAAGGGATCACTGGGGATGTGAAGGTCAAAGGCAGCCTTGGCTGCAGTGATCAGTGATGGGATCACCAAGTTGAGGATCCTGAGAGGAAGGAGGAGGGCAAACAGCAAGCTTAAAACCCTGGACTTCAAGAGAGCAGACTTTGGCCTCTTCAAGGATCTGCCTGGTAGAGTCCCATGGGATAGGGCCCTACAGGGACGAGGGGCTGACAGTTGTTCAAAGCTCACCTCTTCCAAGCTTAGGAGTGGTCTCTCGCAATGAGTAGAAAGTCAGGCAAAAATGCCAGGAGGCATGCATGAATGTATAACAAGCTCCTGACCAAACTCAAACGTAAAAAGGAAGCATATAGAGGGCAGAAACAGGGACAGGTAACCTGGGAGGAATACAGACACTGTTCAAGCATGCAGAGATGTGGATAGGAAAGCAAAAACCTACCTGGACTTGAATCTGGTGAGGGATGTCGAGGGCAACAAGATGGCCTCCTATATGTCCATAAGTAGCAAAAGGAAGACTAGGGAAAGTTTGGGCCCACTGCTGAACTGGACAGGGGCCCTGGTTACGCAGAGAATGGAACAGGCTGAGATATTGAAAACCACCTTCACCTCAGCCTTGACTACTCAGACTGGCCTTCAGAAACCCAAAGACCCAGAGACCAGGGGGAAAGGCAGGAGCAAGGAAGAGGTACCCTTGGTGGAAGAGGATCAGGTCAGGGAATACTTCAGCACCAGGAACCAGCTGGGGGCTAGCCATGAGGAAAGCAGCTTTGCAGAAAAGGCCCTGGGGATTAAAAGGCCACAAAGATGATGAAGGGACTGGCACATCTTTCCTGTGGTGAGAGGCTGAGAGAGCTGAGGCTGTTCAGCCTGGAGAAGAGAAAGAAGGTTCTGGGGGACCTCATTAATGTATATAAACACCTGAAGGAAGGGTATGAAGAGGATGGAGCCGGGCTCTTTTCAGTGGTGCCCAAAAACTTGGCAAGCGGCATGGGCACAAACTGAAGTAAAGGAGGCTCCCTCAGAACATCAGGAAACATTTTTTTTACTGTGAGGCTGAGTAAGCATTGGAACAGGTTGCCCAGGAAGGTAGTGGAGTCTCTATCCTTGGAGATATTCAAAAGCTGTCTGGACATAGTCCTGGATTATCTACTCTAGGTGGCCTTTCTTGAGCAGGGGGCTTGCACAAGATGACCTCCAGAAGTCCCTCAACCATTCTGTGCTTCTGTGAACTGGGTCACATCTCCCAGGCTTGATGAAAAGACAAGTCTTTTGGAACAGTTTTGCCTCAGCCTTTTTCCATACTCTTCATCCCAGGCCATATCTGGACCTTGTGGCACTTCTTAGCTCTCAGGAGTGTGCATGACTCATTGTGGTCTCCATGTGCATAGACCCATGTGAGAGCTGATCTACTCAGAGATGGGTTGAGTTCCAGCCCAGGAGGGCTTGTTTCCTCACGTGAGTGCAGGTTGGCCTGTGATGATTAGCTCAGATGTGACACACTGCACACATAGGAGCTTGGGTGAGATTAATCCCACCCATGGTTTCGTTGCACCTTAAACCTCTGCAGTTGAGAAGGGAGCAGGGGAAACAAGATTTCTCTCCTGAGCCCCATTCTTTCTCTATATTTATTGCAAATTATGGTGGAGGAAAAAACAGCTCTTCATGTCTGATGCGTGCATTCCTGTCAGACTCTGCAGAGCACTGCAGGAGCAGCAGGCCACCTCAGCCTTCTTCAGACAGGTCTCCACTCCTGACAGAGGTAGATCTCACAGGGTGACCCACTCCCACAGGAAACGGCCACGGGATTTCCCTCAGTGAGAAGACCAGGGGAGTCCAGGGGCTCAGGGCAACCCCAAAGGTCCTGCCAGCAGGGAGCAGTATTCCCCTGTGTTTGGTTCCTACATACACAGGCTCTGCACGGCCACCAGAGCACCTGCTGGTCCTTCACTCAGCCAGGAGCTCAGGTGGGCAAGCATTGGCCCTTGGTGCCCAGGACTTCTGCTTGGGGTGCCCGAGGAGCCAGGCACAGAGTCAGGAGAAGACCCAGGAGTCCTGGCTGCCCCATTGCCCCTGAGCCACATGGGACCACCTGTCCAGGCTCTTGCTGCAGCCACAAGCTTGCCTAGCCATCTCCCAACAGATCCCAGGGCTTCCAGCGCTTGGCTCAAGGCTAATGATATCTATGCCAACAGCCATGAAATAGCTCCTGAAAACCTTACCCTCACAAGTGAGAGCCCTGAGTGTGACCAGCCTGTGCAGACCGTGCCTGCAGCAGTCAGCGAGCAACATGTCCCTCCTGGCTCCCCCTTACTCGAGGTCAGCACCTGCAGCGCTCTTCTGTCTCTGATGAAGGATCTCCTCCTCATCACCGTCCTCTTCCTCCCCACCCAGCCCCAGTGCTACCCCCCAGGGTTGGCCCTACAACAGGCAGGGGGCTGAAAAGGGCATTTGGAGCACTGCACCCACTCCCCTGCCCATGCCTCCCATGGCTGCCATGGGGTGGAAGAGCCTCCAGGGGGTTCCTCAGGCTAGGGTTCCCCTGAGCACTGCGGATGCTGCCCTGTCCATAAGGACACTGGGTGCAAGTGCTGGTGAGGGGGCTGTGCTGTCCCTCTGAAGGCAGGGAGTGACAAATGAATGAACAGGGCAGGATGGAGGCTGCGACTGTGCTTGTGCAGCCTCGGGAAGGGAAGGATGGTTCTGTCTAGGGTTTCACAAAGACACTGGTGGGGAGACAGGAGGCCTAGGAGAGAAGTGAAGTTGAACCCATCATGACTATTTCCAAACCCTGCTAAAGCCTGTGACCCTCTATAATAAAATATCTCTGCTTTGGGGAACCCCTGTGGAAAGGCTGGGTTGAGGCGTGTTCAATTTGTTTTCATTTTTGTCTTAAAATATGATCATGTCATGAGATATCAAGAAGAGAATATGCATCTATTAGGTTATTTATGCAAAACTAAAAGTTCATTTGTTTTACTTTTATTGGCAGTGTGAGACAGTAGCCAAGAGAAAATAGGGCCAGGAAGGGCCGGAGTAGGAGGAGATGAGATTGCATAGGCATGACCCAAACCCCCAGGTGCTGTGCTGGGCAGCTGGGGACCAGGTGACCAGGGCCTGCCCCAGAGCAGCCCCACAGCTGCCCTCCCTTCCCCTTGTAGGCCTGGGGCTGAAGGTCACCTGGGACCAGCCTCAGGGGCTGGGGACTGACACAGCACAGTGAGCACACCCCCCATATTACGCACACACCATAGTCTGCATGTAAGCCAGAGTGCAAGCAACCAACCTCCAATGTGCATACTCACCCCACAGCGTGCACATCCCCACTGTGTGCACTCACACTCCAGAGCACATACACTGAGTGCAATGTGTGTGCACACTGCAGCGAGCACACACCCCACAGGCCACATGCACAGCAGCACCGCCATGCCCACACCCCACCCTGTACACACAGCCATCGTGCAGAGCTGCCCTGGCTGTCTCCAGGGAAGTGGATGAGGCTGCACACTGCAGATCCTCCGGAAAGAGGGCATGTGTGTTAATGCCAGCCTGGCCAGGGCGGGAGAGGGGTGGTGACATCATTCTTGAGTCATGGGGTTGGATGCGGTCTCCCCCAAAGGTAGGATGTGGGGCAGGGGGCTCAGAGTGGGGCTCTGAATGCACCCCTGAACCCAGGAGTGCTGAGTCCTTGGGGCAGGGAAACACCACACCTCCCAGTGCGGAACAGAGGACCCAGCAGTCTGGGCTGCCTGTCCATGCTCCTGTCCTGCCCCCACCCCAAAATGAAGCTGGTTTTCCCATGGTGCTCACCAGGCCTCCACAGTAGCCTGAATCCTGCTGTCCCTCCCAAACACCAGGTGCTCCAAGGGCTGGTACTGTCTGCTCCTCGCCTCTCCCAGCCTCACAGGGGGATGCTCCAGGGAAATGTCCTTTGGAGAGAGACCCCCCCCAGGCATGTGGGCTCCCAGCCCTCCCCTCAGCCAGTCTGCTGGTCATGGTGGTGCTGCCAGAGAGGACACAGGCGTCCAGGTGCTGGCAGAGGAGGAGGGACATGCATACACACATGCAGAGCATAGCTTTGCTGAGGGGGTTTATTGATCATTAGAAGAAAATGGCCCAGGGCTTCCAGGGGATCAGGTGGAGGCATCCAGGGATGATCATGTCCTCATGCTGCTGGAGGGGGACAGGACAGGGCCGTCACAACTTCCTCCAGTCCTGACAGACAGAGCCAAAAATGTGACTCCCAAAGTCTGCTGGGACAAGAGAGGGGCCTTGTCCCCACAGTCTCTCTCTCAAAAAATCTGGGGAAGGGGAAGAGTTGGGAGCAGCCAACACCCGCGTGGACTTGGCTCTCCTGGGGAGTCCATACAGCACCCAGAGCCCCTGTCCCGTCTCTATGGTGACCTTGGGCTGTCGACCCTGGACAGGCTGGATCAATGGGCCAAGGCCAACTGTATGAGATTCAACAAGGCCAAGTGCCAGGTCCTGCACTTCGGCCACAACAACCCCATGCAGTGCTACAGGCTTGGGGAAGAGTGGCTGGAAAGCTGCCCAGCAGAAAAGGACCTGGGGGTGTTGGTTGACAGCCGGCTGAATATAAGTTGGCAATGTGCCCAGGCAGCCAAGAAGGCAAATAGCATCCTGGCTTGTTGTCCTGCTTTCAGCAGGGATAGAGTTCATTTCCTTCCTAGTAGCTGGTACAATGCTGTGTTTTGGATTAAGGATGAGAACAGAGTTGATGATAACGCACCGATGTTTTAGTTGTTGCTAGGTAATGCTTACACTAGCCAAGGACTTTTCAGCTTCCCATGCTCTACCGACTGAGAAGGCTGGAGGTGCACAAGAAGCTGGGAGGGAGCACAGCGAAACTGGTCAAAGAAACATTCCATACCATGTGACGTCATGCTCAGTACATAAACTGGGGAAAGCTGGCCAGGGGGCGCCGCTGCTCGGGGACTGGCTGGGCATCGGTTGGTGGGTGGTGAGCAATTGCATTGTGCATCACTTGCTTTGTGTATTATCATTATTATTATTGTTACATTATTATCATTTTATTTCAATTATTAAACTGTTTTTATCTCAGCCCACGAGTTTTTCTCACTTGTGCTCTTCCAATTCTCTCCCCCATCCCACCGGGGGGAGGGGGGAGTGAGCGAGCGGCTGCGTGGTGCTCAGTTGCCGACTGAGGTTAAACCATGACAGTCCCTTTTTGGCGCCCAACGTGGGGCATGAAGGATTTAAGATAATAACAGATTAACTGGAGTGTATTAAGGAATTTGTATCTGTTAATAGTTGTGGGTCACAATGTTGGTTTCTCTGTTCTCGATATTGATTTGTGTAATCTGCATCGTGCTACTTTTTTTGCTGTACATGTTAAAGATTGGTGTTGGGTTTTGCAGTTTGCTGTGGTCTGCAGTGATTAGTGATGTCTCGCTTGTGAGGTTTGTTTTTAGAACGTTGACCTTGACGTTAGAGTGGTATGTAAGTTTCGCAATGAAGCCGTTACTGTACCACGGAGACCACTTCGTGGAGACAACTAGCAATTACAGTAACTTTTCTGAGAGTTTTTTTACAGAAAATACAGAATGGCAGTGTCACTACCTTCTTCTATGATGTTTCCTCCTTCATTACAGTAACTTTTCAGTATTTTGAACATCCTTGGGTAGTGAAGATACTTCTATTGGTATTTCTTGGGAATATAGTTTTGGTTTTGTCTAAACTTAATAAGCAATTTAAGAATATCATCCAGAGATCTGCCCCAAGGCTGAATAGTTATGAGTGGCAGGGTGTGTGGGACAAGATGGGCAAGTACCTAGGCCAATGGGCACCCCCAGTGTTTTGGCACTTCACCCCTGAGCAAGTGCAGAATCCTGAAAAGTTAGTAGAATATTTGGACAAAGCATGCTGTCACCCTGGCAACTCCAGAGAGATGCAACACACAGATGGGCTCGTGATCGAGGGGTGAACTTGATCATGGACACTATTGCACAGGTCATCCATGAATGTGAAACATGCGCTGCAATCAAGCAAGCCAAGCGGTTAAAGCCTCTCTGCTATGGAGGACGATGGCTAAAATACAAATACGGGGAGGCCTGGCAGATCGATTATATAACACTCCCTCCCACAAGCCCGCCAAGGCAAGCGCCATGTGCTTACAATGGTGGAGGCAACCACCGGATGGCTGGAAAGCTATCCCGTGCCCCATGCCACCGCCCGGAACACTATCCTGGGCCTTGGAAAGCAAGTCTTACGGCGACATGGCACCCCAGAAAGAATTGAGTCAGACAACGGGACTCATTTCCGAAAGAACCTCATAGACACCTGGGCCAAAGAGCACGGCATGGAGTGGGTATATCACATCCCCTGTCACGCACCAGCCTCCGGGAAAATCGAGCGATACAATGGACTCTTAAAGACTACACTGAAAGCGATGGGTGGTGGGACGTTCAAACATTGGGATACACATTTAGCAAAGGCCACCTGGTTAGTCAACGCTAGGGGACCTGCCAGTCGAACAGGCCCTGCCCAGTCAAAACTTTTACGTACTGTAGATGGGAAAAAAGTCCCTGTAGTGCACATAAAAAATATGTTAGGGAAAACAGTCTGGGTTATTGCTGCCTCGGGCAAAGGCAAACCCATCTGTGGAATTGCTTTTGCTCAAGGACCTGGGTGCACTTGGTGGATAATGCGGAAGGATGGGGAAGTCCGATGTGTACCTCAAGGGGATTTGATTTTGGGTGAGAATAGCCAATGATCTGAATTATGTGATGTTAGTTGCTATGTAATATTATATGCCATACCAATGGTATTACAATAAGAATCACCCAGATTAATGAAGAATGAACTTCGATGAAACCGAGCAAAGCACAGTGATGATGGTACCAGCACTGACTTCAATATGAAACAATTCAACACCACATACCATCTCCATTTTTCCTGGCCTGGAAGATTATTTTGACAGATGGAGCCCAAAGTCATGGACTAAATGAACTCAACGAACATTTTAGAGGGATGGCCCATAGACTAAGGGAATGATATCTGTGTGTGGGTATATATATATATATTAAAAAAAAAAAAGGGGGGGTGGTTATTAATGAAAATGTACTGGAAAATATAAGACTTGAGCATGACGTAGATGGTATAGAATACGGGGTGGATATTGTCCTGGTTTTGGCTGGGATAGAGTTAATTTTCTTCCTAGTAGCTGGTACAGTGCTGTGTTTTGGATTTAGGACGAGAACAAAGTTGATAACACAGCGATGTTTTAGTTGTTGCTAGGTAATGCTTACTCTAGTCAAGGACTTTTCAGCTTCCCATGCTCTACCGACTGAGGCGGCTTGGAGGTGCACAAGAAGTAGGGAGAGGTCACAGCCAAACTGGCCAAAGGGATATTCCATACCATGTGACGTCATGCTCAGTAGATAAACTGGGGGAAGCTGGCCAGGGGGGGCCGCTGCTCGGGGACTGGCTGGGCATCGGTCAGCGGGTGGTGAGCAATTGCACTGTGCATCACTTGCTTTGTGTATTATCATTATTATTATTGTTACATTATTATAATTTTATTTCAATTATTAAACTGTTTTTATCTCAGCCCACGAGTTTTTCTCACTTGTGCTCTTCCAATTCTCTCCCCCATCCCACCGGGGGGAGGGGGGAGTGAGCGAGCGGCTGCATGGTGCTTCAGTTGCCAAGTGAGGTTAAACCATGACACTTGTATCAGAAATAGTGTGGCCAGCAGGACTAGGGAAGTGATCATCCCCCTGTACTTGGCACTGGTGAGGCCGCACCTCGAATACTGTGTTCAGTTTTGGGCCCCTCACTACAAGAAGGATGTTGAGGTGTTAGAGCGTGTCCAGAGAAGGGCAACAAAGCTGGTGAAGGGTCTAGAGCACAAGTCTTATGAGAAGTGGCTGAGGGAACTGGGGTTGTTTAGTATGGAGAAAAGGAGGCTGAGGGGAGACCTCATCGCTCTCTACAGCTACCTGAAAGTTGTAGTGAGGGGGGTGTTGGTCTCTTTTCCCAAGTAACTAGGGATAGGACAAGAGGAAACAGCCTCAAGTTGCACCAGGGGAGGTTTAGATTGGATATTAGGAAAAATGTCTTCACCAAAAGGGTTATTAAGCATTGGAACAGGCTGCCCAGGGAAGTGGTTGAGTCACCATCCCTGGAGGTATTTAAAAGACGTGCAGATGTGGTGCTTAGGGACATGGTTTAGTGGTAGACTCAGCAGTGCTAGGTTAACAGTTGAACTTGATGATCTTAAAGGTGTTTTCCAACGTAAATGATTCTATGATTCTATGATATTGCACCCAGAGCCCTGCCTGGTCCTTACAGAGACCCTCCCAATCTGTGCAGCTCCACAGAGCACAAGCGAAGCTTTGGGGCATTCATCTGCCCAGGTTACCCTTGAAACAACTCATGGACAGTCCTCTCTACAGCCCCCTAGACCCAGGTCCCAACCCCCATCCCGAGGGCTTTGGGAGCCCCTTATGGTCACACATCCCTTGTGGAGCTGGGGATGCCCTGATCCTGCTCACCTGGAAAAATGAGTGAAGACTGCAAATGAGCTTCTCTTCTGCAAGGGTAGTACCACCCTGTTGACCACAGACTGGGGAGAAAGGGACTGTTAGGGTCACCCTGGGGTGCCCTGGGGTGTACTGGGAGGCAGGGGAAAGCAATGGGGACCTGGGGAAGAGCACCTCCAGCAAAAAGACTGTAGTTCATGGATGTGAATTGTGAGGCACTGGGGTGCACTGGGGTGTACTGGCATGTCCTGGGGTGCGCTGGCATGCCCTGGCTAAGGGAGGGTAGGGTTGGGGGCTGAAGAACTCATGGTGCTGACCAGAGACCCCTTCTCTTGCACGTCATCCACCTGCAGCAGGAGGGAGACCATGAGAAACCTTGTGGGTCACAGGGATGGCCCCAAGTCCCATCAGAGAGCAAGAACCTTGCTTTGCTTCCCCATCCTGGCTGGCCCCAAGTCCACCCCACTACTCATGTGCACAGGAACATCTCCACTTGCTGGAAGATCAGCCTCTCCCATGTCCTAGAGAAGAAGAGCTATGAGGCAGTCACGATGGGACCTCGGTGGTGGTGGTGGTGTTCCCCCTCATTCCCTTCTGTCTTTCCCCCAGAGCACCCCCAGCCTCATTTCTCCCCACGTTTGTCTGGGATGTCTGCTCATGCAAGACAACCCAGTTGGGGATGGAGACAAGGACAGTGCAGAGAATTTGGGTCCCCAAGGAGAGGGGATTTGGGGGTTGTCAAAGGGAGGGGATTTGGGGAGTCCAAGTGAGGTGATTGGTGGGGACTGAAAGAAGAGCACTGAAGCAGATCCAAATGAAGGGGATTGGGAGGACCGCTGTCAGGGGCGTTGGGAGGGGTTTTCAAAGAGGGGGATTTGGGCAAACCAGGGCTATGGGCCAGATGAAATGATAAGCAAAGGATTTGGGAAGAACTGAAAGGAGGGCATGAGGAGAGAGCAAGGGGGGACATTTGGGGCAGCTAGACAGGATGGGACAGGTCCAGCGCATGAGATTTTTGAGTGAGCTGAAAGGAGGGGATGGGGAGGCCCACAAGGGTGGCATTTATAGACATGTAGACATGGACTTGGTGGAGGCCCCACAGGAGTTTGGGGTGTCCCTTCCCAGGCAGGGGACAGATGTGACCACTCACTGTGGAACCTGGGCTCTAGGAACTGAAAGACTCATGGCAGGGAGGAGGGAGACTGGTGGGATGGGGCAGCCCCTTGCTTGGGACAGGGACAGGCAAAGCAAAGAGGTTTGATGTTTACCATTGCAGCTTTCTTCTGCAAGAGAGATGACAGCCATCAACTCGCTGAGAAATCCCACCCCAGTCTCCTCAGAGCTACCCAGAGGTCTCTGGAGGGGCATCTCCAGGCTCTCTGGGGTCCCATTACCCCAGGTTGGGACCTAAGCGGCCACCTGGGCACTTACCACACAGTCCACAGCATGCACGGGTGCACAGGATGCCAAAGAGCAGGGCCACGCTGAGCACTGAGACCTTCATCTTCCTCCATGATCCAGTGAGTCCTGGGTGAAGCTGAAGAAGATGAGAGGCAGATTTATCCCTCCCAGGACTCCTCCGTGCTCCCCCTCCTCCAAGAGCCCCCACGACAAAGCCAGGCTTGGCAGAGACACCATCCCTGGCAAGGAGCCCACCCCCGGCACAGAGTCACCCCCACTTCTGACACAGATCCAGCTGCCTTCCCTGGCACCAGCCCAACTTCCTGCATGGGGCAGCTGCATGGGGAAGGAGCCAGGCATTTGGTGGTGAGGGGGGGCAATGCCACATCTCCCAGTGGCCTGTCTGCCAGTGCCTCGTCCCCTTTGGGGTACCCCTAACCCTAACCCTAACCCTAACCCATAAACCTAACTCTAAACCCTAACCCTAACCCTGCAGCTTGCTCTGCAGCTACAGAGCAAGAATTGTTTCAGGAGCGTAGCTAAAGAGGAAGATTTCAATGAGCACTTAATTTAAAGGATTTTTTTTTTTCATTTTTCTAGGTATTTTTCATTATTTTTCTGTTTACAAAAGATGTTCTAACAGCATTTTCTAATTTATATTGGACCAGGGTGTCTTCTAAGGAGGTCTTGACAGGTAGGAAAGCAGTCCTACTTGCTTTGACTTGTTGGTCAAGCAGTCCTACTTGTTTGTCCAGACTGTATGGACAACCTTGTTCCTCACGTCCCCAACCCTGCCATTTCTCTCATTGGCCACTTGGGACTTGCATAATTTTTCCTTACATCAGACTTCTCCACTGAAGTCTACGGCTGGCTGTTACAGCTCCTTTGCATCAGTTCCTGCTTGAGATTAATCATTAAAATAAAACACAGTCCTCAACTGTATGCCAAGTCCAAGCTGCTTCCTGTGAGGTTCACCTTCCACAAGGCATACGCATACAAGAAACACTTTAGAGAGGATAGGAAATGATAAAATAAACACTATTAAAGAGCTGGCTAAAGACAGAATTAGACAGACTACTGAAAGACAGGCAAGTTTTCAGCCCCCTGAAGCTCAAAGCAGCAACTAGGTTGTTGAGGGGTATCTCAATGATTGAAGAGTAAGGGGAGGGGAAACCTAGAGAGAAATTGAAAGTGCATACATCCAGATAGGCTGCTGGAAAGGTGATTTCAGACATGGTCAATTTAATCAGGACAGATGGAAATATGTGAAAGATTAGGGAGATTAAATACACAGAATAGGTAGAGTACTGACAACGCAAGTACAGGGGAAGATCAATATTTCTTCTCTTACTATTAATACACATCCTGAAATTTCCCTCTGCTGTTTGAGGCATGGGTATCCTTGAAGAGAGCAGTGCTGACACATTCCATGAGGGTCCTGACTGGAAGGACTGGGCATATCCATGTCAGTTTGTTTGCTGGAAAAGGGCTTGCTTGGCTTGTGCTAGTCAGGTCAGCAGCTTCAGTGAGTCAAGGCCTGTCTCCTGTCCCTCTTGCACAAGAGTTGCTCTCCTGGCTCAGACTGAAGCACCCCTGAGTGGGTGTCCTACTGACCTCTCACTGGAGCTGATGGAAAGTGTCTAAGAAACAAGGGAAGCACAGAAGGATTGTTTTTCCATCTGCCAGCATCTCCCTGTCTCCAGCAGCTGGAGGTTATGGGATGTATGGTATGAAAGTGGGTCTGTGCCATGGTGCTGAGGAGCTGGTGAACCTGTTTGCTGTCAGTTTCTTTTACCCTCTTTGAACCCATTTGCCTGGTTACTACCAAACACTCAGAGGAGTGGAAGGCTTGTTTGAAGGAGGACTTCAACCTGACAACCCTCGGTCACATGGGGTTCCTGGAGATCCCCTGTGCTCTTCTGGTGTCTCCATACTCCCTTCCAGAAGGATAGGCATCTACCACCATCCCTGTCATATGTGGGACAGTCCCACGCAGATATGTCCTGACCATTCACCATCTCCAGTGGAACAGGGCACCCACAACAAGAGGAAACAAGTTGTTGTGAGGCAACAAGGAAACGTGCCATGAGGTGCTTGGTCGCAGGGTGGCAGGGTGTGTGGGAGGATTTGGGTAGGTGCCTGGGGCCATTACTGTAAGAAGAACAGGCGGGGAAGACAACCGGCCTGGCTGAACGGGGAGCTCTTGCTGGGACTCAGGAAAAAAAGGAGAGTTTACCACTTGTGGAAGAAGGGGCAGGCAACTCAAGAAGAGTACAGGGATCTCGTTAGGTCATGCAGAGAGGAAATGAGAAAGGCAAAAGCCCAGCTAGAACGCAATCTGGCCGCTGTCGTTAAAGACAAAAAAAAATGTTTTTACAAATATATTAATGACAAGAAGAGAGCCAAGGAGAATCTCCATCCCTTATTGGATGCGGGGGAGAACATTGTCACCGAGGATGAGGAAAAGGCTGAGGTACTCAATGCCTTCTTTGCCTCAGTCTTTAACAGGCAGACTGGTTATCCTCAGGGTACTCGGCCCCCCGAGCTGGAAGACAGGGACGGCGAGCAGGATGAACCCCCCATAATCCAAGAGGAAGCAGTCAATGACCTGCTATGCCACCTGGACGCTCACAAGTCTATGGGGCCGGATGGGATCCACCCGAGAGTGCTGAGGGAGCTGGCGGAGGTGCTCGCCAAGCCACTCTCCATCATTTATCAGCAGTCCTGGTTAACGGGGGAGGTCCCGGGCGACTGGAGGCTTGCCAATGTGACGCCCATCTACAAGAAGGGCCGGAAGGAGTATCCGGGGAACTACAGGCCTGTCAGCCTGACCTCGGTGCTGGGGAAGATTATGGAGCGGTTCATCTTGAGGGCGCTCACAAGGCATGAGCGGGACAACCAGGGGATCAGGCCTAGCCAGCACGGATTCATGAGAGGCAGGTCCTGCTTGACCAACCTGATCTCCTTCTATGACCAGGTGACCTGCCTAGTGGACGAGGCAAAGGCTGTGGATGTGGTCTACCTGGACTTCAGTAAGGCCTTTGACACCGTCTCCCACAGCATTCTCCTCGAGAAGCTGGCGGCTCACGGCTTAGACAGGTGGACTCTGCGCTGGGTCAAAAACTGGCTGGACGGCCGGGCCCAGAGAGTTGTGGTGAATGGAGTTCAATCCAGTTGACGGCCGGTCACGAGCGGTGTTCCCCAGGGCTCAGTACTGGGGCCGGTCTTGTTTAATATCTTTATCGATGATCTGGATGAGGGGATCGAGTGCACCCTCAGTAAGTTTGCAGACGACACCAAGTTGGGCGGGAGTGTTGATCTGCTCGAGGGTAGGAAGGCTCTGCAGAGGGACCTGGACAGGCTGGATCGATGGGCCGAGGCCAATTGTATGAGGTTCAACAAGGCCAAGTGCCGGGTCCTGCACTTCGGCCACAACAACCCCATGCAGCGCTACAGGCTTGGGGAAGAGTGGCTGGAAAGCTGCCTGTTGGAAAAGGACCTGGGGGTGCTGGTTGACAGCCGGCTGAACATGAGCCGGCAGTGTGCCCAGGTGGCCAAGAAGGCCAATGGCATCCTGGCCTGTATCAGAAACAGTGTGGCCAGCAGGAGTAGGGAAGTGATCGTGCCCCTGTACTCGGCCCTGGTGAGGCCGCACCTCGAATACTGTGTTCAGTTTTGGGCCCCTCACTACAAGAAGGACATTGAGGTGCTGGAGCGTGTGCAGAGAAGGGCAACGAGGCTGGTGAGGGGTCTGGAGAAGAAGTCTTATGAGGAGCGGCTGAGGGAACTGGGGTTGTTTAGCCTGGAGAAAAGGAGGCTGAGGGGAGACCTCATCGCTCTCTACAACTCCCTGAAAGGAGGTTGTGGTGAGGTGGGTGTCGGTCTCTTCTCCCAAGTAACTAGCGATAGGACGAGAGGAAATGGCCTCAAGTTGCACCAGGGGAGGTTTAGATTGGATGTGAGGAAAAATTTCTTTACTGAAAGAGTGGTGAAACATTGGAACAGGCTGCCCAGGGAAGTGTTTGAGTCCCTATCCCTGGAGGTATTTAAAAGACGTGTAGATGAGGCACTTAGGGACATGGTTTAGTGGGCATGGTGGTGTTGGGTCGATGGTTGGACTCGATGATCTTAGAGGTCTTTTCCAACCTTAATGATTCTGTGATTCTAGGTGGCTCCATTTGTACCGACATTTGGTAGTTGGGATACAATTGCCTAGATCATGTGGGCCTTAAGTGGCGTCACTGATGGGTTCCCCAGTGTGTTGGCTTGACCTTGATGGGCTGTCAGGCGTCCACCAAGCCACTCTCTCACTCCCCCTCCTCAGCAGGATAGGGGGACAAAATAAGATGAAAAACTCATGGTGTCCTGGTTTTGGCTGGGATAGAGTTAATTTCCTTCCTAGTAGCTGGTACAGTGCTGTGTTTTGGATTTAGGATGAGAACAAAGTTGATAACGCACCGATGTTTTAGTTATTGCTAGGTAATGCTTACACTAGACAAGGACTTTTTAGTTTTCCATGCTCTACCGACTGAGAAGGCTGCAGGTGCACAAGAAGCTGGGAGGGAGCACAGCCAAACTGGCCAAAGGGACATTCCATACCATGTGACGTCATGCTCAGTACATAAACTGGGGAAAGCTGGCCGGGGGGGGGCCGCTGCTCGGGGACTGGCTGGGCATCGGTCGGTGGGTGGTGAGCAATTGCATTGTGCATCACTTGCTTTGTGTATTATTATTATCATATTATTATTATCATATTATTATTATTATTATTATTATTTTATTTCAATTATTAAACTGTTTTTATCTCAACCCACGAGTTTTTCTCACTTGTGCTCTTCCAATTCTCTCCCCCATCCCACCGGGGTAGGGGGGGAGAGTGAGCAAGCGGCTACGTGGTGCTTAGTTGCCGACTGAGGTTAAACTGTGACACATGGGTTGAGATAAAGGCAGTTTAATGAAAAAAGCAAAGTAGAAGCAAAGCAAAAAGAAGATTTATTCTCTACTTCCCATCAGCAGGCGATGTCCATCCACTTCCTGGGAAGCAGGGCCTCAGTACGCATAGTGGTTGCTTCAGAAGACAAACGCCTGAATAACAATTGCCCCCCCTCACCTCCTTTCTCTTACCTTTTATTGCTGAGCACGACATCATATGGTATGGAATATGCCTTTGGTCAGTTTGAATCAGCTGTCCCACTGTGTACCCTCCCAACCTCTTGCCTACTCTCAACCTACTGGCCTTTGGCGGGTGGGGGGTTGGAGAGACAACCTTGATGCTGTGCAAGCACTTCTCAGCAGTAGGCAAAACACTGGTGTGTTATCAGCACTGTTCTAGCTATAAATATAAAGCACAGCACAGTACAAATTGGCCAATTCCAAGTCAGGCTGGCTGGAGGAGGAGGACACCAGGATCTGGACAGACTCAGAGCTGGAGCTGCCAAGTGAGTAATGGCCCCGAGTCTGGGCAGGGCATCTGGGCAGACCCAAAGCCCAGGCCAACACGGGAGGGGTTGTGAGTCCATGGGTAAGTGCCTCACAGGACACACAGATCACTTGTGACCTTTACACCAAGATAGTTTGAAAAGGGGAACAGGATGGGGCCAGTTGTGGTGTTCATGATTGTGTATGTCCTGCTGCTGCTGGTGTGGTGGCTTTAAAGGGGCTGGTCCCTATTGGAGTTGGTCTGTGTATGGTCAGCTGTGTCCATCTAGATATAGACCAGATATAAGGAAGAAAATTTTTATGCTGAGGGTGGTGAAACACTGGAACAGGTTGCCCAGAGAGGTGGTGGATGCCCCATCCCTGGAAACAGTCAAGGTCAGGTTGGACAGGGCTCTGAACGACCTGACGTAGTTGAAGACGACTCTGCCCACAGCAGGGGGGTTGGACTAGATGACCTTTAGACGTCCCTTCCAACCCAAACTATTCTATGATTCTGTCTTTGTTTCCCTGCAGATATCTGGATTTATCTCTTTCCCTTTGGGTGACTCCACCTTGGGTGATCTCTCACTATGTGGGGCTCCAGTCATTGCCCACCCGAGGCACACGTGGTCCCTGGAGATCCTTTGGTCTATCCAGGCAGCTCCAGATTCCTGTTCTGGAGGATGTCTTCTGCCCTGTCACATGTAGGACAGCCCTGAGTGACCATTCACCACCTCCACTGTCACCAGACACCAATGGGTTAGTCCTAAATCCAACCCTTGCTAACAGCTACCAACATGACCATGAGCTTTTGCCTCCCAATTCCATGGAACAACAGGCCCATTTGGAGAGCAATTCCTTGGGGCTGTTCTTGACACCAGCTCTGGAGGAAGAGCCCAGCCTTCAGGCAAGTGCACTGAGGAGATCCCATTTTATTACAGAGATGCTATGTGAGAGTCTCCTCTCCTCCTTCAGGTGAGACAAAGTGGTTTCATTTCTCATTAGAAGTGAGATGAATCCAAGCATTTATGTAAGAACATAATAAACACAAATAACAATACAGATAATTATAATGATAAACAAGTAAAGTACAGGCCTGCAATAGGATACCCTGGGAGTCATTTGTGGAGAGTGATGGGAAGTTTATCACTATTGCAAAACATCCACGCAATCACTTTCCTCAGGGCACCTTTGAGCTCCTTGTCTTCATGCTGTAGATGAGGGGGTTCAATGTTAGAGATACCACCACATACAGAACTGCCACCACCAGATCCAGAGATGGGAAGGAGGTGGAGCGGGGCTTCATGTAGGCAAACATGGCAGTGCTGAGAAACAGGGAGACCACAGACAGGTGAGGGAGGCATGTGGAAAAGGCTTTGGGCCATCCCTGCTCAGAGGGGACCCACAGCGCAGCCCTGAAGATCTTCACATAAGACAGCCACAAAGGACACAAAACACCCCGAAAATACAGAAGTACCAAACATAAGAAGCCCAGCTTCCCTGAGGTGGTCTGAGTCTGAGCAGGAGAGCTTGAGAATTCAGGGAACTGAATTGAAAAACTGGTCCACAGCATTACCTTGGCAGAGTGATATTGAATATGTGTTGGCAGTGTGCCCCACAGCATTGATAAGATCAATACCCCAGGCACCTGCTGACGTGTTGACACAAGCTCTGCTGCTCAGGAGGGTCCCATAGTGCAGGGGTTTGCAGATGGTAATAAAGTGGTCATAGGCCATGACAGTGAGAAGATAAAACTCCACTGACATAAAAAGAAAAATAAAAAGACCTGGGCAGCACACCCTACATAGGAAATGGTCCTGGTGTCAGAGACAGAACTGGCCATGGCTTTTGGGACAGTGACAGAGAATGGACCCCAGGCCAAGGAGGGAGAAGTTGAGGAGGAAGAAGTACATGGTGGGTGTGGAGGTGGTGGTCACAGGCTATGGCAGTGATGAGGAAGCTGTTGCCCAGGAGGGCAGCCAGGTAGATGCTGTACAAGAGTGAGAAGTGCAAGAGCTGCAGGCCCACATGTCTGTAAATGCCAGGAAGAGGAACTGGATAACGAAACTGCCATTGGACATTTGCTGCCTCTGAGCAGAGGGGTCTGTCCAAGGAGGAAAAGACAGTGACAAGTTAGGTGACACTTTTAGTGGAAAAGAAACAAAATGTTTCTTTTGTCATAGTAACCCCAAATTACCTCTCTCTGTACTGGGAGGACATCTGTGCAGCTCCCTTTTCTTTGAGCTGTGGTTTGTGATGGCTGAGGGTGTTGTGAGGAGCAGGCACCTCTGCCCATGGGCTCCCGAGTTGTCAGTCCTGCTCTATAGCAGTGGTGTACTGGTTTTGGCTGGCATAGAGTAAGTTTTCTTCATAGCAGCCCGTATGGTGCTTTGTTTTGAATTTGTGACCAAAACAGTGTTGATAACACAACATTGTTTTAGCTACTGCTGAACAGTGCTTAAACAGCATGAAAGTTGTCTTGGTTTCTCTCGTTGCCCCATCAGTGAGTAGACTGGAGATACACAAGAAGTTGGGAAGGGATACAGCTGGGATAGCCGACCCCAACTGACCAAAAGGAGTATTGTATACCATATGACGTCATGCTCAGCAATAAAAACTGGGGGAAGAAGAAAGAAAAGGAGGTGTTTATAGTTATGGCATTTATCTTCCCAAGTAACCATGACACTTGATGAAGCCCTGCTTTCCTGGAGATGGCTGAACACCTGCCTGCTGATGGGAAGTAGTGAATGAATTCCTCTTTTTGCTTTGCTTGTGGGTGTTTTTGCTTTACCTATTAAACAGTCTTTATCTTGACCCATAAGTTTACTCACTTTTACCCTTGCAATTCTCTTCCCCATCCCATTGAGGGGGAGGTTAAGCAGGCGACTTGTGATGCTTAGCTGCCTACGGGGGTTAAACCACAACACCAGGTCAGTGCTCACAGACCCTATCCCACCTTCTGTGCAATTAGCTCTGTTCTAGAGAATCCTCCTGGTGTGCAGGGCACTGCCTGGGGCATCTCCATGTTTGATGGTCAGATAAACCCCAATGAAAAGTGAGGTTGGTGCTGTCTGTAGGCTGAGATGGGGATCAAGCGGCTTGCTGAGGTTTCCAACAGACCTACTGGTCTCTGACAGTGACTGTTTAAGAATCCCAGTTCCTTTTCAAATCAGAAGTTTTCCTTTTTTTGTTTCTCCCACCTAATATTAGGAACTTGACAACTGAGACCATGGAGCACACCCAGCTTCACACCCCTGCAGCTGTCACTGGGAGAAGGGAGCTGTGATGTCCTGTACCTCTGATGGTGTAGTGAGGAATTCCTGCTATAAAGCAGAGAATCACAGAATTGATTGAATGCTTGAGGATGGAAGGGACCTCTGGAGGTCATCTTGTCCAAGCCCCCTGCTCAAGCAGGGCCACCTAGAGCCAATTGCTCAGGACCATGTCCTGACAGCTTTTGAATATCTCCAAGGGTGGACACTCTGCAGCACAGCTGGTGCAGGACAAGAAAGACACAGAAGATCCAACCAAACATACGTCTGACTTACTTCCATGGTCATGGGGAACCTGAGTGCTTTGCCTACCATTGTCAGACCTCTGGTGGAAGGAAATGCACAAACACTCCTGGTGGAATAGACCTCAGGAGTTCTCTAGTCCAACCTCCTGCTCACAGCAAGGGCAGCTATGGGGTCACAACGAGTTACTCAGGGATTTATTCATGTTGTGTTTGACAACTTCCAAGAATTGACATGGCACAACCTCTCTGGACAACCTGTTCGTGTGCTTGACTAATGTGAAAGGCAAGATACTAACTGCAATATGACTTGCTTAGAACAATAAACGCTATCTGAGACTATGAGCTTTTACCTCAGAGTCGATGTGACCTGAAGACCCAACCTAAGACAGCTCTTACCAGCTGAGAACACCTCATACCAAAGACAAAACAATAGAAGATTCACCTTTCCAAAAAACAAGCACGTAACCACAGCCAGAACAGCAATCGACCGGATACCAATATAAACCCACCCACACCACCTGCAAGGGACATCGGTTTAGAACAATGAAGATTAACACACCACTGACCATACATCAAGACTACCTGCATGGGACAAGCATGTACTGATCCTGCATGGGACAAGTACATACTGATTACATGAGCAATAGTGAGTAACTGATTAGCTCACCCCTTAACATGAGTAATTTGATTGGTCTACAAAACTGTATTGTAACATATATAAACCCTACTTTCCTCTGTATTGGGGTCCCCCATGCATTAGGCTGGGGCACCGCGATGTGCATAGCTGAAATATGAAAGAATAAATTCCCTTGGTAATTCTGTGCTAAATATCTTTGCCTCCCTCCTCAGCCAGTGAAGAGCAAACTTTTACACTGTCTTCATGGGTAAACAGTTTTTCCTCACTTGTTTCAATTGATGCCCACTGACCCTCATCCTCCCATCATGCACAAGGAAGAGCCTGGCTCCATCTTCTTGATGAGGTCCGGGCAGGGGTGGAAAGACTCTTAGTAGGTCTCCACAAAGCCTTCTCTTCTCATGGCTGAACAAACCCAGCTCCCTCAGGCTCCCATAGTGACAAAGTTGACCTTACGAATGCATGCCTGAGATGTTTAAGGCTCTTCCAGTCCTGCTGGATTTTATTGGATTTGCAAGGGACCTTAGGGATGCTGGAATATCATCACCCACATGCCACAAATTTCTGCATGTCACTCTCATTTGTCATCTGGTTTCCATGCACAGGTGTTTCAGGCTGTGAGGAGGGCCCATTCTGAACAAGTAGCTATTCATAATTAAACTTTCAGCTTAAAATGCTTCAGGCCCAAGAGGCAACATCAGAACACTAGGAGAGGCTGGCCCTGGGAATGCCATGCTTGGTGCTCACCCAGGAATCCATGACTGCAAGAATCACAGTAGCTATCATCAGAGATGACAGAATCATTCAATCGTTCAGATTGGAAGAGACCTTGGGATGTCTCTAGACCAGCCTTCTATTTACATCAGGATCAACACTGAAATCCCCCCAAGTTCCTCAGGACTTTGTCCAACAGAGGCCTCAGAAGGGAAATGGTAATCAACAAAACAGAGCTGAGGGGGAATCACCCCAAATATATGCACATAAATAAGAAAGACACTACAGGACAGCATGATGGAAATGCACTCATGCCCCTTCTGAGAAATCAGCATGCCTGGACCTCTCTTTTGAGGGCTTGCCCAGTAATTCACACACAGTGAGAAAACACAAGAGGAATTAGAAGTCTGTGGAAGTTACACAGCCACAATGTCATTTGGATAACAGAGTTGTGGTAGTTAGCTCACACAACCGGAGTGCTGCAATAGACGGATACAGGCTCTTTAGAAGGACAGGCCGAGAGGGCAAGGAGGAGAAGCTGCCCTTGATGCAAGAGAGCAGTGATAATGCATGGAGTTCAGCCTGGAGAGAAGCGATTGACTCAGCTGAAAACCAATGGATTAGTGGGCAGAGCAACATGGTTGACATTGCAGTGGGTGTCTGCTATATCAGGAATAGTCAGGAAGAATTAGATGAGGCCTTCTTCAGATGTTCAAGGGCCCTGCTCCTCATGGAGAACTTGAAAACCCCTTATATCTGCCAGAGGGGAAACAGCAGGGCACAAGCTATCTAGAAGACTTCTGGACGACAGAGATGGTAACTTCCCAAACATTAAGACATGGGGTTGGGAAAGCCAGAGCCCACCTGGAGTTGAATCTGGGAAGGGGCATGAAGGGCAACAAGAAAGGATTCTCCAAGTACATCAGCGGCAAAAGGAAGGCAAGGGGAAACATGGAGAACAGGATGAACATAGAGAATGGGGCAGGAGTCCTGGTGCCAAAAGATACGGAGGAGGTTGAGGGACTCAATGCCTTTTTCACCTCACTCCTTGCTTGTTAGAAGCCTTCAGGAACCCCAGTCCTCTGAGATGAGAGGGAAAGTTCAGAGCAAGGAAGACTTGCCCTCGGTGGAAGAGGATCAGGTTAGGGAACATTTAGACAGACTAGACAAGAAGCCCATGGAGTTCTTCATGGGATAGAGGCATATCCTTGCAGGTTATACTGGGTCCAACAGTATTTAACCACTTCATTCTGTGACCTAGAGCATGGGACTAAGTGTACACTCAGCAGGTTCAGAGATGACAGAAAACTGGGAGGACTGATTAATACACCGCATGTTTGCATGGCCATTAAGGGGGACCTTGACAGGCTGGATTACTGGGCTGAGGGAAAATGCAAAGTCCTAACCCTGAAGAGGACTAAACCCCTGCACCAGGACATGCTAGAATCCAACTAGCTGGAAAACAGCTTTGCTGAAAAGGAGCTGGGAGTCCTGATGTACAGCAAGCTGAACATGAGCCAACAATGTGCCCTTGTGACAATGATCCATTCGGAAGAGCGTTGTTAGCAGGTGGGGGGAAGTGATCCTTCCTCTACTCAGCACTGGTGTCAGTAAGTGGTGAAGCCCCTTCTGGAGTTCTGTGTCCAATTCTGGGCTCCCCAGTACAAGAAAATTCTTGATGTACTAGAGCAAGTCCAGTGAAGGGCCACAATGATGATGAAGGGACTGGAGCATCTGTCATGCTGAAGAAAGGCTGAGAGAGCTGGGACTGTTCAGGCTGGAGAAAAGAAGGCTCAGGGGGGATCCCATCAGTCTTTTAACACTAAATGGGAGGCATTAAAGAAGGCAGAGCCAGACCATACTTAGTGGTGCCCAGGGACAGGACAAGAGGCAATGGATACAAACTGAAACACAGGAAATTCCACTGAAACCCAAGAAAGCACTTTTTTACCAAGATCATGGTGAATGG
Source organism: Aptenodytes patagonicus (assembly GCF_965638725.1). Taxonomy (NCBI): domain Eukaryota; kingdom Metazoa; phylum Chordata; class Aves; order Sphenisciformes; family Spheniscidae; genus Aptenodytes; species Aptenodytes patagonicus. The sequence goes on along the minus strand of NW_027472036.1, from coordinate 246,599 downwards.
CCAGTGCTAGAAATGGCTGGTATAAGGGTCTGAGGCTGGAACAACCCTCCTGAGGCAGGGTCTTCTGTTTGTTCAAGCAACAACAAGCTGGGCTGTTGAAGTCAGGGACCCTGCCTGAGGGCACCCATGGGCATGGGGATGTTCTACAGGGCCCCAGAATCTCCTCTGCATGCTCCCTTCCCCTGTAGTGCTCCGAGACCACCAGCCCTTCAGGTGACCCAGGAGATTCCTAGTCTTCCACCTGGTCACAGATGGATCCCAGGCCTCTAGCAGGAGCCTGGCTGAGGAACTTTGTCTAGGGGTGATAATGGGGTAAGGGCTGGCACATGGAGTGGGAGAGACCACCTCAAGGCCATGCTGGGGACAGCGACTGAGGGACAGCAACAACCTTGGATAGCTCCTGGGTCGTGCTTCCTTCGGTGCAAGCTCAGGCACAAGGCTCCAGCCTCCCATTTCATCAAAGGGACAACAATGGCATTAAGAGATGGGGAATGGGGGACTCCAGTCCTTCTTCAGCCACTTTCCAGGCCCTGTGGAGCACCAGGACAGCAAGGATATCTGGGTCTTCACCTGAGAGCACACATTAGTGTACCCACACATTGTCTTGGTTTAGTTAAATGTTCGCATTTTTCTGTCAAAACAGTTTCCAGTCGAGGTCAGATCCCATCTGATCAGTCCCTATCCCACTGCTGATCTATCCAGCCATTCCTGTGCACCCCACAGGGCTCCAAGCTGGAAGTGCTGCTCTGTAGAAAGAGTTGGGCTGTGGTGCTCGGGGCGAAAGGGTGACCCTACACTGGCCATGCTGGTCAGGGTGGGAAGCAGGCCCAGCCAGATGGGGATTGCTGCTGCTCATTGCCCCCACCTGGGGTCTGTGGAGGTGGAAGGTTCTTGGAGGGACTGTGGAGCATTTCTGAGGGCATTAGGTGTTGCAGGTGTGTCTCTAGATCCAGCTGACAATACTTGACTAAGGGTGACATGAATCCCTCTCCAGCCTCCCTTTCCCATGCCTTCTGGGTCCCTACTGCCTCCCCCAGCATTGCAGAGTCCTTGTTTGCCTGTGGATACCTGGATTTAGTGCTTTCCCTTTGAGTGTCTCCACCTTTGGCTACCTCTACCTTTGTCGACATCCATTCGCTGCCCACCCCAGGCACACACTGTCCCTGAAGATCCCCTGTGCTCCCAGATTCCCCTCCTAATGGATGGGTGTCTGCCATGCCATATGTGGAACAGTGAGCATATTAAAAATAACACTTGGTCTCTAAAAGGTCATGATGTGACAATGAGCTTTTTGCTCCCAAATCCATGGATCAACAGGCCCTTTTATGATCCTATTCTTCTGGACACCAGCTTTGGAGGAAGAGGGGTGCACAGGGGAGATCCCATTTTATGACAGAGATGGTATGAGAAAGTTCGCTCTGAGCCTTTGTTATGCATACTTTTATATGGTCTCCAGGTGAGACAGAGCAGGTTCATGCCTCAGATGTAGTGAGACAAATCCAGACACTTGTGTAAGAGCATTTGGAGATAAGGAGAAATAACACTGACAGTAACACAGTGAATAAACAAAGCTCAGGCCTGGTATGGGATATGCTGGGAATAATTAGTAGCGAGAGACAGCAAGTTTTAGCTTTTTAAAAAGAATGTCTATGAAATCAGTTTCCTCAGGGCACCCCTGAGCTCCTTGTTCCTCATGCTGTAGATGAAGGGCTTCAATGCTGGAGGCACCACCAATTACAGAACAGCAGCTGCTGCCATGTTGGGACAAACTCTGCTGCTCAGGAGGGTCCCATAGTGCAGGGGTTACAAATGGTAATAAAGTAGTCATGCACAATGACGGTGGGAAGAAATAGCCTCCTCCAATTCAGAAGAAAAATAAAAAGAGCTGGGCAGCACACCCCACACAGGAAATGGCACTAGTGTCACACAGGGAACTGGCGATGGATTTGGGGAGAGTGGTGGAGATGGAGCCCAGGTCAAGGAGAGAAAGGCTGAGGAGGAAGAAGTACATGAGGGTGTGGAGGTGCTAGAGGGTGGGGTGGGAGGCAGAGAAAGCACCACCCTGTAGTCCCTCCAGATGTCTCTGGGATCCCCCAGGAAACTACTTTGAAAGAGACTGCAGTAATCACTGATGTTCCCCCTCTCAGCTCTGCAGAGACGCTTATTTCCAGCAGTGTCATCTCTCCTCTCAGAGACAGAGTTAGGTACAAGAATCACCTTTCCTTGTCCCATCATTAGATAGGACACCTGGGGAGGTACAGGCAGGGATCTCCTTTACCCCTGCTGAGGGAAAGGATTCAGCTGAGTCAATGGAGGCATCTCATCCTGAGTGTGTAGTCCTGGGGCTGGAAGGTGACTCAGCTCCCTCCCATGCCTGCTACAAACCCCCAGGAGGTGGGATTCCACTTGCCTTAGTTCAGGTGTGCTCAAAATAGGCACCTGAATGTGAACTGCTTGTCTAAACTCCCATGCTAGTGACTTACCACTACAGGGTGCTAGACAAGGCGGAATGGCTTTAAACTAAAAGGGGGTAGATTTAGACTAGATATAAGGAAGAAATTTTTTACTCTGAGGGTGGTGAAACACTGGAACAGGTTGCCCAGAGAGGTGGTGGATGCCCCATCCCTGGAAACATTCAAGGTCGGGTTGGATGCGGCTCTGAGCAACCTGATCTAGTTGAAGATGTCCCTGCCCACGGCAGGGGGGTTGGACTAGATGACCTTTAAAGGTCCCTTCCAACCCAAACTATTCTATGATTCTATGATAAAGGAAATGCATTTGGATTGTGGTGGTGGTGATGTGTAATTTCTACGAGAAAAGGAGTGGCTTTGCTCAGAGAAAACTGTCCTAACATTTCCATGCCTTCCTCCTTGGACAGGCCCCTGTGCCCAGAGACAGCAAATGTCCAACAGCAGTTTCCTCACCTGGTTCCTTCTGGCATTTGCAGACACACAGGAGCTGCAGCTCTTGCACTTCTGGCTCTTCCAGGGCATCTACCTGGCTGCCCTCCCATGCAACGGCCTCATCATCACAACCATAGCCTGTGACCACCACCTCCATCCCCCCATGTTTTTCTTCCTCCTCAACCTCTCCCTTCTCAACCTGGGCTCCATCTCCACCACTTTCCCCACACACATGTCCATTTCTCTCTGGGACACCAGGATCATCTCCTGTGTGGGATATGCTGCGCTGCATGGGTCTTTTCTTTCTTTTTCTGTGCTACAGCAGAGTTTTATCTTCTCACTGTCGTGGCCTATGACCACTGCATTGCCATCTGCAAACCCCTGCAGGGACCCTCCTGGGCAGCAGGGCTTGTACCAGCATAGCAACAGCTGCCTGGGGCAGTGGGTTTCTCTATGCTCTGCTACACACTGCCAATGCCTTTTCAATACCACTCTACCAAGGCAATGTCCTGGACCAGTTCTTCCATGAAATCCCCCTGATCCTCAGGCTCTCCTGCTCAGACTCCTACCTCAGGAAAGCTGGGCTTCTCATGGTTAGTACCCTTTTTTCTTTTGTTTGTTTTGTTTTCATCATGCTGTCCTATGTGCAGATCTTCAGGGTCATGCTGAAGATCCCGTCTGAGCAAGGATTGCACAGAGCCTTTTCCATGTACCTCCCCCACCTGGCCATGGTCTCCCTGATTCTCAGCACTGGCATATTTGCCTACCTGAAACCCTACTCTACCTCCTCCCCATCTCTGGATCTGGTGGTGGCAGTTCTGTATTCAGTGGTGCCTCCAGCAGTGAACCTCCTCATCTACAGCATGAAGAACAAGGAGCTCAAGGATGCTATTAAGTGACTCCATGAACATTTTTCAGTGGTGATAAAATTACCTCCTCTCTCCACAAATGATTCCCAGAGTATCTGATTTCAGCCTTTTGTGTGGGTTTTTTTGCTGTTGCTATTGGTATCTGTGGTTATTATGTTCCTAAAAAATGTTTGAATTTGTCTCGCTACAACTAAGGCATTAACCTGCTCTGTCTCACCTGGAGCCCATATAGAAGTGTGTCTAAGACTTCCTCAGAACTAGCTTTCTCATAGCATCTCTCTAATGAAATGGGATCTCCCCAGTACACTGCCCGAAGGCTGGGCTCTTCCTCTAAAGCTGGTGTCAAGAACAGGCTTGAGGAACTGCATCCTAAAAGTTCCTCTTCCTCCCTGTGTTCAGGAGTATAAGGCTCATTGTCACATTGTGACCTGTTAGAGACCGAGGACTAGATTTAGGAGTCACCCATCTGCTGCTCTTTTCTCCTCACACTTCTCTCCTGCTCCAGCATGAGACCTCTGCATGGGCTGCAGTCCTTCAGGATAAACCTGCTTCTGTGTGGGTTCCCTGCCACAGGCCACAGTTACCTTCAGGAGAATCTGCTCCAGTGTGCGCTCTCCACTGTCTGCAGCTTCTTTCAGGAAATATCCTCCTGCTCTGGTGTGGGGTCTTCCATGGGCTACAGTGTGGATATATGCTCCACTGTGGTCCTCTCTACAGGCTGCAGTGGGGACATCTGCTCCAGCATGGTCCTGTCCATGGGCTGCAGGGAAATACCTGCTCCACCATTGTCTCTTTCATGGGCTGCAAGGGAATCTTTGCTCCAATGCCTGGAGTGCCTCTTCCCACTCCTTCTCTGATCTCAGTGTCTGCAGGGTTATTCCTCACACTTCTTTCCTCTCTCCTTACTGCTAGTCAGTCTTTTGCCTTTTTTAAAATACGCTAACACAGAGATCCCACCAGTTTCTCTGATGGGCTCAGCTGTGTCCTGTGGTGAGTCTGTTGCTGAGCCAACAAACTGGCTCCACCCGACATGGGGACAGCCCCTGGCCTCTTCTCATATCATCCCGCCCACTACCAAAGCCTTGCCTTGTAAACCCAGTACAGGTGGGCAGCGAATGGAGCTCCACAAAGGGAGAGATTGCTCCATGTGGAGCTGCGTAGAGGTGAACTGCTAACTGCAGGAGGTACCTACAGACAAAAGAGGACTTTGCAATTGCAGAGGACACAGTGGGGGCACAGGAGGCATGGGGAAGGGAGGCCAGCATAAATGAAGTACTATGGGCTATCTAAAGACAAACCATAACACATCTAATGCTCTTGGAAATGCTCCACAGTCCTTCCAAGCACCTGCCACATCTACAGATCCCCCCCTGGTGAGAGGAGTTAGCAGCAGTGATCCCTGTCCCACTGGGTCTGCTTCCCACCCTGGCCAGCATGGCCAGTGCAGGGTCATCCCTTAGCTCTGAGCAGCACAGCTCACTTGCTCTGCAGAGCAGCACCGCCAGCTTGGGGTCCTGGGGGGTGTATGGGGAGGGGGGCAGGAACAGCTGGCCAGATAGAGGAGGAATAGGGAGAGATCAGAAGGAAGACAACCTGGGCTTGAAATTGCCTCAAATAGAACAATGCCGGCATTCAGCTAACCCAAGCCCATGTTCAGAGTGTGGGTACACTGTGTGCTCATGGGTGAAGACCCAGATATCCTTGCTGTCCTGGTGCTCCACAGGGCCTGGAAAGTGGCTGAAGAAGGACTAGAGTCCCCCATTCCCCATCTCTTATTGCCATTGTTTGTCCCTTTGATGAAATGGGAGGCTGGAGCCTTGTGCCTGAGCTTGCACTGAAGGAAGTACAACCGAGGAGCCATGTCAGTTTGCTGCTGTCCCTCAGTCCCCATCCCCAGCACAGGCCCATAAGGCAGTCCCTCCCACTCTATGTGCCAGCGCTCACCCCATTATCACCCCTAGACAAAGTTCCTCAGCCAGGCTCCTGCTAGAGGCCTGGGATCCAGCTGTGATTACAGGCAGGACAAGTCCTCTCCTGAACCCTTTGCAGGGCTGGCAGCATCTAGGAGCCCCACAGGAGAATGGAGCATGTGGAGGAGATTCTGGGGCCCTGTAGAGCATTCCCATGCCCACAGGGGCCCTCAAACATGATCCCTGACTTCAAAGACCCAGCCCAGCTTGTTGTTGTTTGAACAAACAGAAGAAACTACCCCTGAACAGTTTCCAGACCCAGACACTTATACCAGCCATTTCCAGTCCTGGCCATTGACCACAGGCCAGGTGAGGACTGCTCTTTGGGATGTGATCAGCTTCATCCTCCTTTTGGTGTCAGTGTCTGTGTCCTGGTTTCAGCAGGGATAGAGTTAATTTCCTTTCTGGTAGCTGGTACAGTGTTTTGGATTTAGGATGAGAACAAAGTTGATAACGTACCGATGTTTTAGTTGTTGCTAGGTAATGCTTACACTAGCCAAGGACTTTTTAGTTTCCCATGCTCTACCGACTGAGAAGGCTGCAGGTGCACAAGAAGCTGGGAGGGGGGCACAGCCAAACTGGCCAAAGGGATATTCCATACCATGTGATGTCATGCTCAGTATATAAACTGGGGAAAGCTGGCCAGGGGGGGCCGCTGCTCGGGGACTGGCTGGGCATCGGTCAGCAGGTGGTGAGCAATTGCACTGTGCATCACTTGCTTTGTGTATTATCATTATTATTATTATTATTATTATTATTATTATTATTATTATTATTATTATTATTATTACTACTACTACTACTACTACATTATTACTGTTATTATAATTTTATTTCAATTATTAAACTGTTTTTATCTCAACCCACGAGTTTTTCTCACTTTTACTCTTCCAATTCTCTCCCCCATCCCACCGGGGTAGGGGGGGAGTGAGTGAGCGGCTGCGTGGTGCTTAGTTGCCGACTGAGGTTAAACCACGACAGCCTGTATCAGGTGAATAGTCAACCCTGCCTGGTCCCTCTTCCAGTCCAGACCCTGGCTGACCCCCAGAGCAGGGCTGCCTGCAAACACCCACATGGGGTATGGGCAGGGCTGGGCACGGGCTGGGCACTAGGGGGAGCTCTTGTGCTCTAAAAATGTCCCTAAAATTCAGGACAACTCTTCACCAACTCTTCACCAGGCCCATATCTCTCAAGATTGTGAATTCCACCAGGGCATGATCACTGCAGCTCAGGCTGCCACCAGGTTTGACAATCAGTTCATCTTTGTTGGTAAGCAACAGGTCCAGTAATGATTCTCCTCTGATCGGGCTGTCTACTATCTAGATTAAGAAATTATCTTCAACTCTCTCCAGGAGTCTCTTGGACTGCTTACATCTTGCTGTGCTGCTTGTCCAGCAGCTGTCAGGGGGATTGGAGTCCCTCAGCAGGATCAAACCCTGCAAGTGTGATGCTGCCTGTAGTTGAAGAATGCTTCATCTACAGGCTCCTCTTGGTCAGGCAGCCTATAGTAAACACCAACCACTGGTTTCGTTTGTTTTCTTGCCCCCTAATTTTTGCCCAGAAGCTCTCAACCTGTTCCTCGCTCTTTTTCCAAGACAGCTCTGGGCAGTCGATCCATTTTTTTACATAGAGGGTAACGCCCCCAACCCTTCCTTCCTTGACTGTCACTTCTGAACAATTTGCAGCACTCCAGTCGTGTGATTCATCCCACCATGTTTCAGTGATAGTGATTATATTGTAGCTTTTTAACTGCACGGTGGCTTCCAGCTCCTCCTGCTTGTTACCCATGCTGCATGAGTGGTGTGCACAGAGGCACTTCAGCTGGGCTATTGACTGTGGATGCCTTTTTAGAGGAACATGCCCTAATTCTTTTGAGGCCTTTCACAGGTGCTTCCCCTGTTTGTTCCTAATACACCAGCAGCCCCTGGCACTTCCCTGTTGCTCAAAACTCCAACCCCTTCTCCTTCTTAATTTTTTCTTTTTTTTTGACATTTTCAAAACATTTCTATTATAGTCAGGACTGCAGCATTAAAAAAGAGAATTTAGCTTCTTGCACAGACACTTGTGCCCTAAAAACTCTCCCCTCCCAGCATTGTGCGTGCCACAACTCACTAAAGAGTAAGTCAGCCACCAAGGTATCAAGCTCTTTCACCTGATACGGGGAAGCAGGGTGACCAACTTCAGTGAAACACCATTTTTGTGTAGTCAAATTTGCTCTATTAGCAATATATTTGTGTTACAGTGTCTACTTAAAGGGGTTTCTAGATCATGTATCCACACTCCCTTTTCACTCCCTTCATGGTTAACGATATGTGACTCCATTTTTGGTGAAGAAAGGGAGGATACTGGTCTCCCCAAACATCAGATACCTCAGTGCAGATGTCTATCTCCAATCAAGTAGTCTAGACTTCCCTTTAATGGAGAGAAGGAAGTTGTCTCAACTGAGGTGTCTGGAAATACTCTAACTGGTGGCCAGCTAATGCTCCAGAAGAGCTCCCATAAGTGCCGGGTCAGGTTTCCAAGCAGCATATTGATACTTCAGCTACCCCGGGGCATCTCAGATAGTAACAGTAGCTGATTGTGGGCAAAGAAATCAATCAAATGGTTTTGCTCCATCAGCTTCCAAGGGATTGAGATAAGGCTGACCAGCCTGTAGTTCCAAAGATGCTCCTCCTTGCCCTTTTTGAAAATGGGTGCAGTGTCTTCAGCAGGGCCTGGATTTGAGAAGCACCTGCAGTAGGATGAAGAGCCAAGTATATGCCCAAGTAGGTTACTCAGATCTGGAACCTCCTGGACCTCCAAGTAAACTCCAGCCCCTGTTCAAACCCTTACTCAGCTCTGGCCCCTGCTGTCCTGGTTTCAGCAGGGATAGAGTTAATTTCCTTTCTGGTAGCTGGTACAGTGTTTTGGATTTAGGATGAGAACAAAGTTGATAACGCACCAATGTTTTAGTTGTTGCTAGGTAATGCTTACACTAGCCAAGGACTTCTCAGCTTCCCATGCTCTACCGACTGAGGCGGCTTGGAGGTGCACAAGAAGCTGGGAGGGGGCACAGCCAAACTGGCCAAAGGGACATTCCATACCATGTGATGTCATGCTCAGTAGATAAACTGGGGAAAGCTGCCCGGGGGGGGCCGCTGCTCGGGGACTGGCTGGGCATCGGTCGGCGGGTGGTGAGCAATTGTACTGTGCATCACTTGCTTTGTGTATTATTATTATTATCATATTATTATTATTATAATTTTATTTCAATTATTAAACTGTTTTTATCTCAACCCACGAGTTTTTCTCACTTGTGCTCTTCCAATTCTCTCCCCCATCCCACCGGGGGGAGGGGGGAGTGAGCGAGCGGCTGCGTGGTGCTTAGTTGCCGACTGTGATTAAACCACGACACCTGCTTAGGCTCCAACTTGGCTCTGGCCCCTGCTCAGGCATTCACAGCACTACCACACCTGCTTGAAATACTACCTTGGCTCCATAAGGAGATAGAGCAAGTAATTGTCTCTGCATCTTCCTTGGAAAACTACCGAGCTCTGGTCCTTACTCAAGTAGCTTCTTAGCTGCAGCCCCTGTTCAATGGCTACTCAGAGTTGGCATCTGCTCTGGCACCCACTTGTCTACGGATATCTCACCATCTTAGCTCCAGCCCCTAAGCTCTGGTAACAATCTTGAGTGGGTGCTGTCTGAGAGGGATCAAAGATCAGTGGCTGCCCAAACAGGGGCTGAAGCTTGTAGCAGCCAGAGAAGAGGCTGGAATGTAGTTGGAGCCCAAGGACTGTACAGACCTGAGTGCACAGCAAGGAGTGGCAACAGTTTGTAGGAGCCCAAGGAGGGGCTTGAGTTGAGTGGCATCATGAGCAGGGGTGGTAGAGACATGGAAGCCCAAGAAGGGGCCAGAGCCAAGTTGGAGAGTGAGCATGGGCTGGAGCTGAGTAAGACCTTGTGCAGTGGCTGCACTTGAGTTGCAGCTGGAGCAGTGGCCAGAACCAAGTTGAAGCTTGCAAGCAGCTGGAGCTGAGTAAGAGCTTGCACAGCACATACAGTTGAGTTGCAGCCAGATTCAGCACCAGATCTGAACAGCTGCTCGAGAAGGGGCTGGAAGCCAAGTGTGAGCCTGAGTATGGGTTGAAGTAAGACCTTCAGCAAGGGTTGGAGCTGAGTTGGAGCCAGAGGAGGGGCCAGAGCTGAGTAAGAGCTTAAGCATCTGCTAGAGTTGAGTTGGAGCCTAGAGCAGGGACTAGAGCCCAATTGGATTCTTAGCAAGGACCAGTGCCAAGCTGGAGTTGAGCAGGGGACAGAGCTGAATAAGAGCTTGAACAGCTGCTAGAGTTGAGTTGAAGCTTAACAGACCTGTGATCTGAGTAGCCACTCAAGCAGGGGCCAGAGCCAAGTTGGAGCCAGGGCAGGGGTCGATGCTAAGTAAAACTTGAGCAGGGATGGAGTGGATTGGGAGGCCAAACAAGTTCCATATCTAAGTACCTGCTCAGACAGAGGCTGGAGCTAAATGGATCCTCAGCCTGATCCAGAGCTGAATAAGAGCTTAAGCAGTGGCTAAATTTGAGTTGTAGCCTGACCAGGTGCCAGATCTGAGTAGCCTCTTGAGCAGAGACCAGATCCAAGTTGGAGCCTGAGCTGGATCTGAGTAGCTGCTCAAGAAGGGACTGGGACCAAGAAGCGAGGGCCAGAGCTCAGTCACCCTTAAGAAGATTGTGGAGCCAAGTACCTGCCCAAGCAGTGGCTGTGTGGGCCCTAGACACTTCCCAGGTGCCATGTCCTCTCCAGTGCCTGTCTGGGTAGCCACTGGGCTTTGATTCTGCTCAGGCAGATATTTATATCAGGCTGCTGCTTGGGCTGAAACTCAATTATAGTCCCTAATTGGGCTGATACTTTCCTCTGCATCCTACTACAGGGGCTAATTAATCCAGCCCCTGCTCGAGTGGCTACTCCGCTCTGGCTCCTTCTCAGACTCCAAATCAACACTAGCCCCTGCTGAAGCTTTTACTGAGCTCTGGCCCCTACTAAGGCTCCAACCTGACTCCAGCCCTGAAAAAGCATCTACTTGGATCTGGCACCTGCTTTGCCTCCATTTTAGCTCCAGCCCCTGCTCAAGCTCCTACTCAGCTCGGGCCTCTATTCAGGCTCCAAATTAACTTCAGCCCCTGCTCCTGCTCTTACTCTGCTCCACCACCTCCTCAGGATCATACCTGACTCCAGATGCTGCTCCTGCAGCTACCCAGATATGGCACCTGCACGGCCTCTGTCTCCAATCCAGCCCTTGCTCAACTCTTACTCAGTTCTGGCCCTTGCTCAGGCTCCAACTTGGCTCTGGACCCTCCTCATGCAGCTACTCAGATCTGGCACATGCAACTAAAGCCCCTGCTCGAGCTCTTACTGAGCTCCAGCCCATGCTAGACTCCAACTTGGCTCCAGCCCCTGCTTAGGCTCCAACTTGGCTACGGCCCCTGCTTGAGTGGACACTCAGATCTGGTGCCTGCTCAGACTCCAACTCAACTCCCACCTCTGCTTAAGTACTTACTCAGCTCCAGCCACCGCTCAGGGTATAGTTTGGATCCAGCCCTTCCTCAGGCTCCAACTTGGCTCCTGCCCCTGCACGAGAGGCTATTCAGATCTGGCACCTGCTCAAGTTCCAACTCAACTCCAACCCCTGCTCTAGCTCTTAATCAGTTCCAGCCCCTCCTCAGGCTCAAGCTTGGTTCTGGTCCCTGCACAAGCAGCTACACCTGTTTGAGCTCCAACACAATTCCAGCCCCTGCTCATGATCTTACTCAGCTCCAGCTCCTGCCCTGGCTCCAACTTGGCTCTGGGCCCTGCTCAAACTCCAACTTGACTTCTGCCTTTGCTTGAGTGGCCAGTCAGGTCTGGCACCTCCTTGAGCTCCAACTCAATTCCAATCCCTTTTCAAGCTCTTACTCACCTCTGGCTTCTGCTCAGACACAAACTACGCCCCAGTCCCTGCTCGTGTGGCTACTCAGACCTGGAGCTATTCAGGCTCCAACTCAACTCCAGTCTTTGCTCAAGTTCTTACAAAGTTCTGGCCCCACCTCAGGATCCAACTTGGCTCCAGCCCCTACTTGACTGGCCACTCAGATCTAGCACCAACTCATGCTGCAACTCAACTCCAGCCCCTGCTCACACTCTTTCTCAGTTCAAGCCCCTGCCCAGGCTCCATTTGGCTCCAGCTTCTGCTGAGACTCAAACTTGGCTCTGGACCCTGCTCAAGCGACTACTCAGATCTGGCACCTTCTCAGGATCTAACTCAATGTCAGCCTCTGCTCAAGCTCTTAGTCAGCTCTAGCCCCTGCTCAGGCCCCAACTTGCCTTTGGACACTGCTCGAGCAGCTACTCAAATCTGGCTCTTGCTCATCCTCCATCTCAACTCCAGCACCTGCTCAAGCTCTTACTCACGTCTACCCCCACCTCAGGCTCCAACTTGGCTACAGACACTGCGTGAGTGTGTACTTCAATCCGGTGCCTGCACAGTCTCCAAATCAACTCCAGCCCCTGCTCAAGCTCTTATTTTGCTCTGGCCCCACCTCAGGCTCAAATTTGGCTCCAGGTTCTGTTCAAGAAACTACTCAGATCTGATCCCTGCTTAGGCTGCACCTCAAATCCAGACCCTGCTCGAGCTCTTACTCTGCTCTGCTGAGTAAGAGCTTGCTCAGGCTCCAACTTCACTCCAGCCTCTGCTCAGGTGGCTACTCAGACCGGGCACCTACTTGGGCTCCAACTTGACTCCAGACCCCACTCAAGCTCTTACCCAGCTTTGGCCCCTGCTCGGCCTTCAGTTCCTACCCAGCCCTTTCTTAGTCTGCTGTAACCTTCAGCTCCCTACTCAGGCAGTTTCTGGGCTCTGGCCCTTATTCTGGCTTCCACTCTCCTCCAGCCTCTGCTCCAGCTGCTACTTACTGCAGCCCTTTTTTGGGTCCAGTGGGGTCTTACGTCTCTTGGGCGGCTGCTTACATCTTTCCCCTGCTCAGGCTCTGACTGACTTCTGGGTCCTGCAATGCCACTACAGGCTCTGCTCAGGGAGATACTTTGCTCTGGCCCCTGCTCAGACAGCTATTTCTCTCTCTCTTTTGGGGGCTTCTCAGCTCCAAGCACTGTTTGACAGCCTCTCATTTCTAGCTCTTGCTCATGCTTCAACTTGTGTCTGGCTTAAGCTTTGCTCCAGCCCCTTGTGGGGCTGCTCCTCAGCTCCAGCCCCTACTCAGAGGCTGCTCAGCCACCACCCCTGTTCAGGCAGCTGCTCAGTTTGGGCCCCTGCTTGGTTCCTAACAGTGCTAACCACTAAGTTCCTAACTACTGACCCAAAGGTGAGCTCATTCCTTGGCCTCAGTGGCCCCTCCTCATCCTGCCCTTGCCTTCCTCTCTCCTTTCCTGGGCCCTTTTGCCCTGTCCCCTGGTGCACCCTTGCTCCCAGGCAGCCACTCACCTTAGAATCATAGAATCATTAAGGTTGGAAAAGACCTCTAAGATCATTGAGTCCATCAACCCAACGCCACCATGCCCACTAAACCATGTCCCTAAGCACCTCATCTACACGTCTTCTAAATACTTCCAGGGATGAGGACTCAACCACTTCCCTGGGCAGCCTGTTCCAATGTTTAACCACTCTTTCAGTAAAGAAATTTTTCCTCACATCCAATCTAAACCTCCCCTGATGCAACTTGAGGCCATTTCCTCTAGTCCTATCGCTAGTTACTTGGGAGAAGAGACCGACACCCCAGGCCCATCCTTGACCCCAGGCCCCTGGACAAGGAGAGGACAGGCCCTTCCCTGGGGCCAAAGGGGCTCCTGGCTCCCCCCGCCACTACTCACAGATGCATGCAGAGCACCCCAACACCGCAATGATGCCCCCATGTCAGGAGCTTGCTCGGTTCTCACTCTTCTCCTCAGCGTTGCGGGCTTCATCTTCAGCCACGGACGATGGCGAGCACTCCCCAAACCCTATCCATAAGCATGGGTGTGTCTCCTCTGGATGCTGCTCCATTGGCCCTGAGGGGGAGCAGAATGAAGTGAGCCCTGAGCATGGGACCCCAGCCCAGGATGCAGGGGCCACCCCTCCCTCAGCACACAGCCATTGCTGCCCTCCTGCCCACTGTGACACCAATGGGACACAGCCACCACTGCCCTCCTGCCCGCTGTGACACAGCCATCAGAGCACTGGGGCTGTAAAAAAACTTTTACAACACAACATTTAACCTAATGTGTTTGATTGCTCCCCAGATCCTGGTAATTTCAATGCAAATATTTGGCAATACTTTTACATATTACCTGGCTGCAGATTACATTTGCCTGCTTTTCCTCTGTTTATCTACCTATTTATTAATAATACTGATGACAAGCAAGCTCTCAATAAACAAATAATAATACTGTTCTTCCTGTGTCATTAAAAAGCTGAAACAGATATAGCATTTCTGTTTATAAGACCCTTATTTGCAGGTGGTCAGATGCAGGAAATTAAGTATTTAACTGTAAATCAAGTTGGTACTTTACACTAGGAGGTATTAAAGTTTGAGTATTAAAGATACTAGTTTCAAGTATAAAAACAATGACAAATTATACAAATTTACCAGCTGTGACTGGTAAAGCTTTTGTCTAATGATATATGAATTCCTCAAGTCAGTAAAATTATATAATAATATAGGTGTTGTAATAATGCTTTACAGTGCTGAGTTTTGTGGGGAAAATTATTATGCATTATTTGCTTTTTTTGATCAATAAGCTTATAAATATCAAACAGTATTATTCAATATTAGAGTAAGACTTAACTCATTACTTCACCATTAAGACAAGTTTGGTTCAATGTACTGTAAAGATAAAATGTGCAATACTGTAAAGCTTGAACATGAACACTACCTGTCCCTAACTGGTTCAGGTAAGGTGAGTATCTAAAAAAATGTCCCGAATTATTTGCTGAAGTGACTAATAGTTGTAGCTCTTTTATTTCATCAAATATTTTCAGTGAAAAAACAGAGGAAGAAGGTAATTTTTTTAATATGTTTTATTTTGGGGAGTTTGGTAATGTTTTTATTCATTGAAGAATGAATATAAAAAGCCAGTGACTTTTTAATCTTTTTGGCAAACTTTTTACCTTGTCCATGCAGACAGGTAAGAAGACAATTGACTTTATGTGTACAACTAGTCCCAGGACACTACTTGAACAGAACGGTAAACAAGGGATTTTGAGCACATTTGGAGAAACAGGGTAGAGTTCCTTCCACTAACAGATGGCTTTGCAGCAGGCAACAGAATAAAATAATAAGTAATCAAGAGCAATTGCTAAGCTGCCTTGGAGAATTCGTGTTTTCTGTTCTGCTTCCCACTTCACCTCTCCATCTCCTTGTCTGTAAGGATTCAGCCACTAGCCTAAACATTGATGAAGCCTTCATCCTTAAAATACTTCAAAGTAAAAAAAAGAGATTGCAGCAGCATTAAGTATAATCTAATAATTGTGAAGGAGAGGATTATTAAACTGGAATGAAAATATCAACACACTATTTGAAAAAAACAATTTTTTTCTTGAGCTGACATGGTTTGAGTGCCCTGCCAGAAACACTACAAAGAAAATTAAGCAGATTGGTGATTTGAGAACCAACCGCTAAGGAGAAGTAGGAGGCCTTCTATCTAGCCAGGAATTCGACATTTTTATTATAGATTTGATTAGTCATATAGTGTGCTGTTTTGGAAGTATGAAACATAAAGTTACAGGGAACATATTTAGTGAATGTCTATTTGACATGAAGGAGCAGGTACTAAGGGAGGTTATTCAATCATTTATAGAAGCAATTCTCATCAATAATTCTGTACTACAAAGAGTGAAAATTTTTTTTTTTTTAGACAGAAACCACAAAGTGTTCTACATTCATGTAATGGAAATCATAAGAAGAAGATTGGTCAGAAGTATAAAATTATACAGTACTGTACATAGGACATCTATTATTTGGTATTTGGTGACAAGTGGCTTCCCGCAGGGGTCCGTGTTGGGACCGGTATTGTTTAATATCTTCATCAATGACATAGACAGTGGGATTGAGTGCACCCTCAGCAAGTTTGCAGATGACACCAAGCTGAGTGGTGCGGTCGACACGCCAGAGGGACGGGATGCCATCCAGAGGGACCTGGACAAGCTCGAGAAGTGGGCCTGTGTGAACCTCATGAGGTTCAACAAGGCTAAATGCAAGGTCCTGCACCTGGGTCAGGGCAGCCCCCAGTATCAATACAGGCTGGGGGATGAAGGGATTGAGAGCAGCCCTGCCGAGAAGGACTTGGGGGTACTGGTGGATGAAAAGCTGGACATGAGCCAGCAATGTGAGCTTGCAGCCCAGAAGGCCAATCGTATCCTGGGCTGCATCAAAAGAAGCATGGCCAGCAGGTTGAGGGAGGTGATTCTGCCCCTCTACTCTGCTCTGGTGAGACCCCACCTGCAGTACTGTGTCCAGCTCTGGAGCCCTCAGCATAAGGAAGACACAGACCTGTTGGAGCGGGTCCAGAAGAGGGCCCCAAAAAAGATCAGGGGGATGGAACACCTCTCCTATGAAGAAAGGCTGAGAGAGTTGGGGTTGTTTAGCCTGGAGAAGAGAAGGCTTCGGGGAGACCTTCTTGCAGCCCATCAGTACTTAAAAGGGGCTTATAAAAAAGATGGTGGTAAACTTTTTAGCAGGGCCTGTTGCGACAGGACAAGGGGGAATGGCTTTAAACTAAAGGGGGGGTAGATTTAGACTAGATATAAGGAAGAAATTTTTTACTCTGAGGGTGGTGAAACACTGGAACAGGTTGCCCAGAGAGGTGGTGGATGCCCCATCCCTGGAAACATTCAAGGTCAAGTTGGACAGGGCTCTGAACAACCTGATGTAGTTGAAGATGACCCTGCCCACGGCAGGGGGGGTGGGACTAGATGACCTTTAAAGGTCCCTTCCAACCCAAACTATTCTATGATTCTATGATTATAACTAACATACGGAACCATGTGAAACTGCATAGTTAAGACTCTTCTAATGTCAGCTTGGAAGGCAACTGAATAAGAGAAAATATGAATTGTCTTTGCAGATGTCCTTATGGTTTCATAAACAAGAGACAGATGGCAGAAAATACAAGAAGTGAACTTCTTGTGTGTGTCAGGAGTACTGCACTTTCACAAGAAAACCAGCTGAGTGAGGAGGCCAGCCGGTTCTCGTAGGAGAGCACTGATCTTCTCAGTGAGAAGTAAGCAGAAGCATTGTAGAGAATATGAAATAAACTAATCCTGTATAAATGCAAGCTCACAAAATTGTGAAGACAGTTTTTCATGTACTTTGTTATCAAGGTTAAATGTTTAAAAACATAAATAAACAGAAATTTTCAGTGGTAAGAAACACTTCATATAGCTGTCATTATCAAAAATAATGATTGGGGTGATTCACATGACCAGAATATTATAAACTGCTTTAGCTCATTCAGGCATTTAGAATACCTAAGTTTGTTTGCATGAGAAAGACACCTTCTCTATTAAAGAAATCATTTAAAGCTGCTGAAAACTCAGAAGTGTTAGATCATAAATGCATCCAGATCAGTGTGCTAACCAGCATGGCTCAGGGTCTCTTGTATACTGGTCAAATCAAACTAGAGAACAAGATAAGTTATCCTTTTCAAGCATCTATTTATTATAAATAGGGACTTCTATTTACAGATGTATGCTGGAGAATGCCTGCAATAAGTATTGTAAGAGGGCTGGGTTTCAAAGATTGTGATATTTCAAAGCTAAGAAGACCTTTGTGAGAAAAATTGAGAGAGGAAAAAATGACATCAGAATGTGAATGAAAATTGAGAATGTTTGGGAAGTCACAACATCACAGTCCAGGATGAATGCTTTAGATAAACTAGAGTAGGAATACTTCCTTCTTGCATCATATTTGGCACTAGTAGATGCCAAATCTCTTTGTACAGAGGTGAAGTCTTTCTTCTGAAGTACTAAATTCAGATTCAAGACCTGTGTTCTTGAATGGGCATTCCTCTTCTCAGTGATCTTGGTTAAGCCTGCCTATTCCTTCTCTATATAGCTCAATCTACTGAACAACACAAGCGGTGAAATGAAGGCAACAAATATTTATTAAAGGAAAGAGGAGATAAGAAAATAGCAGTCAGTAAAAATTAGAAGTTTGAAATGGTACAAAGTTGACAACCAGAGCTGAAGATAACAGGAAAGAAATCCCTGGCTCTTAACACAAATTGGTAAAATAATGGGGGGGCAGGGTGTGTGTGTTTGTTGTTTGGGGTTTTTTAACTCTATTGGGAACATAATAAATCCTAGTAGGTCAAATGCCAGATGCCAGACAGAGATGATGAACCTTTGAATAACAATGTAGAAAAGGCACAGCTATTCACTAACAAGAAATCTTGTTTTATAATTGGAAAGCTGTGAAATTATGTAGCTAAGTCTAATAATGTGGTTGACAAATGAAGCACTTTCTAGTCCATTAGTAATGGCAGATAGCAGACAGAATCTGCTAGGGATTCAACTTTTTAAATCAGTAGGTCTAGATAACTGCGGGGTCTTCAGAACTGTGCTTTCAGGGACGACATTTCTTAAACAGGAATGGAACTTTTGTTCTTCTCAGTTTGGAGAAGGACAGAAATCAAATGAGATTTCTCAAAGTGATCTTAAATACTGAGTGAACCCTGAACACCACACACTTTCTCAAAAAGAATTGGCTGAAAATATATTTGTATTTTTAAATTTTTAATATATCTACTGAAATAGATATACTGAGGTAGTTCCACAAAGTTGTTGTGCCTTTTTTCAGGAAAAGCAAGCAAGATGACCTCCTCCTGTAAACTGGTTAATCTGACAAGCTTCTAGTAAAACACCAGAAATTAACAAAAGGGGGGGGGGGGGGGGGGGCACGGAAATCCCAGCCCAAACTGATAAAGAACCAAGAATGTAAAATATGCTATTTGTAAAGTCTGTCTTGTGGTGGAAACTTAGTTTCAGTATTTGAGAGTGCAAGTTTGATGGATAAAGGTAGCTGAGTATACAGAGTACAATTCTCTTCAACGTCGTGATAGGAAAATAGCACTATTCCTATCCCTAAAGCACATGTGAAAATAATTAAGAGCCAGCTAGTTGAAAGATCTCAACAGTAGTTGTCACTGGAGGTGTTTTCCAGCAGAATCTTCAAGCAGTAAATAATAGATCTAACATTATTTAGTATTGCTTCAGCAGTCAAAAGTAAATATAAAATCACTTCAAAATCACTTGTAAAACTTGGTGGAGAGCTAAATTATCAAGGTCAAGGAACCATTTAAACTGACAGGTAAATTGCCCCTATTGAATGAGAAAATATATTTTAATGCAAAATTATATACATAGTAACAAATAATACAGGTAGTGCCTCCATGAAGGGGTAGGAGCAGAAAGAAGAGGCTACATCCAGGAGACATTTAATATGAAAAAGATTGCGGATAAATAATTCAGCATGATCTCTCTGTGTGATGTTGTGGCAAATGAGGGAGTAATGTGATCTGTGGCTGTAGAGTCAGGGAAGCACTCAGAAAACAAAAGGATGGTCTCCCTTTTCTAACCTTGTGAAAGGCAGTGATTTTACCAATATTAGAGTACTGCCTCTGTTCTGGGGGACACAGAGGCTTTTTTTCCCACAAATTTCTTTGTTACAGATTACTAGAAATTACTATTAGAAAGGCAAGCATATTTACGACTAGTAAAGCAACGGTACATTGTAAGTTACTGCAAAATACTACCAAAAAAGCAAGTGTGTATATATATATACACACTTATGATTAATGACTTACTCGTTAGTGCCGTTTCTTCATTCTGCAGGTTAGAGCATTTCTTTGCTTCGTGCTATTCAAGGGCATCCTGGACTCTCACCTGCACTTGCCAAGGATGCTCCGGATTCCCAGGCTGGGAGTTCCTGGGCTGGCAGACATTTTCCCCATTACAGCCAGGTCACCTTTTGGCTGCTCTGACATGTTGCAAGAGGACACCCTTCTCCCAGAGCAGAAGGAGCAAGCACAGAGTGCACACTTGGACAGAGTGAATCCTGAAGCACTCCTGAGCAGAGGAGTGGCCAGCTCAGCTGGCATGGGCCCAGAGAAGCAGATGTGCTCATGTTGGAAATGCAACGACATAGTCAGGAGAGGTGTAAGGATCCGCAGTTTCTCTGCTTGGCGTGAGGAATTTCCCTCATCTCTGGACTCTGCAACAGTGACAAAGAGACAGGAGGTGGTGCCATCATTGCTCATAACAGCAGCCAACCTCTCCACTGCTCAGAGAAGACGCTGCCTCTCTCCAACACTGGAACAAAGGTCTCTGATGAGTAGAAGTGGCACAGCAAAGACTACTGAATGAGTTATAACACTGTCCATCTCGAACAAAGCAGCTGTGCAGCCCCCAGCCCCGGGGCTGCATTGATTTGAGGCATTGCGGGGCCATTGTCTGGGTTTATTTCATGGCCAAAAATTGATGGTATTGGTGGTGACAGTAGCAGAAAAATGAGACTATAGACCTGCAGAGGCAGAACTAAGAGCATTAGGGACAAGGGGACGCGGGTGGGGATCAAAGGGATGGGCCAGCTTCCAGGCAGGAGACACTAACCACACTTGAGCCCTCTGTCTTCGAAAGAGATGCCTGAAGCCAGCACAGAGGTGACAGAAGTGTCTAAAGTGGTGCGCAGTGTCTGAAGGCATGGTGAGCAATCACCAGCTCTTATGCCACCAGGACTCAGAGGCGTCAAAGACATTGCTGAACTCCCTGCCCTAGCATCACAGGCAGGCCCAAGAAGGAATGGCTTCAGAGAGCACTGAGATCACCCTGTGCCTTCAACGCAGAAAGACACTAAACCACAGTGATCTGAAAGGTTAGACTGATCCTTGCCGTGACCAAAGACAGCTCTTCTTCACTTCTCCTGTGTGGCCACAGCTGCTGAAGGTGAGGCAAGGTCTCTAACGACCACGGGCATTGCTGTTCATCACGTCCAGCCCACATAGCTTGCTTGGTCATGGCAGACCAGCAAAAATTAGTTCTATCATCCTTTCATTTTGCCTTTCGAAATATGTCCTCTAATAATTGCCTTTGGAAACACAGACCCCTGAGGAAAGGAAAAGCTTACTCTCAACAAAGCTTTTCTGAGGTTCCCAGTCCTATCTACAGGTAGGAAAAAACTCTTGCAAAATCTCATCTTCACTTCTTTCCTTCATACAGCAAGAATTCCCCAGACTTGAAAACAAAGCCTGCAGCCTTTGCTGTGGCTAGGCAGGAAGAGAAAGAGCCCAGGGTGTCTGGGCAGAACTCTTCAGCAGTCTCCAGTGAATGCAGATGGCCCAGGATGACTGGTTGTAGTTCAGCAGCTCAACTTGTCTGGAAGAAAGCAAAGGTCCCCAAGCACTCAAACAGTGTAAAAGCAAGTCTTTGCAGCTTCCAGGCCATCAGACAGGATAGTGCGACAGAGCTGTCTTGCTCACACCCCTGCAGCTCCTCTCAATGCTGACGTAGTTCCTCTGTGGAGATGCTGAGAGCACGCTGCAAAGGGAGAAACCTTCTAGGAGTTTGGTTACAAATATATCATTATGGGCACATTAGCAGGGGATCCGTCCCCCATCACGTAATGCTTATATACAAGTAATCAAGTAGTCTTGGGAATGCTCACAGCTGGGCCAGATCCTGCCAACTATGAAACTGTTAAGGGATGTCAGCAGTGGCTGCCTCCTCCAGCAGCCCCAGGGCAGGACCCTCTTGCCTGTCTACTGTAGCCCAGCTGGCTCAAGGCCCAGGGACCTGGGGTGTCTGCCTCGGCTGAGGGACAGGGCTGCTGCTTTCCCCTTTGCAGGTGCAACCAGCAGTGAAGCTGCACACATGTCCCAGAGACACACACAGACACAGCTGGTCACACAGCCTGCCACAGCCAAGACACTGCCACCAGCAGCACATACACACAGGACCTCCATCACACACCAGCACCCACAGCCATGTCCCCTCCTCCTCCAGGGCTGGCACAGATAGTCACTCCTGCAGGCGCACACACACGCTCATGGGTCCCCTGCGCACCGGCACAGCCCCTCTGCCACCTGGGACCCCTGCCTGGGCCCCAGCCCTCTGATCCACCCCACAGGTCCCCAACTTTCCAGTTGGTCCAACTCAGTGCTCACTGCAAACACGCAGCACTCACACACCTGTCCCACGGGCACCCCACATTGGCAGGTCCCCCTGGGTGCCAGCACAGACCTCTGCCCACCTGATACCCCAGCCCGGACCTGAGGGCCCCCTGCTCCCAGCTGGTCCAGCCTGAAGTTTGCTGGTGAATACCCACGCACACCCGGTTTGGGGGGATACAGACCCTCACCCCCCCAGCAGCTGGCACCAGGCACACGGGCTGTGACCCACGGTCCCACTCCAGCCACCGTGGTGGAAACCCTTACTCACCCTGTGAAGGGGAAACCCAAATGGCAACTGCCCAGCAATGGCACCTGGTGATCAAGGAGCAATCTGGCAGGGAGGGCAGGAAGGGGTTAAGCTGGCAGGGAGTAGGAGCCGGGGACAGAGTGACTCCAGGCCCCTGAGCTGGCTGGAGCAGTTTCCCTGGCTGGTGAGATAGGACATGCCACAGGATGGACTCCTGAGTGTCCTGCAATGGGGGTGCTCAGGGGCCACCCCCGGCAGCAGAGCTGGGCTGGGGATGGACCCACGGCTGGGCTGAGGTGCCCCAGGCCAGCACTCACAGGACGGGCGCTGGCCCCAGCATGGGGAAGGAACCGGCTCCTGCCCCATCCGTGAGAACTCGCAGAAGCCCTTGCGGCGGTAGGACTCTGCCCCACACGTGGCCCATCACTTCTCTCTGTTTAAGCACAAACATGTGTTCAATTCACCTCAAGGGGTACAAGAAAAACTCCCCAACACCAGTCCCCCTGGTAGCTGGTTTTGGGAACACACACTGTTCCCGCCCCACTGGCTGGAGGCCCAGACCTCCACTGATCCTGGTCTGACTCCTGTTGCTGGTCCCAAATCCATTCATGCCACTCTTGGCAACAGCTGGCACTTAATCGTTGCAACACACACCTACCCACATTCATGCACACACACACCCTGAACACCTCCTACATCCCTGACCCTCTGGTTTTGCATCCTTATCGGTGGCTACCAAGTCCAGCTTTGCCTGCAGTCCCTTGACAGTCCCTTGTCAGTGCCACTGCCAAGGTGTGGTTTCCAAGTGTGGTCTCCTTACTGCCTCCCTTCGCACTTATTGGTCAGGTCAGTGTCTCTGCACCTTCTGTTTATGACTTCCTCCTTTTCTTATTATCTTCTGCATCAAAAAAGGCCCCTGGTCAGATACCCTTAAAGGAACAGAGTCTCTCCTTCCACGTGCCCCTACACACACACAACCAAGGAGGACAAAGAGGAGAGTGACACGAGGGTCTCTGCAGAGACCCTGAGCAGGGGAGACCCCTACCCCTGTGGTGCAGGACAGGAGGTACAGCTAGAGGCCACCCCAGAGGAGCACTGGGCCCAAGACAAGCCCTGCTACAGCGGGAGAAGATGGAAATTGGTGGCTTCTGGCACAGAAGGAAGGCTCCTTCTACTCCTGAAAAGCTGCATGTACATGGAAAGTGCAGCCTCTGGAGAGAGGTGAGGAGGAGCCAGGCCGTCCAGGGGGAACATCAGAGCCAGCTGAGCATGAACAACCCATGGCACAGGACAGGCTGGGGGTGACTGTGCTGCAGAAACAGCTTTGCAGAAAAGGACCTGGGGGTCCTTGTGAACAAGAGGCTGAACTGGATTCATCAGTATGTCCTTGCAGCCGAGAAGGGGAAGAGCATCTTGGGCTGCATGACCAGGAGTGCAGGCAGCAGGGCCAGCAGAGGGTATCTTCAGCCTTTCTGAGACCACATCTGGACACTGTCCCTGGTGATGGTCTCCGGAGTGACTGCAGTAAAAGGACTAGGGAGCTGCAGTACAGGACACAGGAGAAGAGGCTGTGCTCTTAGCCCTGGGAAGGCAGGGGGATGAGGGCTGGGGCAGGCCAGAAGGAGACAGACTGCTCTGCAGGGAGACTGTGCAAGACTACTGCAAAAGCCCTGGGTTGAACCAGGGATCTTCAGACCTTCTGACTAATGCCCTCCCAGCTGAGCTGCTTTGGCCTCACTCTGCAAGTTGTTCTCCAGGGGCAGTCACAGCAAGTCACAGGCTGGCACACAGGAGGTGTGCTCCTCAGGGAGGTTTCTGGGGGAAAAGCTGTCCCCAGCCCAGGTAGAGAGGAGGTGGCCTCTCCCTGCATGCCCCTAACATGCTGGCCATGCCACGAGCCCACCTCACCACCCCACCTCAGCCTGCTCCTGGGAGGCTTCACACAGTCTTCCAAGGCTGCTGGAGCTGTCTCCCACTCAGAGGCTGCCTGGCAGTGGGAGGATTCAGCATCCCCAGAGCCCCAGCAGTGCTGGGAGCAGGGGCAGGAGCTGGAACATTGGGATGACATGGCAGGAGGAGCTGGGACATCGATGTGAGCAGCGCAGGAGGAGCTGGGACATCGGGGCAAGCAGTGCAGAGTTCCCAGCTTGAGCCCAGCCCACTGGCTCACAGTCACGCTGGCTGGCCGGAGCAGGTTAGATCTGAAGCTGCAAGGGTTAAACAGTGAGGTTTGCCTGGCTGCACCTAAGGGTGAGTCATGCAGGAGCAATTGGCAGTAAAGAAGAATAAAGGGGCTTGATCACGGTGAGGTAGAGAGATGAGGAGGCAGGTAAGCAAGCAAGCAAGCAAGCAGGCAGGCAAGCACCCACGTACACACACAGAGGCAAGCTCACACAAGCAAGCCAGCCAGCAGGCAGGCAAGCAGGCAAGAAAAGCAAAGTAAGCCAGAGAACCGGCATCAGGGACCCAGACCCCACTCATCCCCAGACTGAAGGTATAACTGGCGCTTTGCTCACGCCAGAAAGCTGCTCTCTGTCCTCAGCCAGTCATCCGCACTGGAAGTCCCCCAGGTTGTAACTGGGAAATCTTCCAGATGCTGGGGGGGGGGGGGGGTGTCCTGGTTTCGGCAGGGATAGAGTTAATTTCCTTCCTAGTAGCTGGTACAGTGCTGTGTTTTGGATTTAGGGTGAGAACAATGTGGATAACACACCGATGTTTTAGTTGTTGCTAGGTAGTGTTTACACTAGTCAAGGACTTTTCAGCTTCCCATGCTCTACTGACTGAGAAGGCTGGAGGTGCACAAGAAGCTGGGAGGGGGCACAGCCAGGACAGCTGACCCAAACTGGCCAAAGGGATATTCCATACCATGTGACGTCATGCTCAGCATATAAAGCTGGGGGAAGAAGAAGGAAGGGGGGGACGTTTGGAGTGATGGCGTTTGTCTTCCCAAGTAACCGTTACGCGTGATGGAGCCCTGCTTTCCTGGAGATGGCTGAACACCTGCCTGCCCATGGGAAGTAGTGAATGAATTCCTTGTTTTGCTTTGCTTGCGTGTGTGGCTTTTGCTTTACCTATTAAACTGCCTTTATCTCAACCCATGAGTTTTCTCACTTTTACCCTTCCGATTCTCTCCCCCATCCCACTGGGGGGGAGTGAGCGAGCGGCTGCGTGGTGCTTAGTTGCCGGCTGGGGTTAAACCACGACAGTCCTTTTTGGCGCCCAACGTGGGGCTCGAAGGGTTCGAGATAATGACAGGTTTGATTGGAATGTGCTAGATCGAATTTATTTATAGCTGTTTAGCTATTAATTGGCAGGCTCCTGTGCTTGCCATGGGGCTTGCTTGCCTTACTGTATATTAGAGTCCAATGCTCGATAGTGGCTGTTTTTTGCTTTCACTGCTTGCTGTACTGCTGTACTGCTTATCATCGTATTCTGCTGTGCCTGGGAACATTTTGATAACGCAATGGTGATGTGCCTGGGCTGGCAGATGGCCGGGGCATCGCTGCTGTTTCTGTGCTGCTGTACTGGACAGGCTGGAACTCCAGTGTGAACTCGAGTCGAAGGGACTGTGACCTGTGGATGAGTCCATGCGGGAGCAGGACACCCCAAAGCGTCTGTGGCCGTGGATAAGCCCATGCCAGAGCAGGTACATCTCGAAGCGTCTGTGGCCGCGGTTACGTTTGTGCTACAGCAGGTTTACTTCTGAAGGGACTGTGGCTGCGAGTAAGGCCACGCTGGAGCAGGTATATCTCTGAAGACATTGTGGCCCATGGAGAAGGCCGTGCTGGAACAGGTGCATCTCAAAGTGACTGTGGATAAGTCTATGCCGCAGCAGGTGTACCCCTGGAGAGACTGTGGCTCATAGATAAGGCTCCACTTGGAGCAGGTACTACCCTAAGGGACTGCAGTCTGTGGATAAGTGCAAGCCGGAGCAGGGGCAAGGGGAGGAGTTCATTGCAATGTTAAACCCGATGGTTTGATCCGAAGGGACCAGGGGTGGAGATTGTAATGGAAACACCTTTAAATTGTTGTAACCAGGGATTTGAGTTGCATGTTATAGGAATTACTATAGCAGAAACCCCTTGTTGCTAGCCAGGCTAGGAACAAGGGGAGGAGTTCATTGCAATGTTAAACCCTATAACCTGGCCCAAAGGGACCAGGGGTGGAGATTGTAATGGAAATACCTTTAAATTGTTGTAACCCATGATTTGAGTTGCGTGTTATAGGAATTACTATAGCAGGAACCACCCGAACAAGTGGAGGACAAGCCTTACAAGAAGCAGTGTAAGTGCAGCAGTGACCCGACCTGAGCTGGCTTTGGTACCCAGTAACTCCACGCAACACACCACCTCTCCTGGCCTGAGTGACCACCATCACAGATGGAGCCCAAAGTCACGGACTAAATGAACTCAATGGATATTTCATGGACATTTCTGGACATTTTACAGACATTCCACAAGGGTGGTCCATAGACTAAGGGAATGATATCTGTGTGTTATATCAAAGGATGGAAAGTGGGGTGGTTGGTTAATGAGGTTGCACTGGAAAATATGGGACTTGAGCATGACGTAGATGGTATAGAATAAGGGGTGGATACTGTCCTGGTTTCGGCAGGGATAGAGTTAATTTCCTTCCTAGTAGCTGGTACAGTGCTGTGTTTTGGATTTAGGGTGAGAACAATGTGGATAACACACCGATGTTTTAGTTGTTGCTAGGTAGTGTTTACACTAGTCAAGGACTTTTCAGCTTCCCATGCTCTACTGACTGAGAAGGCTGGAGGTGCACAAGAAGCTGGGAGGGGGCACAGCCAGGACAGCTGACCCAAACTGGCCAAAGGGATATTCCATACCATGTGACGTCATGCTCAGCATATAAAGCTGGGGGAAGAAGAAGGAAGGGGGGGACGTTTGGAGTGATGGCGTTTGTCTTCCCAAGTAACCGTTACGCGTGATGGAGCCCTGCTTTCCTGGAGATGGCTGAACACCTGCCTGCCCATGGGAAGTAGTGAATGAATTCCTTGTTTTGCTTTGCTTGCGTGTGTGGCTTTTGCTTTACCTATTAAACTGCCTTTATCTCAACCCATGAGTTTTCTCACTTTTACCCTTCCGATTCTCTCCCCCATCCCACTGGGGGGGAGTGAGCGAGCGGCTGCGTGGTGCTTAGTTGCCGGCTGGGGTTAAACCACGACAGGGGGCGGCGGGGAGGACACCCCTTTCTGGGGGGGCTCCTGGGGAGGTGGACCTATTGAACCTGGGGTTCACCTGTGGACCTGGGTGAAAGCGAGAGTTGCCAAATTTACAACTGACTGGAGACAGGATTCCTTGTCTGTAGTAGGAATCCAGTTTCACCAGTAAGTGTTTTTGAGGGACCCTATAACAAAATGCATGTTCTTGTACATTCATGCTCCTGAATTTTATTTCTGTCAAATAAGGCTCTGAATTTATTAATATCGTGACCTGTGTGTGCATCTTGTTGGGAACTTAGCCTGCACGCTCACTGCCTTTGGCTGTAGCGAGCCCAAGTGTGAGGGCACCATTTGAACTGATTTCCCCAAACCACTTTCCTTTTTGCACTTTTTACTGCTTGCTTGACAGAGTAGATTTTTTTCTTTTTTTTTTTTTCTTTTGTGTTGGTCTGAGCTTATCCAGGGTTGGCCAGATTGCTGGATATGTGTCTCAAGAAATATATATGTGCCAGAAAAAATGACAATTATAGGTCTGTGGGTTTTGAGTATTTGCCTTAACCCTTCACCCTCTGGTGTCTTTGAGACCTGCCCCACACTGCACTGGGTGGCATCTAGCAATGGGCTATCCCAGGTCTGGGTCACTGGTTGCTTTTTAGCGCCTGGACTGATTGCAGTAAATCCATAGTGTGGACTCCCCTGCCCCCATACTGTACAGGAATCGCACTAGGTGCGGTGTGTTGGACTGAAGGCAGCCCTCTCTCCTCAATGCAGACACCATTTGACAAATTAACCAATTTTATTCTGCTGCCCCAAACCTGGGAGACAAGCCCTGCAGCAAAAGTGGAAGGCTTGTGAGGGAGGGTGGTCACTGCAAGGACCAGAAATGCATCTGACGGTCTGGCTCTCTGGGGGCTCAGAAGCAACTGAACTCAGAAAGAAAGGAAATCTGGAATTAGTTCTTACAAAAACCACATTTAAAACTCCTTTTAAGTCGGCCTGTTGGAGCAACAAAATTCTTGATAGTGTGTGTTTGTGTTTACAAACACAGTGGGAAGTGCACAAGACAAAACAGACCAGCTGGTCTCACTAACAGGATGTTACTAAATGCCATAAGGGTGTGATTAGACAAGGGAAAAGACTCTGGAGGACTGGCTGCTTTAAAGGAGCAGATCCCATCTCTGCAGGCTGTGAGGCTTATGTCAGTGACTGCAAATGGGCAAAATTGAAAGGCAGTAAAAAGGCAGCTTGTGCCATTTGGACCCTGTGCTATGCCTTACAGGAGTCACAGGGTCTGCTAACAGAAAAAGATGGGGAGGTAAATAAGTGGCAAGAAGAAATCCAGAGACTAAAGGAGGAGGAAATTCCCAAAGTAGCAGAACAAAACATCTTAATCATAAGAGAGGAAGATCTTAGGGCCCACAGGCAGAGCCTCAATTTACAAATTAACAAATTACACAATTAGTGTAGTGGAAAAGTACAAGATTTAGAAATAGAAGATTTTAGAAAGAGCTAGAGACAGCTAGCACAGCAGCTCAGCTTCTAGCAGAGCAACATAAAGCCAGTAAGATAAGTCAGGATCAAGGGAATGCAATCACTGCAGATATAAGAGAAAAACTTCACTTGCACAAAGGGTTAATAGCTGCTGTGGAGGCAGAATGGTGTTTTCCTAACCCTGATCCTTCTTGCACAAGAATTTGTTCTGAAACTTGCAAAGATATACTGCCAAAAGTTCCTTTCTGTCTTTAACTGGAGGGACTCCACCCCATTAACCCAACAGTAACCTGAAAGGTTGAAAGGACAGGGAATAGAGGAGCAAGTGTTCAGGAACAGTAAGGGCAACTTTCAGTGCAAGCCCCGTGAGGCTGAGGCCATCACAGACCAGTTAGGTCCCTTAAATAGAAGTGCTGTAACGGACTGGTGCACTTGAGCGTGAAGCACACATCCATGCTTCAATAGAATACACTTAACCCAGCTGGCTCATGCAAATCCCTCTGATACAGATGTGCATATGTTTGGGGAAGATTTAAGAATTTTAGCCAATCCAGACATGAACTCTCACAGGTGATTGCAAGAGGTTTAGCCCTGTTTTCTCCTGGGGAAGAGTCTTAATGCTCTGTTTAAGAAACTCAGAGGCCAAATGAAAATCCTGAACCTTATATAGCCAGAAAGAAGCTTTCAGGTATCCTCTCTGGTAAAGTTCCTCGCTGTGCTGGGACCCCTAATTATGATAGAAATGAATTTATGGCTTCTGTCCACAGAGGACTGAGTTCCTCGATGAAATTAATCTGAGGACTTTTTGTCCTCACACAGAGCACGTGAGAGGAATTTTCCACCGGTTTGCACAGAGTGGCTGCACTGCTGCAGGACACTGGGACCAGCAGGAGACCTACTCAGTTGCAAGGGAGAAACTCCTCTGAACCTGTTCAAACTGTAATTTATTCTGATCATGGCCCTCACTCCACTTCAGTACCAGGGTAGAAAACCCCACAAAACCCAAATTTCAATATTCCTTCAAGGACCAAGTCTGAAGTCTAGTCAGAGACCATTCCTTCATCAAACCCACTTTGTCAAAGAAAACCAAGGCCGTGCAAAGGTGCAACTCAACTCCTCCTCTACTCAGAATCCCTGTCCAAAGTCTCATACATTCACACAAGATCCATCCAGAAACCAGCTCTGGAAGGAACTGAGTGATCTTGAAGAAGATATGACAATCTATCCTAACCAGTTTGACACCCAGGGTCTCGTCTCTGCTGCTATCCTTCTGTGCTCCCCTGAACTTCACTATTTCATGTTGCCTGCAGTCAAGGCAGTCACTGAATGTCCTTGCCCCAACTCTCCTGGTTATGAGATTCCCCTTCTTGCCATTGGGATCCACATTTTTGCCTTCACACCCCCGAAAACCCCAGCACCAAAGCCACCCATGAGAGTAGAGGGTCACCTCCCATGATGAGGAAAAGGCTGAGGTACTCAATGCCTTCTTTGCCTCAGTCTTTAACAGGCAGACCGGTTATCCTCAGGGTACTCGGCCCCCCGAGCTGGAAGACAGGGACGGCGAGCAGGATGAACCCCCCGTAATCCAGGAGGAAGCAGTCAATGACCTGCTAGGCCACCTGGACACTCACAAGTCTATGGGGCCGGATGGGATCCACCCGAGGGTGCTGAGGGAGCTGGCAGAGGAGCTCGCCAAGCCACTCTCCATCATTTATCAGCAGTCCTGGTTAACGGGGGAGGTCCCGGGCGACTGGAGGCTTGCCAATGTGACGCCCATCTACAAGAAGGGCCGGAAGGAGTATCCGGGGAACTACAGGCCTGTCAGCCTGACCTCGGTGCCGGGGAAGATTATGGAGCGGTTCATCTTGAGGGCGCTCACAAGGCATGAGCGGGACAACCAGGGGATCAGGCCTAGCCAGCACGGATTCATGAGAGGCAGGTCCTGCTTGACCAACCTGATCTCCTTCTATGACCAGGTGACCCGCCTAGTGGACGAGGCAAAGGCTGTGGATGTGGTCTACCTGGACTTCAGTAAGGCCTTTGACACCGTCTCCCACAGCATTCTCCTCGAGAAGCTGGCGGCTCACGGCTTAGACAGGTGGACTCTGCGCTGGGTCAAAAACTGGCTGGATGGCCGGGCCCAGAGAGTTGTGGTGAATGGAGTTCAATCCAGTTGGCGGCCGGTCACGAGCGGTGTTCCCCAGGGCTCAGTACTGGGGCCGGTCTTGTTTAATATCTTTATCAATGATCTGGATGAGGGGATTGAGTGCATCCTTAGTAAGTTTGCAGACGACACCAAGTTGGGCGGGAGTGTTGATCTGCTCGAGGGTAGGAAGGCTCTGCAGAGGGACCTGGACAGGCTGGATCGATGGGCCGAGGCCAATTGTATGAGGTTCAACAAGGCCAAGTGCCGGGTCCTGCACTTCGGCCACAACAACCCCATGCAGCACTACAGGCTTGGGGAAGAGTGGCTGGAAAGCTGCCTGTCAGAAAAGGACCTGGGGGTGCTGGTTGACAGCCGGCTGAACATGAGCCGGCAGTGTGCCCAGGTGGCCAAGAAGGCCAATGGCATCCTGGCCTGTATCAGAAACAGTGTGGCCAGCAGGAGTAGGGAAGTGATCGTGCCCCTGTACTCGGCACTGGTGAGGCCACACCTCGAATACTGTGTTCAGTTTTGGGCCCCTCACTACAAGAAGGACATTGAGGTGCTGGAGCGTGTGCAGAGAAGGGCAACGAGGCTGGTGAGGGGTCTGGAGAAGAAGTCTTATGAGGAGCGGCTGAGGGAACTGGGGTTGTTTAGCCTGGAGAAAAGGAGGCTGAGGGGAGACCTCATCGCTCTCTACAACTCCCTGAAAGGAGGTTGTAGCGAGGTGGGTGTCGGTCTCTTCTCCCAAGTAACTAGCGATAGGACGAGAGGAAATGGCCTCAAGTTGCGCCAGGGAGGTTTAGATTGGATGTGAGGAAAAATTTCTTTACTGAAAGAGTGGTTAAACATTGGAACAGGCTGCCCAGGGAAGTGGTTGAGTCCCCATCCCTGGAAGTATTTAGAAGACGTGTAGATGAGGCGCTTAGGGACATGGTTTAGTGGACATGGTGGTGTTGGGTTGCTGGTTGGACTTGATGATCTTAGAGGTCTTTTCCAACCTTAATGATTCTATGAATCTATGACCCTCTCCCAAGAGTCCCCTAGTGCCAAGGGCACCTTTCCTGGCAAAGGCCTTACATTGGAAGAGAGATCCCCTGTATGCAGGGACCAGCACCAAACCTCTGGCTCCTGAGCTGTAATCTTCAGGCCCCTCCAGCATTCCCAGGCTGCAAATGGCAGAGTTCACATCATACCAAAGGAAGAGCCATGCCAGTCCAGGGACTCGGTGTAATTCAACAGAACACAGCTCTGGTGTGCCGTCCCGGTTGGCAGTCACCTCTACCTCTCCTTCCAGCCTGTCAGACGGCTCGTCTCCCCACAGCTAAGGAGAAAGATGCAAAGTGCAAGGCACAGGGAGAAAGGCAGAGAAATACTGCAGACTATTTCGGGCTACACCTTTTTGGATGTGCCTCCAATGGCCCTTGCATGCTTGCCATGATGTGTCCAAAGAGGGTCCCATGTGCAGCCTGAGACTGAGACTGGTGGGGACCAAGACTGGGGGCGAGCCAGAACTCACTGAGATGTTTGAAAAGGGGAAAAAAAAACATTGGAGAGATCCTTTTGCATTCAGCTGCTCAGGGATTCTATGTCCCATCTTTTCATCCTATTCTGAGTGCCCGACAGTGATCACATGGATGGAAGGAGTGTCTGAACCAAGGCCAGTGTGGCTTGCTGACAGGGAAACGTGGCTGCAGTAGCAGTGACACCTCCTCTCTCTCACTCTGGCTGAAACCCCTCCTGCCTCTCTCCTCCCTCAGCCCCTCCATGCCTGCTCCCACTTGCAGCCACAGCCCCTTCAGCTCCAAACGAGCATTGGACATTTGCCTGGGGCTGTAGGGAACTGCTTGGTGCCAGGGTCTAACCCAGGTCAACCCCTTGTCAAAAAAAGTCACAGGTTGTCACATCCCACCCAGTGCCTCTGGGATTGGGATTCTGAAATCTCAGTGGGTCACTGCCACTTAACTGTCCCCAGCTTCTCCTGGACATGGCAAATGCTTACTCAGTCTGTCATGTCCCCATCCTCTCGGCTGCTCTTTTCTCCTCCTTATTTGTGCAAAGGAAGTTAACTTACACAGTCACAGTCCTCATCTGATGCCCAGTGGTACTCAAGAACTTTCTGAACACTTGGCTTTTCCTCAGCCAGCTTCTCACCAATCTTTTCTTTCCCAGCTGGGGGTAGGAATGAGAGTGACCAACCCAAGTGGTTGGGTTTCAGTACTTCACTGAACCTGCATGGCAATTTGACATATTTTAGCCCTGCTTCCAAGCTCACTCAGGTGCTCTGAACATGCACCACTAGGGCTGCCAGCACCTAAAGATGCTGTGCTGTCAGCAGCCCCTTTGGTCTGGTGTGGCCTCAGGTACCACTGGCAGGGACGCTAGAGCCCTAGCTGGAGAACCAGGAGCCACTTCAGCACAGCCCTCAGGGCATGTCCCAGCCTCACAAAGGAGGCATCACAAATGAAGGGAGGGACTGTCCTCAAGCTTGACTCCCTTCTGAGCAACTCCTCCAACAGAAGAGCCGTTTGCAGTGCATGCTGGGGCATGGAGCATTCAGAAATACCAGCTGCAGCTGGGAACGTTGGACTGCCCTGAGGTTTTCTTACCTCAAGAGTTACTGGAGATTTCCCATCATAGGGAAGCAGCGTCACATCTTGTGTCTTGTGCTACCTGAGGCATTGCACTGTAGCCTTGGCTCCAGTCCCCTACCAATGAAGACAGAAGGAGAAGGCACACATCCCTGTCTGTGATCAGCTCTTCCACTACCTATCTTGCCCAGGTGTCATCTTTTCCCCACTCCTTTTCCCAGGTGGGCTTCACAGGTCCTACAGGCCTCACAAATGGCTTTCTAGCTGCCATATCAAACTTGCACATGGAAAGAGGAAAAAAACACCAGTCTAAAGGAAAGGCACTACATTTCCTTTGCACCTTGTGTTAATAATTGGGACACAGGGACACTTGGGACTTACTGTGACATCCATCCTTTTCCAAAGTAGAAGCAGCAGAATATGTCAGATCCTGGAGGACTGCCTTAGGAAGCTGAGTGAAGACCTCCAGTGCCTGGAGGGGCATAAGCTTCCTTATCAGGAAAGGAAGCTTATTCTAACCCAAAGCCTCTGTGTTGCCATTGGAGATCATCTTCCATCTCATGTTCACGCTCATGTCCAGGCAGAACAGACTAGTCTCCTTTCCTCCAGCTTTCTAGCATCATTTCTAATTCCAGTCTTGCCCTCCACGAAGTCTAATGGGAAAAAACACTCAAGATCCATCCTTTTCTTTG
Source organism: Aptenodytes patagonicus (assembly GCF_965638725.1). NCBI lineage: Eukaryota > Metazoa > Chordata > Aves > Sphenisciformes > Spheniscidae > Aptenodytes > Aptenodytes patagonicus. The sequence continues at coordinate 212,338 of NW_027472036.1, read as the reverse complement.
CCCTTTTCCCTGAGCATTTGGGGATGGGATCCCAGGCTGGATGGATCTTTCATTGAATCCAAGTCATCTGAATCCTAGAGAAGAAACAGTGCAGGGAGCTGGCTTAACAGGGTTGTTCACATGCCTAGAAAGATCATGGCAGGCCAATAGAAATCCTTTCACTTGTACTTTGCTAGGGTTTTGAAAGAACAAGTACCACTGGAGAAAAGAAAAACTTACCCCAAGAAGAGCTGCCAGCTGTTCAGTCTCATTCAGCCTTTGCAGAAACTTCTTGTAAAATCTTATTTTCACATTTTTTCCTAGAATAACCAGCATGTCAATGTCTTTCAAAATAAGGGCAACCCTCTTCCCACTCCGGAGGCAGTGAGAGAACAGGTGCGTGGTCTCTCCTATGCAAAGCCTCCACTGTGCTCTGAGAAACTGCAGTGTTCCAGGCTATCCAAGCATACTTCATGGACTCAGCTTGCTTCTGACCTAGGAAGCAACAACAGAGGAGCAAAGTCACTAACAGAGAAGTTCAACAGGCTAAAAGAGGGCCAGGAGCTGTGAGGTCTTCGAGCAAGACAGTTCTACAGAGCTGTCTTCTTCAACCCTCCAGTAAAGTTTATGAAGGTGGTTGATGTCATGTCTCCCTAGGAGAAGTTCAAGGCACTCTGTAACCTGATGCAGTGCGAAGTGTACAGCAATGTTTTTTTTCCCAACAGAAATAGGAAAAAAAAAAGGTTCTAGTGACCCGGTATGAACATGAGGCAGGACAGCAGCACAAGAAGTGGGGAAAGGCCCGTTCCCATGAGAAGGGAGCAGGTGCAGGTCAAAGTAATTGTGTCCACACTCAGGGCACTCCAGGTTTGAAGAAACTTAGCTGTGCCACATCACATAGATGCAATGACAAAGGAGAACACAAGGACTCCACAACAGCCCTTAAGATCCTTCTGGCCACCACCAGGACCCTCAGAATTGGTCAGCAAACACCCTGCACTGCCAGAGGCCTGTCCCTGAGGGATGCCAAGCTAATGTTCACATGACAGATACAATGGAGTCATCTGAAAGACAAACTCCAAGCACAGCTCTGAGCTCCTGGTAAGCCTCACAGGCACCACCAATGTCACACTACAGCTGCAGTGCTGGCAGCACTGACCAGCAATCACAGCACATCCGGACTCTGACGGGCTTTCCCACACCCTACTCTTCCCATCTCCATTTCAAGGCTCTCTACAGCCAGCTTCAACCCTCTTCTAAGTAGGAGAATATTAAGAGCCAGCATGAATGCTGGTGTTTGCCTTTACAAGGTCTGGTGGGGCATAAACATAGGCCAACAGTTTTAAATAATCTGATTAGAAGCAGCAGCCCCAATACAGCTGGTGTGTAGCCACCTATTACAGCAAGGGGCGGGGTGGGGGAGAGAAAGAGAGAGAGTATAATTTTATTCTGCATTAAGAAGTCATGATAATTAAAATCAAACCCTGAAGGTGTTCTCAGGACCTGGTGAAGGGGTTTTAGGTTTCTAAGAGTCACTGCTAAACAGCAATTATCCACAGTCTAAAGGCATCACAAGGGGAAGCAGAAGTTTCAGTGTCTTCCTACCAGCAACATGGTAAGAAGACATTCTTAGCCTACAATTGGTGAGGCCATGAACCTCTACAATATTCAATATCCTTGGAAATATAGAGGAAATATAGAGGAAAACCTCTACAAAATACAATATAGTTGGAAAGACAAAATGTGGGTCTGCAGACAGTCAGAAAACCCTTCTTTCCATCACCTACTTGTTCTCATAGAACACTGAAGGTCCCGAGTTGAATAATTCTGACATCCTGAAAATAGGAAAGCATGACTAGCCTGTTTGATGAACAAAAACTGATGACTTGTTGGAGCATGGGGATGGTGCTCTGGGCCCTGTCCACTCCTGACCTACAAAGGGGCAAGACAGAGTACTCTGGAGAAGCCATGGAGAAGCATTGGAGAAGTCCTTTTGAAAAGCATTCCAGATGTTTTCCTCCCCCGCTTCTTCACCCTCTCAAAAATGCATGTAAAACCAGAAAAATCATCCCTCAAATACATAAGATCATAAGAAGGGTTTCCAAGAATGAAGGTAACCTCAGAAAAATGCGCCAAGCTCTGTATTTGATCTTTCCACTGTGACAGGTGGGTCTAGAGAAAGCCCAGAAAGCATCCATCACAACTATCTATTGAAGTTTTTTCATCTGTTTAGGGAGAAGCTTGTCCATTGCACGTGCCATCTGCAGTGTCCTTCTGAAGGGCTTTTCTTTTGTTTTCTGAGGAGGGGAAGAACAATTGCACACATGGCACAGGGGTGTCAGGACTGCTGAAACCATCAGAGTAGGAGGGGAGGGACAGGATGACAACGCACCTTGCTCAGCACCAGCTGCTCTATGTCAAACGCTCCTCCCGAGATAGCAAGGGTCTTTGGAAAGCAAGTGAAAGGCATTTCATGGTCCAGGTTGGCCAGCTGACAACCATTCAGCACATGCCTAACCAAGAGGACAAATGCAGGTGTAATCAAATGGCATCCCCCTCTCCAAACTTGACCTCATCCATGACAGGGGCTGCAGAGCTGAGCTGGGTAAGGCTTTCAGGCTATAACCTTTAATCTCACCTCAGGAGAGGTCTGAAGCTGAAGCAGAGGCACTGGGACATGGTCATCCTGCTACCCGACAGCCATGAGAACCTCAGGCACATTAGAATGTAGTCACTTTCCTGCTATGACATCACTCTTGTGATTTTATGATGTTTGTCATCATATTGCAATGCACTGGTGGTTTAGGCTGTGAGGAGGGACAGTTCTGAGCAAGTAGTCATGCGTAATTAAACTGTGAATTTAAAATGTTTCAGGGCCAAGAGGGAACATCCCACCACTGAGATGGCCTGGCTCTGGGGATACTTGGTGCTAACCCACATGTGGAGGAGTAACTCAGGGCTCATCAGAGGTGACAGAATCACTCAACTATCCAGGTGGAAAGGGACCTTGGGTGGTCTCCAGCCCAACCTCCTTCTCACATTAGGATCAACACCGAAGCCACCCCAAGTTCCTCAAGGCTTTGTCCAACAGTCCTAAAACCCTTGAAGAACAGAGAGTCCATAACCTCTCTGGATCTATTCAAATGCTTTGTTATCCTTACTGACTTCTTTACATCCAGTCTGACCTGTGCTTGTTTGATGACCATAATCTCTTATTCTCCACAAATCTCGTAAAGACAGCTATCCTTTTGCCTCAGTGGAATATGAATGTGCAGCATCAACACTGAGTCAGGATCCCGTGTATATGTGAAGTCCATGTCTGTATTCATGCTACAGGACGGACGTATAGTCTGGGGAGACGTGTCTGTGTGCTGTGGTCACACATGTGGTTGTGTTATGTGTGTGTGTGTTTGTATGTGCCCTGGGCATCCTGGTGGACAACAGGTTGACCATGAGCCAGCAATGTGCCCTTGTGGCAAAGAAGGCTGAGGATGTCCTGGGCTGCATTACGAGTGTTGGTCAGGGGAAGTGATCCTTCCCCTCAGCACTGGTGAGGCCCCACCTGGAGTGCTGTGTCCAGTGCTGGGCTCCCCAGTACAAGAGAGACATGGACATACTGCAGTGAGTCCAAAGATGATGAAGGGACTGGAGCATCTTTTCTACAAGGAAAGGCTGAGAGAGCTGGGACTGTTCAGCCTGGAGAAGAGAAGGCTCAGGGGGATCTCATCAATGTATAAAAATACCTAAAGGGAGAGTGCAGACAGGATGGAGCCAGGCTCTTTCCAGTGGTACCCAGCGACAGGGCCAGAGGCAATGGGCACAAACTGAGAGACAGGAGGTTGCCTCTAAACATCAGGAAACACTTTTTCACTGTAAGTGTGACCAAGCACTGGCACAGGTTGCCCAGGGAGGTGGTGGAGTCTCCATCCTTGGAGATATTTGAAACCTGATGCCCTGGTTTTGGCAGAGATAGTTAATTTTCTTCCTAGTAGCTGGCACAGTGCTGTGTTTTGGATTGAGTACGAGAAGAATGTTGATAACACACCCATGTTTCAGTTGTTGCTAAGTAGTGCTTACACTAGTCAAGGACTTTTCAGCTTCCCATGCTCTACCGACTGAGGCGGCTTGGAGGTGCACAAGAAGCTGGGAGGGGGCACAGCCAGGGCAGCTGACCCAAACTGGCCAAAGGGATATTCCATACCATGTGACGTCATGCTCAGTATATAAACTGGGGGAAAGCTGCCCGGGGGGGGGCCGCTGCTCGGGGACTGGCTGGGCATCGGTCGGCGGGTGGTGAGCAATAGCACTGTGCATCACTTGCTTTGTATATTATTATTATTATTATTATTATTATTATTATTATTACATTATTATTGTTGTTATTATTATTATTTTATTTCAATTATTAAACTGTTCTTATCTCAACCCATGAGTTTTCTCACTTCTACTCTTCCAATTCTTTCCCCCATCCCACTGGGGGGGGAGTGAGCGAGCGGCTGTGTGGTACTCAGTTGCCAACTGAGGTTAAACCACAACAGTCCTTTTTGGCACCCAACGTGAGGCTTGAAGGGTTTGAGATAATAACAGATTAACCGGAGTGTATTAAGGAATTTATATCTGTTAACAGTTGTGGGTCACAATGTTGGTTCCTCTGTTCCCGATATTGATTTGTCTAAGCTGCATCATGTACATGTTAGAGATTGGTGTTGCTTTTTGCAGTTGGCTGTGGTCTGCAGTGATTGGTGATGTTTCGCTTGGGAGGTTTATTTTTAAAACATTGACCTGGAGCTTAAGTTGGTATCTGAGTTTCATACTGAAGCCATTATTGTACTTTAGGTACCACTTCGTGGAGACAACTAGCAATTACAGTTCTTCCTCTGAGAGTTTTTCTACGGAGGAAATACAGAATGCCAGCGTCACTACCTTCTTCTATGATGTTTCCTCCTTCATTACAGTAACTTTTCAGTATTTTGAACATCCTTGGGTAGTGAAGATACTTCTATTGGTATTTCTTGGGAATATTGTTTTGGTTTTGTCTAAACTTAATAAACAATTTAAGAATATCATCCAGAGATCTGCCCCAAGGCTGGATAGTTATGAGTGGCAGGGTGTGTGGGACAAGATGGGCAAGTACCTAGGCCAATGGGCACCCCCAGTGTTTTGGCACTTCACCCCTGAGCAAGTGCAGAATCCTGAAAAGTTAGTGGAATATTTGAAAAAAGTATGCTGTCACCCTGGCAACTCCAGAGAGACACAGATCACTGCAACGTGCTGGGGCCTGGCCCATGCCTACTGAGCCCTGTTCAACACTATTCAGTACCCTCAAAGGGAAAAGGAGGAGGTCTCTGGATCTGATGGTAAAATGACACGCACTGCGGCCACTCGGAGCCCGGCGACATGCCCTGCAGCCACTCCAACACTGGTGACACGCTCTGCGGCCACTCAGACCCCGGCGACAGGCCCTGCAACCACTCAGACCCCGGCGACACGCCCTGTGGCTGAACCAAAAAGCCAATCTGTGCCAGTATCAGTCACCCCTGTACAGAAGAAGAAATCTTGGAAGCGGAAGTCGGCTCGTTTAGTAAGGGAGGAAGAAACTTCTTCTAAAAGGGAGCCAGAGGAAGAAGTGAACAAGGCAGACTACCCTGGAGAAGGGCCATCATGAGAACAGGAGGAGGAGGGCTGGCAACTGCTTGGGGAGGAAGAAGAGGAAGAATTCATAAAAGAGGCAGCAACCACCCGATCTCTATCCCTGAGTGAGCTGCGAGATATACGAAAAGATTTCAGCCGTCATCCAGGCGAACATATTGTTACCTGGCTGCTCCAATGCTGGGATAATGGGGCCAGTAGCCTGGAATTAGACGGTAAAGAAGCCAAGCAGCTGGGATCCCTTTCTAGGGAAGGAGGCATTGACAAAGCAATTGGAAAAGGGACACAAGTCCTCAGCCTTTGGAGGCGACTCTTGTCAAGCGTGAAGGAAAGGTATCCCTTTTAAGGAAGATGTCATATGTCGCCCAGGCAAGTGGGCCACCATGGAGAAGGGTATCCAGTTTCTGAGAGAATTAGCTGTGTTGGAGGTGATTTACGGTGACCTGAACAATGAACAGCTATCTAAAGATCCAGACGAAGTCAAGTGCACACGACCCATGTGGCGGAAGTTTATAAGGAGCTCACCATCGTCATACGCCAATTCATTGGCAGTGATAACCTGGAAAGATGGAGAGGAACAAACGGTGGATGAACTGGCGAGTCAACTCTGGCAATAGGAAGAAAGTCTCTCTTCCTCCCCATCTCGGCTGTGGAGAATCTGTCCCGGGAGTTACAGCAACTCAAAGATAGGTCCTACTCCCCACCTGTACGGACCAATAGCTCGCCTATAAGAAGTCAGCGTACTTTTGCTCAAGAGAGAGACTATAAAGGGTACACACCACAGGGCACCCTATGGTTTTACCTGCGTGACCACGGAGAGGACATGAGGAAGTGGGATGGAAAACTTACCTCACCCTAGGGTCACGGGTACGTGAGTAGAAAGGACAAACAATCAAAAAAACGGGTTCTCCAGGAAAATTGCTGCACCAGTTACCAGCGGGCAGTTGCCCAGAAAGAGTAGAAGGGCGGGTTTGCTTTTGACCATACTGAAGAGACTTCTGACTCGTATTCACAAGAAATGAGAAACGAATACTATGACCAGGACTAGAGGGGCCCTGCCTCCAGCCAGGTGGAGGAAAGGGACAACCGGGTTTACCGGACTGTGTGGATTCGGTGCCCTGGCACATCGGACCCACAGGAGCATGAGGTTCTAGTAGACGCCAGTGCACAGTGTACCCTAATATGGCCTAATATGTACCGCTATATGGCCTCAAGTTGCGGCAGGGGAGGTTTAGATTGGATGTAAGGAAAAATTTCTTTACTGAAAGAGTGGTGAAACATTGGAACAGGCTGCCCAGGGAGTAGTGGAGTCCCCATCCCTGGAGGTATTTAAAAGACGTGTAGATGAGGTGCTTAGGGACATGGTTTAGTCGGCATGGTGGTGTTGGGTTGACGGTTGGACTCGATGATCTTAGAGGTCTTTTCCAACCTCAATGATTCTATGATTCTATGATTCTAATGCCATCAAGCTATAAAGGGGCAGAACCCGTCTGTATTTCTGGAGTGACGGGGAGATCCCAACACTCTATTGGAAGCCGAAGTAAGTCTAACTGGGAACGAGTGGCAAAAGCACCCCATTGTGACTGGCCCAGAGGCTCCGTGCATCCTTGGCATAGACTACCTCAGGAGAGGGTATTTCAAGGACCCAAAAGGGTACCGGTGGGCTTTTGGTATAGCTGCCTTGGAGATGGAAGAAAGGAAACAGCTGTCTACCTTGCCTGGTCTCTCGGAGGACCCTTCTGTTGTGGGGTTGCTGAAAGTCAAAAGGCCAACAGGTGCCAATCGCTACCACAGCGGTGCACCGGCGGCAATAGCGCACCAACCGAGACTCCCCGATTCCCAGCCATAAGCTGGTTTCGTCGACTGGAGGGCCAAGGAGTGATCAGCAAGACTCGCTCACCCTTTAACAGTCCCATATGGCCAGTGCGGAAGTCTAATGGAGAGTGGAGACTAACAGTAGACTATCGTGGCCTGAGCAAAGTCACGCCGCCGCTGAGTGCTGCCGTGCCGGACATGCTAGAACTTCAATACGAACTGGAGTCAAAGGCAGCCAAGTGGTATGCCACAACTGATAGCGCTAATGCGTTTTTCTCAATCCCTTTGGCAGCAGAGCGCAGGCCACAGTTTGCTTTCACTTGGAGGGGCGTCCAGTACACCTGGAACCGACTGCCCCAGGGGTGGAAACACAGCCCTGCTACCATTTGCCATGGACTGATCCAGACTGCACTGGAACAGGGTGAAGCTCCAGATCTCCTCCAATACATTGATGCCCAATCATTGCGTGGGGCAACACGGCAGGAGAAGTTTTTGAAAAAGGGAAGGATATAGTCCAAATCCTTCTGAAAGCCGGTTTGGCCGTAAAACAAAGTAAGGTCAAGGGACTTGCACAGGAGATCCAGTTTTTAGGAAGAAAATGGCAAGATGGTCGTCGTCAAATCCCAAAGGATGCGATCAACAAAATAACAGCCATGTCTCCACCAACTAGCAAAAAGGAAACACAAGCTTTCTTAGGTGGTGTGGGGTTTTGGAGAATGCACATTCCAAATTGCAGTCTGATTGCAAGCCCTCTCTAGCATCAAGCGACCCGGAAAAGAGTGATTTCCAATGGGGCCCTGAGCAACGACAAGCCTTTGAACAAATTAAACGGGAGGTAGTTCGTGCAGCAGCCCTTGGGCCAGTCCGGGCAGGACAAGATGTAAAAAAGGTGCTCTACACCGCAGCCGGGGAGAACGGCCCTACCTGGAGCCTCTGGCAGAAAGCACCAGGGGAGACTCGAGGTCGACCCCTAGGGTTTTGGAGTCGGGGATACAGAGGATCCAAGGCCCGCTATACTCCAACTGCAAAAGAGAGATTGGCGGCATATGAAGGGGTTCGAGCTGCTTCGGAAGTGATCGGCACTGAAGCACGGCTCCTCCTGGCACCCCGACTGCCGGGGCCGGGCCGGATGTCCAAAGGGAGGATCCCCTGTACCCATCATGCAGCTGATGCTACGTGGAGTGAAGTGGGTCGCACTGATCACACAACGGGCTCGAATAGGAAACCCCAGTCGCCCGGGAATCTTGGGAGTGATGGTGGATGGGCCAGAAGGCAAGGATTTTGGAATATCGCCAGAGGAGGAGGTGACGCGTGCTGAGGAGGCCCCAGTGTATAATAAACTACCAGAAGATGAGAAACAATATCCTCTGTTCGCTGATGGGTCCTGTCGCATTGTGGGAAAGCGTCGGAGGCGGAAAGCCGCTGTACGGAGTCCCATGCGACAAGTTGTAGAAACTGCTGAAGGAGAAGGTGAATCGAGCCAATCTGCAGAAGGAAGGGCCATCCAGCTGGCTTTAGACATTGCTGACCGAGAAAAGTGGCCAGCGCTCTCTCTCTCTACTGACTCGTGGATGGTGGCAAAGGCCCTGTGGGGGTGGTTGCAGCAATGGCAGCGGAGCAGCTGGCAGCGCAGAGGCAAACCCATCTGGGCTGCCGCATTGCGGCAAGATACTGCTGCCCGGGTGAGGAACCTGGTTGTAAAAGTCCGTCACGTAGATGCTCGCGTCCCCAAGCGTCGGGCCACCGAAGAACGTCGGAACAACCAGCAGGGGGATCAGGCTGCTGAGATTGAAGTGGCTCAGGTGGAGCTGGACTGGCAACGTAAGGGCGAATTATTTCTAGCTCGGTGGGCCCATGACACCTCAGGCCATCAAGGAAGGGATGCAACATACAGACGGGCTCGTGATCGAGGGGTGGGCTTGACCATGGACACTATTGCACAGGTCATCCATGAATGTGAAACATGCGCTGCAATCAAGCAAGCCAAGCGGTTAAAGCCTCTCTGCTATGGAGGACGATGGCTAAAATACAAATATGGGGAGGCCTGGCAGATCGATTACATCGCACTCGCTCCCACAAGCCCGCCGAGGCAAGCGCCCACGTGCTTACAATGGTGGAGGCAGCCACCGGATGGCTGGAAAGCTATCCCGTGCCCCATGCCACCGCCCGGAACACTATCCTGGGCCTTGAAAAGCAAGTCTTACGGCGACATGGCACCCCAGAAAGAATTGAGTCAGACAACGGGACTCATTTCCGAAAGAACCTCATAGACACCTGGGCCAAAGAGCACGGCATGGAGTGGGTATATCACATCCCCTGTCACGCACCAGCCTCCGGGAAAATCGAGCGATACAATGGACTCTTAAAGACTACACTGAAAGCGATGGGTGGTGGGACGTTCAAACATTGGGATACACATTTAGCAAAGGCCACCTGGTTAGTCAACGCTAGGGGACCTGCCAGTCGAGCTGGCCCTGCCCAGTCAAAACTTTTACGTACTGTAGATGGGAATAAAGTCCCTGTAGTGCACATAAAAAATACGTTGGGGAAGACAGTCTGGGTTATTGCTGCCTCGGGCAAAGGCAAACCCATCCGCGGGATGGGTTTGGCTCAAGGACCTGGGTGCACTTGGCGGGTAACGCAGAAGGATGGGGAAGTCCGATGCGCACCTCAAGGGGGTTTGACCTCGGGTGAGAAGAGCCGAGGGTTTGAACTGTATGATGTTAATTGCTACGTAATATTATTTGCCATACCAATGGTATTACAATAAGAATCACCCAGATTAATGAAGAATGAACTTCGATGAAACCGAGCAAAGCGCAGTGACGGTGGAACCAGCACTGACTTCAACAGTGGATGAAACAATCCAACACCGCATACCATCTCCACCTTTCCTGCCCTGAAAGATTATGATGCCAGACGGAGCCCAAAGTCATGGACTAAATGAACTCAACGAACATTTTAGAGGGATGGCCCATAGACTAAGGGAATGATATCTCTGTGTGCGTGTGTATCTATATCTCACAAGACAGGAAAAGGGGTGGCGATTAATGGGAACGTATTGGAAAGGGGGGGACCTGGGCATGACGTAGATGGTATAGAATACGGGGTGGATACTGTCCTGGTTTTGGCTGGGATAGAGTTAATTTTCTTCCTAGTAGCTGGTACAGTGCTGTGGTCTGGATTTAGTACGAGAACAATGTTGATAACACACCCATGTTTCGGTTGTTGCTAAGTAGTGCTTACACTAGTCAAGGACTTTCCAGCTTCCCATGCTCTACCGACTGAGGCGGCTTGGAGGTGCACAAGAAGCTGGGAGGGGGCACAGCCAGGGCAGCTGACCCAAACTGGCCAAAGGGATACTCCATACCATACGACGTCATGCTCAGTATATAAACTGGGGGAAAGCTGCCCGGGGGGGCCGCTGCTCGGGGACTGGCTGGGCATCGGTCGGCGGGTGGTGAGCAATTGCATTGTGCATCACTTGCTTTGTATAATCTATTATTATTATTATTATTATTATTATTATTATTATTATTATTACTTTATTTCAATTATTAAACTGTTCTTATCTCAACCCAGGAGTTTTCTCACTTTTACTCTTCCGATTCTCTCCCCCATGCCCCCGGGGGCGGGGAGAGTGAGCGAGCTGCTGCGTGGTGCCCAGTTGCCGGCTGAGGTTAAACCACAACAGGTGGCTAGGCAAGCTCAGAGCCCCCCTGTTTGTGGGGCTGTGGAAGGGCTGCCAAGGGAAGGTGAGGGCCAGCGACAGCTTTCAGTCCTGGCACCTTTCGTGTGGGAGCAGTCACTGGATAGTTTCAATTCCTTTTTTTTTTTTTTCCTTTTCGGGATTTAAGCGAATCTGGTGCAAGGGCCACCCCGTCCTTGTTTCAGCAGGGCGGCGGGGGGGCCGAGGGGGGAGGCGGGGGGGTAATTTTTTTTTTTTTTTTCCTTCTTTTTTCGGGATTTAAGCGAATCTGGTACAAGGGCCACCCTGTCCCTGTTCTCCAGGCCGGGCTGGGGCGGGGGGGATCATTTCTTCCCCCCGCCCCCGTTTCTCAGATTTAAGCGGTTCTAATACAAGGCAGTAAGTTTAAACGTACTGTCTCACGCAAGAGTTAGTTTTCTTTATCGGTTTCAACAGAAACGAAAATCAATAAAATATTGAGAAGCCATTTTTAAGAATTTCGGTTTCCTTAAACGCCCCCCACCGCCGCCGCCGCCGCCGCCCTCAACGCGCGCGCACACAGGCACATGCACCACCCCGTCCCACCCCACCCCACCCCCGTCCCGCCCCGCCCCGCCCCGAACCGGTGGCCGCCGTGCGCTCGCCGGCTTCACCGCCCCGTCCAGCCTCTCCGCTCCGCTCGTCTCCGCCCCGCACCGCCCCCCCAGTCCGGCTCGCGGCAAGTCTGCCCGGCCGGCCGGCTTTTTTCCTCCCTAGCTGGCGGGGGACCGGGTAGAGGCGGCGGCCCCCGGGGCGAGTTCGCCGTCTGCCGGGAGACTTCAGGACGGGGCGTCCCTTGCCGGGTTATTATTTTGTTTTTAATGAAACAAACGTGTTCGAAGAAGTATCTGCGATCCTGCAGGCGCCACCCCCCCCCGCGGCACACGCGCGCTCAGACACACACACACACACGGAGACACACACACACAGAGACACAGAGAGACAGACACGCACACCTGCGCGCGCGCGCTCCCCCTCCCTGCGCTGCAGTTCCGTACCCGCCGGCCGGTGGGTGCGGCCCCCCCGACCGCAGACTCTCCGGTGCCCCGCAGCAGCGGGGGGGTTGGGGTGGGTGTGGTGGGGGGGTGTGTGTCCCCGCAGCCGCGCGCAGACAGGGTGGAAGGGCCGATCTTACTTCTGACCTTACTGAAGAGACTTCTGACTCGTATTTACAAGAAATGAGAAACGAATACTATGACCAGGACTAGAGGGGCCCTGCCTCCAGCCAGGTGGAGGAAAGGGACAACCGGGTTTACTGGACCGTGTGGATTCGGTGCCCTGGCACATCGGACCCACGGGAGCATGAGGTTCTAGTAGACGCCAGTGCACAGTGTACCCTAATGCCATCAAGCTATAAAGGGGCAGAACCCGTCTGTATTTCTGGAGTGACGGGGAGATCCCAACACTCTATTGGAAGCCGAAGTAAGTCTAACTGGGAACGAGTGGCAAAAGCACCCCATTGTGACTGGCCCAGAGGCTCCGTGCATCCTTGGCATAGACTACCTCAGGAGAGGGTATTTCAAGGACCCAAAAGGGTACCGGTGGGCTTTTGGTATAGCTGCCTTGGAGACGGAAGAAAGGAAACAGCTGTCTACCTTGCCTGGTCTCTCGGAGGACCCTTCTGTTGTGGGGTTGCTGAAAGTCAAAAGGCCAACAGGTGCCAATCGCTACCACAGCGGTGCACCGGCGGCAACAGCGCACCAACCGAGACTCCCCGATTCCCAGCCATAAGCTGGTTTCGTCGACTGGAGAGCCAAGGAGTGATCAGCAAGACTCGCTCACCCTTTAACAGTCCCATATGGCCAGTGCGAAAGTCTAATGGAGAGTGGAGACTAACAGTAGACTATCGTGGCCTGAGCAAAGTCACGCCGCCGCTGAGTGCTGCCGTGCCGGACATGCTAGAACTTCAATACGAACTGGAGTCAAAGGCAGCCAAGTGGTATGCCACAACTGATAGCGCTAATGCGTTTTTCTCAATCCCTTTGGCAGCAGAGCGCAGGCCACAGTTTGCTTTCACTTGGAGGGGCGTCCAGTACACCTGGAACCGACTGCCCCAGGGGTGGAAACACAGCCCTGCTACCATTTGCCATGGACTGATCCAGACTGCACTGGAACAGGGTGAAGCTCCAGATCTCCTCCAATACATTGATGCCCAATCATTGCGTGGGGCAACACGGCAGGAGAAGTTTTTGAAAAAGGGAAGAAAATAGTCCAAATCCTTCTGAGAGCCGGTTTGGCCGTAAAACAAAGTAAGGTCAAGGGACTTGCACAGGAGATCCAGTTTTTAGGAAGAAAATGGCAAGATGGTCGTCGTCAAATCCCAAAGGATGCGATCAACAAAATAACAGCCATGTCTCCACCAACTAGCAAAAAGGAAACACAAGCTTTCTTAGGTGGTGTGGGTTTTTGGAGAATGCACATTCCAAATTACGGTCTGATTGTAAGCCCTGTCCATCAAGTGACCCGGAAGAAGAACGATTTCAAATGGGGCCCTGAGCAACGACAAGCCTTTGAACAAATTAAACGGGAGGTAGTTCGTGCAGCAGCCCTTGGGCCAGTCCGGGCAGGACAAGATGTAAAAAAGGTGCTCTACACCGCAGCCGGGGAGAACGGCCCTACCTGGAGCCTCTGGCAGAAAGCACCAGGGAAGACTCGGGGTCGACCCCTAGGGTTTTGGAGTCGGGGATACAGAGGACCCGAGGCCCGCTATACTCCAACTGCAAAAGAGAGATTGGCGGCATATGAAGGGGTTCGAGCTGCTTCGGAAGTGATCGGCACTGAAGCACGGCTCCTCCTGGCACCCCGACTGCCGGGGCCGGGCCGGATGTCCAAAGGGAGGATCCCCTGTACCCATCATGCAGCTGATGCTACGTGGAGTGAAGTGGGTCGCACTGATCACACAACGGGCTCGAATAGGAAACCCCAGTTGCCCGGGAATCTTGGAAGTGATGGTGGATGGGCCAGAAGGCAAGGATTTTGGAATATCGCCAGAGGAGGAGGTGACGCGTGCTGAGGAGGCCCCAGTGTATAATAAACTACCAGAAAACGAGAAACAATGTGCCCTGTTCACTGATGGGTCCTGTCGCATTGTGGGAAAGCGTCGGAGGTGGAAAGCTGCTGCATGGAGTCCCATGCGACAAGTTGTAGAAACTGCTGAAGGAGAAGGTGAATCGAGCCAATCTGCAGAAGGAAGGGCCATCCAGCTGGCTTTAGACATTGCTGACCGAGAAAAGTGGCCAGCGCTCGCTCTCTCTACTGACTCGTGGATGGTGGCAAAGGCCTGTGGGGGTGGTTGCAGCAATGGCAGCGGAGCAGCTGGCAGCGCAGAGGCAAACCCATCTGGGCTGCCGCATTGCGGCAAGATACTGCTGCCCGGGTGAGGAACCTGGTTGTAAAAGTCCGTCACGTAGATGCTCGCGTCCCCAAGCGTCGGGCCACCGAAGAACGTCGGAACAACCAGCAGGGGGATCAGGCTGCTGAGATTGAAGTGGCTCAGGTGGAGCTGGACTGGCAACGTAAGGGCGAATTATTTCTAGCTCGGTGGGCCCATGACACCTCAGGCCATCAAGGAAGGGATGCAACATACAGACGGGCTCGTGATCGAGGGGTGGGCTTGACCATGGACACTATTGCACAGGTCATCCATGAATGTGAAACATGCGCTGCAATCAAGCAAGCCAAGCGGTTAAAGCCTCTCTGCTATGGAGGACGATGGCTAAAATACAAATATGGGGAGGCCTGGCAGATCGATTACATCGCACTCGCTCCCACAAGCCCGCCGAGGCAAGCGCCCACGTGCTTACAATGGTGGAGGCAGCCACCGGATGGCTGGAAAGCTATCCCGTGCCCCATGCCACCGCCCGGAACACTATCCTGGGCCTTGAAAAGCAAGTCTTACGGCGACATGGCACCCCAGAAAGAATTGAGTCAGACAACGGGACTCATTTCCGAAAGAACCTCATAGACACCTGGGCCAAAGAGCACGGCATGGAGTGGGTATATCACATCCCCTGTCACGCACCAGCCTCCGGGAAAATCGAGCGATACAATGGACTCTTAAAGACTACACTGAAAGCGATGGGTGGTGGGATGTTCAAACATTGGGATACACATTTAGCAAAGGCCACCTGGTTAGTCAACGCTAGGGGACCTGCCAGTCGAGCTGGCCCTGCCCAGTCAAAACTTTTACGTACTGTAGATGGGAATAAAGTCCCTGTAGTGCACATAAAAAATACGTTGGGGAAGACAGTCTGGGTTATTGCTGCCTCGGGCAAAGGCAAACCCATCCGTGGGATGGGTTTGGCTCAAGGACCTGGGTGCACTTGGCGGGTAACGCAGAAGGATGGGGAAGTCCGATGCGCACCTCAAGGGGGTTTGACCTCGGGTGAGAAGAGCCGAGGGTTTGAACTGTATGATGTTAATTGCTACGTAATATTATTTGCCATACCAATGGTATTACAATAAGAATCACCCAGATTAATGAAGAATGAACTTCGATGAAACCGAGCAAAGCGCAGTGACGGTGGAACCAGCACTGACTTCAACAGTGGATGAAACAATCCAACACCGCATACCATCTCCACCTTTCCTGCCCTGAAAGATTATGATGCCAGTCGGAGCCCAAAGTCATGGACTAAATGAACTCAACGAACATTTTAGAGGGATGGCCCATAGACTAAGGGAATGATATCTCTGTGTGCGTGTGTATCTATATCTCACAAGACAGGAAAAGGGGTGGCGATTAATGGGAACGTATTGGAAAGGGGGGGACCTGGGCATGACGTAGATGGTATAGAATACGGGGTGGATACTGTCCTGGTTTTGGCTGGGATAGAGTTAATTTTCTTCCTAGTAGCTGGTACAGTGCTGTGGTCTGGATTTAGTACGAGAACAATGTTGATAACACACCCATGTTTCGGTTGTTGCTAAGTAGTGCTTACACTAGTCAAGGACTTTCCAGCTTCCCATGCTCTACCGACTGAGGCGGCTTGGAGGTGCACAAGAAGCTGGGAGGGGGCACAGCCAGGGCAGCTGACCCAAACTGGCCAAAGGGATACTCCATACCATACGACGTCATGCTCAGTATATAAACTGGGGGAAAGCTGCCCGGGGGGGCCGCTGCTCGGGGACTGGCTGGGCATCGGTCGGCGGGTGGTGAGCAATTGCATTGTGCATCACTTGCTTTGTATAATCTATTATTATTATTATTATTATTATTATTATTATTATTATTATTATTATTATTATTATTACTTTATTTCAATTATTAAACTGTTCTTATCTCAACCCAGGAGTTTTCTCACTTTTACTCTTCCGATTCTCTCCCCCATGCCCCCGGGGGCGGGGAGAGTGAGCGAGCTGCTGCGTGGTGCCCAGTTGCCGGCTGAGGTTAAACCACAACAGGTGGCTAGGCAAGCTCAGAGCCCCCCTGTTTGTGGGGCTGTGGAAGGGCTGCCAAGGGAAGGTGAGGGCCAGCGACAGCTTTCAGTCCTGGCACCTTTCGTGTGGGAGCAGTCACTGGATAGTTTCAATTCCTTTTTTTTTTTTTTCCTTTTCGGGATTTAAGCGAATCTGGTGCAAGGGCCACCCCGTCCTTGTTTCAGCAGGGCGGCGGGGGGGCCGAGGGGGGAGGCGGGGGGGTAATTTTTTTTTTTTTTTTCCTTCTTTTTTCGGGATTTAAGCGAATCTGGTACAAGGGCCACCCTGTCCCTGTTCTCCAGGCCGGGCTGGGGGGATCATTTCTTCCCCCCGCCCCCGTTTCTCAGATTTAAGCGGTTCTAATACAAGGCAGTAAGTTTAAACGTACTGTCTCACGCAAGAGTTAGTTTTCTTTATCGGTTTCAACAGAAACGAAAATCAATAAAATATTGAGAAGCCATTTTTAAGAATTTCGGTTTCCTTAAACGCCCCCCACCCCCCCACCGCCGCCGCCGCCGCCGCCGCCGCCCCCAACGCGCGCGCACACAGGCACAGGCACACGCACCACCCCACCCCACCCCACCCCACCCCCGTCCCGCCCCGCCCCGCCCCGAACCGGTGGCCGCCGTGCGCTCGCCGGCTTCACCGCCCCGTCCAGCCTCTCCGCTCCGCTCGTCTCCGCCCCGCACCGCCCCCCCAGTCCGGCTCGCGGCAAGTCTGCCCGGCCGGCCGGCTTTTTTCCTCCCTAGCTGGCGGGGGACCGGGTAGAGGCGGCGGCCCCCGGGGCGAGTTCGCCGTCTGCCGGGAGACTTCAGGACGGGGCGTCCCTTGCCGGGTTATTATTTTGTTTTTAATGAAACAAACGTGTTAGAAGAAGTATCTGCGATCCTGCAGGCGCCACCCCCCCCCCGCGGCACACGCGCGCTCAGACACACACACACACACGGAGACACACACACACACGGAGACACACACACACGCGGAGACACACACACACAGAGACACAGAGAGACAGACACGCACACCTGCGCGCGCGCGCTCCCCCTCCCTGCGCTGCAGTTCCGTACCCGCCGGCTGGTGGGTGCGGCCCCCCCGACCGCAGACTCTCCGGTGCCCCGCAGCAGCGGGGGGGTTGGGGTGGGTGTGGTGGGGGGGTGTGTGTCCCCGCAGCCGCGCGCAGACAGGGTGGAAGGGCCGATCTTACTTCTGACCTTACTGAAGAGACTTCTGACTCGTATTTACAAGAAATGAGAAACGAATACTATGACCAGGACTAGAGGGGCCCTGCCTCCAGCCAGGTGGAGGAAAGGGACAACCGGGTTTACTGGACCGTGTGGATTCGGTGCCCTGGCACATCGGACCCACGGGAGCATGAGGTTCTAGTAGACGCCAGTGCACAGTGTACCCTAATGCCATCAAGCTATAAAGGGGCAGAACCCGTCTGTATTTCTGGAGTGACGGGGAGATCCCAACACTCTATTGGAAGCCGAAGTAAGTCTAACTGGGAACGAGTGGCAAAAGCACCCCATTGTGACTGGCCCAGAGGCTCCGTGCATCCTTGGCATAGACTACCTCAGGAGAGGGTATTTCAAGGACCCAAAAGGGTACCGGTGGGCTTTTGGTATAGCTGCCTTGGAGACGGAAGAAAGGAAACAGCTGTCTACCTTGCCTGGTCTCTCGGAGGACCCTTCTGTTGTGGGGTTGCTGAAAGTCAAAAGGCCAACAGGTGCCAATCGCTACCACAGCGGTGCACCGGCGGCAACAGCGCACCAACCGAGACTCCCCGATTCCCAGCCATAAGCTGGTTTCGTCGACTGGAGAGCCAAGGAGTGATCAGCAAGACTCGCTCACCCTTTAACAGTCCCATATGGCCAGTGCGAAAGTCTAATGGAGAGTGGAGACTAACAGTAGACTATCGTGGCCTGAGCAAAGTCACGCCGCCGCTGAGTGCTGCCGTGCCGGACATGCTAGAACTTCAATACGAACTGGAGTCAAAGGCAGCCAAGTGGTATGCCACAACTGATAGCGCTAATGCGTTTTTCTCAATCCCTTTGGCAGCAGAGCGCAGGCCACAGTTTGCTTTCACTTGGAGGGGCGTCCAGTACACCTGGAACCGACTGCCCCAGGGGTGGAAACACAGCCCTGCTACCATTTGCCATGGACTGATCCAGACTGCACTGGAACAGGGTGAAGCTCCAGATCTCCTCCAATACATTGATGCCCAAGCATTGCGTGGGGCAACACGGCAGGAGAAGTTTTTGAAAAAGGGAAGAAAATAGTCCAAATCCTTCTGAGAGCCGGTTTGGCCGTAAAACAAAGTAAGGTCAAGGGACTTGCACAGGAGATCCAGTTTTTAGGAAGAAAATGGCAAGATGGTCGTCGTCAAATCCCAAAGGATGCGATCAACAAAATAACAGCCATGTCTCCACCAACTAGCAAAAAGGAAACACAAGCTTTCTTAGGTGGTGTGGGTTTTTGGAGAATGCACATTCCAAATTACGGTCTGATTGTAAGCCCTGTCCATCAAGTGACCCGGAAGAAGAACGATTTCAAATGGGGCCCTGAGCAACGACAAGCCTTTGAACAAATTAAACGGGAGGTAGTTCGTGCAGCAGCCCTTGGGCCAGTCCGGGCAGGACAAGATGTAAAAAAGGTGCTCTACACCGCAGCCGGGGAGAACGGCCCTACCTGGAGCCTCTGGCAGAAAGCACCAGGGAAGACTCGGGGTCGACCCCTAGGGTTTTGGAGTCGGGGATACAGAGGACCCGAGGCCCGCTATACTCCAACTGCAAAAGAGAGATTGGCGGCATATGAAGGGGTTCGAGCTGCTTCGGAAGTGATCGGCACTGAAGCACGGCTCCTCCTGGCACCCCGACTGCCGGGGCCGGGCCGGATGTCCAAAGGGAGGATCCCCTGTACCCATCATGCAGCTGATGCTACGTGGAGTGAAGTGGGTCGCACTGATCACACAACGGGCTCGAATAGGAAACCCCAGTTGCCCGGGAATCTTGGAAGTGATGGTGGATGGGCCAGAAGGCAAGGATTTTGGAATATCGCCAGAGGAGGAGGTGACGCGTGCTGAGGAGGCCCCAGTGTATAATAAACTACCAGAAAACGAGAAACAATGTGCCCTGTTCACTGATGGGTCCTGTCGCATTGTGGGAAAGCGTCGGAGGTGGAAAGCTGCTGCATGGAGTCCCATGCGACAAGTTGTAGAAACTGCTGAAGGAGAAGGTGAATCGAGCCAATCTGCAGAAGGAAGGGCCATCCAGCTGGCTTTAGACATTGCTGACCGAGAAAAGTGGCCAGCGCTCTCTCTCTCTACTGACTCGTGGATGGTGGCAAAGGCCCTGTGGGGGTGGTTGCAGCAATGGCAGCGGAGCAGCTGGCAGCGCAGAGGCAAACCCATCTGGGCTGCCGCATTGCAGCAAGATACTGCTGCCCGGGTGAGGAACCTGGTTGTAAAAGTCCGTCACGTAGATGCTCGCGTCCCCAAGCGTCGGGCCACCGAAGAACGTCGGAACAACCAGCAGGGGGATCAGGCTGCTGAGATTGAAGTGGCTCAGGTGGAGCTGGACTGGCAACGTAAGGGCGAATTATTTCTAGCTCGGTGGGCCCATGACACCTCAGGCCATCAAGGAAGGGATGCAACATACAGACGGGCTCGTGATCGAGGGGTGGGCTTGACCATGGACACTATTGCACAGGTCATCCATGAATGTGAAACATGCGCTGCAATCAAGCAAGCCAAGCGGTTAAAGCCTCTCTGCTATGGAGGACGATGGCTAAAATACAAATATGGGGAGGCCTGGCAGATCGATTACATCGCACTCGCTCCCACAAGCCCGCCGAGGCAAGCGCCCACGTGCTTACAATGGTGGAGGCAGCCACCGGATGGCTGGAAAGCTATCCCGTGCCCCATGCCACCGCCCGGAACACTATCCTGGGCCTTGAAAAGCAAGTCTTACGGCGACATGGCACCCCAGAAAGAATTGAGTCAGACAACGGGACTCATTTCCGAAAGAACCTCATAGACACCTGGGCCAAAGAGCACGGCATGGAGTGGGTATATCACATCCCCTGTCACGCACCAGCCTCCGGGAAAATCGAGCGATACAATGGACTCTTAAAGACTACACTGAAAGCGATGGGTGGTGGGACGTTCAAACATTGGGATACACATTTAGCAAAGGCCACCTGGTTAGTCAACGCTAGGGGACCTGCCAGTCGAGCTGGCCCTGCCCAGTCAAAACTTTTACGTACTGTAGATGGGAATAAAGTCCCTGTAGTGCACATAAAAAATACGTTGGGGAAGACAGTCTGGGTTATTGCTGCCTCGGGCAAAGGCAAACCCATCCGCGGGATGGGTTTGGCTCAAGGACCTGGGTGCACTTGGCGGGTAACGCAGAAGGATGGGGAAGTCCGATGCGCACCTCAAGGGGGTTTGACCTCGGGTGAGAAGAGCTGAGGGTTTGAACTGTATGATGTTAATTGCTACGTAATATTATTTGCCATACCAATGGTATTACAATAAGAATCACCCAGATTAATGAAGAATGAACTTCGATGAAACCGAGCAAAGCGCAGTGACGGTGGAACCAGCACTGACTTCAACAGTGGATGAAACAATCCAACACCGCATACCATCTCCACCTTTCCTGCCCTGAAAGATTATGATGCCAGACGGAGCCCAAAGTCATGGACTAAATGAACTCAACGAACATTTTAGAGGGATGGCCCATAGACTAAGGGAATGATATCTCTGTGTGCGTGTGTATCTATATCTCACAAGACAGGAAAAGGGGTGGCGATTAATGGGAACGTATTGGAAAGGGGGGGACCTGGGCATGACGTAGATGGTATAGAATACGGGGTGGATACTGTCCTGGTTTTGGCTGGGATAGAGTTAATTTTCTTCCTAGTAGCTGGTACAGTGCTGTGGTCTGGATTTAGTACGAGAACAATGTTGATAACACACCCATGTTTCGGTTGTTGCTAAGTAGTGCTTACACTAGTCAAGGACTTTCCAGCTTCCCATGCTCTACCGACTGAGGCGGCTTGGAGGTGCACAAGAAGCTGGGAGGGGGCACAGCCAGGGCAGCTGACCCAAACTGGCCAAAGGGATACTCCATACCATACGACGTCATGCTCAGTATATAAACTGGGGGAAAGCTGCCCGGGGGGGCCGCTGCTCGGGGACTGGCTGGGCATCGGTCGGCGGGTGGTGAGCAATTGCATTGTGCATCACTTGCTTTGTATAATCTATTATTATTATTATTATTATTATTATTATTATTATTATTATTACTTTATTTCAATTATTAAACTGTTCTTATCTCAACCCAGGAGTTTTCTCACTTTTACTCTTCCGATTCTCTCCCCCATGCCCCCGGGGGCGGGGAGAGTGAGCGAGCTGCTGCGTGGTGCCCAGTTGCCGGCTGAGGTTAAACCACAACAGGTGGCTAGGCAAGCTCAGAGCCCCCCTGTTTGTGGGGCTGTGGAAGGGCTGCCAAGGGAAGGTGAGGGCCAGCGACAGCTTTCAGTCCTGGCACCTTTCGTGTGGGAGCAGTCACTGGATAGTTTCAATTCCTTTTTTTTTTTTTTCCTTTTCGGGATTTAAGCGAATCTGGTGCAAGGGCCACCCCGTCCTTGTTTCAGCAGGGCGGCGGGGGGGCCGAGGGGGGAGGCGGGGGGGTAATTTTTTTTTTTTTTTTCCTTCTTTTTTCGGGATTTAAGCGAATCTGGTACAAGGGCCACCCTGTCCCTGTTCTCCAGGCCGGGCTGGGGCGGGGGGGATCATTTCTTCCCCCCGCCCCCGTTTCTCAGATTTAAGCGGTTCTAATACAAGGCAGTAAGTTTAAACGTACTGTCTCACGCAAGAGTTAGTTTTCTTTATCGGTTTCAACAGAAACGAAAATCAATAAAATATTGAGAAGCCATTTTTAAGAATTTCGGTTTCCTTAAACGCCCCCCACCGCCGCCGCCGCCGCCGCCCTCAACGCGCGCGCACACAGGCACATGCACCACCCCGTCCCACCCCACCCCACCCCCGTCCCGCCCCGCCCCGCCCCGAACCGGTGGCCGCCGTGCGCTCGCCGGCTTCACCGCCCCGTCCAGCCTCTCCGCTCCGCTCGTCTCCGCCCCGCACCGCCCCCCCAGTCCGGCTCGCGGCAAGTCTGCCCGGCCGGCCGGCTTTTTTCCTCCCTAGCTGGCGGGGGACCGGGTAGAGGCGGCGGCCCCCGGGGCGAGTTCGCCGTCTGCCGGGAGACTTCAGGACGGGGCGTCCCTTGCCGGGTTATTATTTTGTTTTTAATGAAACAAACGTGTTCGAAGAAGTATCTGCGATCCTGCAGGCGCCACCCCCCCCCGCGGCACACGCGCGCTCAGACACACACACACACACGGAGACACACACACACAGAGACACAGAGAGACAGACACGCACACCTGCGCGCGCGCGCTCCCCCTCCCTGCGCTGCAGTTCCGTACCCGCCGGCCGGTGGGTGCGGCCCCCCCGACCGCAGACTCTCCGGTGCCCCGCAGCAGCGGGGGGGTTGGGGTGGGTGTGGTGGGGGGGTGTGTGTCCCCGCAGCCGCGCGCAGACAGGGTGGAAGGGCCGATCTTACTTCTGACCTTACTGAAGAGACTTCTGACTCGTATTTACAAGAAATGAGAAACGAATACTATGACCAGGACTAGAGGGGCCCTGCCTCCAGCCAGGTGGAGGAAAGGGACAACCGGGTTTACTGGACCGTGTGGATTCGGTGCCCTGGCACATCGGACCCACGGGAGCATGAGGTTCTAGTAGACGCCAGTGCACAGTGTACCCTAATGCCATCAAGCTATAAAGGGGCAGAACCCGTCTGTATTTCTGGAGTGACGGGGAGATCCCAACACTCTATTGGAAGCCGAAGTAAGTCTAACTGGGAACGAGTGGCAAAAGCACCCCATTGTGACTGGCCCAGAGGCTCCGTGCATCCTTGGCATAGACTACCTCAGGAGAGGGTATTTCAAGGACCCAAAAGGGTACCGGTGGGCTTTTGGTATAGCTGCCTTGGAGACGGAAGAAAGGAAACAGCTGTCTACCTTGCCTGGTCTCTCGGAGGACCCTTCTGTTGTGGGGTTGCTGAAAGTCAAAAGGCCAACAGGTGCCAATCGCTACCACAGCGGTGCACCGGCGGCAACAGCGCACCAACCGAGACTCCCCGATTCCCAGCCATAAGCTGGTTTCGTCGACTGGAGAGCCAAGGAGTGATCAGCAAGACTCGCTCACCCTTTAACAGTCCCATATGGCCAGTGCGAAAGTCTAATGGAGAGTGGAGACTAACAGTAGACTATCGTGGCCTGAGCAAAGTCACGCCGCCGCTGAGTGCTGCCGTGCCGGACATGCTAGAACTTCAATACGAACTGGAGTCAAAGGCAGCCAAGTGGTATGCCACAACTGATAGCGCTAATGCGTTTTTCTCAATCCCTTTGGCAGCAGAGCGCAGGCCACAGTTTGCTTTCACTTGGAGGGGCGTCCAGTACACCTGGAACCGACTGCCCCAGGGGTGGAAACACAGCCCTGCTACCATTTGCCATGGACTGATCCAGACTGCACTGGAACAGGGTGAAGCTCCAGATCTCCTCCAATACATTGATGCCCAATCATTGCGTGGGGCAACACGGCAGGAGAAGTTTTTGAAAAAGGGAAGAAAATAGTCCAAATCCTTCTGAGAGCCGGTTTGGCCGTAAAACAAAGTAAGGTCAAGGGACTTGCACAGGAGATCCAGTTTTTAGGAAGAAAATGGCAAGATGGTCGTCGTCAAATCCCAAAGGATGCGATCAACAAAATAACAGCCATGTCTCCACCAACTAGCAAAAAGGAAACACAAGCTTTCTTAGGTGGTGTGGGTTTTTGGAGAATGCACATTCCAAATTACGGTCTGATTGTAAGCCCTGTCCATCAAGTGACCCGGAAGAAGAACGATTTCAAATGGGGCCCTGAGCAACGACAAGCCTTTGAACAAATTAAACGGGAGGTAGTTCGTGCAGCAGCCCTTGGGCCAGTCCGGGCAGGACAAGATGTAAAAAAGGTGCTCTACACCGCAGCCGGGGAGAACGGCCCTACCTGGAGCCTCTGGCAGAAAGCACCAGGGAAGACTCGGGGTCGACCCCTAGGGTTTTGGAGTCGGGGATACAGAGGACCCGAGGCCCGCTATACTCCAACTGCAAAAGAGAGATTGGCGGCATATGAAGGGGTTCGAGCTGCTTCGGAAGTGATCGGCACTGAAGCACGGCTCCTCCTGGCACCCCGACTGCCGGGGCCGGGCCGGATGTCCAAAGGGAGGATCCCCTGTACCCATCATGCAGCTGATGCTACGTGGAGTGAAGTGGGTCGCACTGATCACACAACGGGCTCGAATAGGAAACCCCAGTCGCCCGGGAATCTTGGAAGTGATGGTGGATGGGCCAGAAGGCAAGGATTTTGGAATATCGCCAGAGGAGGAGGTGACGCGTGCTGAGGAGGCCCCAGTGTATAATAAACTACCAGAAACCGAGAAACAATGTGCCCTGTTCACTGATGGGTCCTGTCGCATTGTGGGAAAGCGTCGGAGGTGGAAAGCTGCTGCATGGAGTCCCATGCGACAAGTTGTAGAAACTGCTGAAGGAGAAGGTGAATCGAGCCAATCTGCAGAAGGAAGGGCCATCCAGCTGGCTTTAGACATTGCTGACCGAGAAAAGTGGCCAGCGCTCGCTCTCTCTACTGACTCGTGGATGGTGGCAAAGGCCTGTGGGGGTGGTTGCAGCAATGGCAGCGGAGCAGCTGGCAGCGCAGAGGCAAACCCATCTGGGCTGCCGCATTGCGGCAAGATACTGCTGCCCGGGTGAGGAACCTGGTTGTAAAAGTCCGTCACGTAGATGCTCGCGTCCCCAAGCGTCGGGCCACCGAAGAACGTCGGAACAACCAGCAGGGGGATCAGGCTGCTGAGATTGAAGTGGCTCAGGTGGAGCTGGACTGGCAACGTAAGGGCGAATTATTTCTAGCTCGGTGGGCCCATGACACCTCAGGCCATCAAGGAAGGGATGCAACATACAGACGGGCTCGTGATCGAGGGGTGGGCTTGACCATGGACACTATTGCACAGGTCATCCATGAATGTGAAACATGCGCTGCAATCAAGCAAGCCAAGCGGTTAAAGCCTCTCTGCTATGGAGGACGATGGCTAAAATACAAATATGGGGAGGCCTGGCAGATCGATTACATCGCACTCGCTCCCACAAGCCCGCCGAGGCAAGCGCCCACGTGCTTACAATGGTGGAGGCAGCCACCGGATGGCTGGAAAGCTATCCCGTGCCCCATGCCACCGCCCGGAACACTATCCTGGGCCTTGAAAAGCAAGTCTTACGGCGACATGGCACCCCAGAAAGAATTGAGTCAGACAACGGGACTCATTTCCGAAAGAACCTCATAGACACCTGGGCCAAAGAGCACGGCATGGAGTGGGTATATCACATCCCCTGTCACGCACCAGCCTCCGGGAAAATCGAGCGATACAATGGACTCTTAAAGACTACACTGAAAGCGATGGGTGGTGGGATGTTCAAACATTGGGATACACATTTAGCAAAGGCCACCTGGTTAGTCAACGCTAGGGGACCTGCCAGTCGAGCTGGCCCTGCCCAGTCAAAACTTTTACGTACTGTAGATGGGAATAAAGTCCCTGTAGTGCACATAAAAAATACGTTGGGGAAGACAGTCTGGGTTATTGCTGCCTCGGGCAAAGGCAAACCCATCCGTGGGATGGGTTTGGCTCAAGGACCTGGGTGCACTTGGCGGGTAACGCAGAAGGATGGGGAAGTCCGATGCGCACCTCAAGGGGGTTTGACCTCGGGTGAGAAGAGCCGAGGGTTTGAACTGTATGATGTTAATTGCTACGTAATATTATTTGCCATACCAATGGTATTACAATAAGAATCACCCAGATTAATGAAGAATGAACTTCGATGAAACCGAGCAAAGCGCAGTGACGGTGGAACCAGCACTGACTTCAACAGTGGATGAAACAATCCAACACCGCATACCATCTCCACCTTTCCTGCCCTGAAAGATTATGATGCCAGTCGGAGCCCAAAGTCATGGACTAAATGAACTCAACGAACATTTTAGAGGGATGGCCCATAGACTAAGGGAATGATATCTCTGTGTGCGTGTGTATCTATATCTCACAAGACAGGAAAAGGGGTGGCGATTAATGGGAACGTATTGGAAAGGGGGGGACCTGGGCATGACGTAGATGGTATAGAATACGGGGTGGATACTGTCCTGGTTTTGGCTGGGATAGAGTTAATTTTCTTCCTAGTAGCTGGTACAGTGCTGTGGTCTGGATTTAGTACGAGAACAATGTTGATAACACACCCATGTTTCGGTTGTTGCTAAGTAGTGCTTACACTAGTCAAGGACTTTCCAGCTTCCCATGCTCTACCGACTGAGGCGGCTTGGAGGTGCACAAGAAGCTGGGAGGGGGCACAGCCAGGGCAGCTGACCCAAACTGGCCAAAGGGATACTCCATACCATACGACGTCATGCTCAGTATATAAACTGGGGGAAAGCTGCCCGGGGGGGCCGCTGCTCGGGGACTGGCTGGGCATCGGTCGGCGGGTGGTGAGCAATTGCATTGTGCATCACTTGCTTTGTATAATCTATTATTATTATTATTATTATTATTATTATTATTATTATTATTATTATTATTATTATTATTACTTTATTTCAATTATTAAACTGTTCTTATCTCAACCCAGGAGTTTTCTCACTTTTACTCTTCCGATTCTCTCCCCCATGCCCCCGGGGGCGGGGAGAGTGAGCGAGCTGCTGCGTGGTGCCCAGTTGCCGGCTGAGGTTAAACCACAACAGGTGGCTAGGCAAGCTCAGAGCCCCCCTGTTTGTGGGGCTGTGGAAGGGCTGCCAAGGGAAGGTGAGGGCCAGCGACAGCTTTCAGTCCTGGCACCTTTCGTGTGGGAGCAGTCACTGGATAGTTTCAATTCCTTTTTTTTTTTTTTCCTTTTCGGGATTTAAGCGAATCTGGTGCAAGGGCCACCCCGTCCTTGTTTCAGCAGGGCGGCGGGGGGGCCGAGGGGGGAGGCGGGGGGGTAATTTTTTTTTTTTTTTTCCTTCTTTTTTCGGGATTTAAGCGAATCTGGTACAAGGGCCACCCTGTCCCTGTTCTCCAGGCCGGGCTGGGGGGATCATTTCTTCCCCCCGCCCCCGTTTCTCAGATTTAAGCGGTTCTAATACAAGGCAGTAAGTTTAAACGTACTGTCTCACGCAAGAGTTAGTTTTCTTTATCGGTTTCAACAGAAACGAAAATCAATAAAATATTGAGAAGCCATTTTTAAGAATTTCGGTTTCCTTAAACGCCCCCCACCCCCCCACCGCCGCCGCCGCCGCCGCCGCCCCCAACGCGCGCGCACACAGGCACAGGCACACGCACCACCCCACCCCACCCCACCCCACCCCCGTCCCGCCCCGCCCCGCCCCGAACCGGTGGCCGCCGTGCGCTCGCCGGCTTCACCGCCCCGTCCAGCCTCTCCGCTCCGCTCGTCTCCGCCCCGCACCGCCCCCCCAGTCCGGCTCGCGGCAAGTCTGCCCGGCCGGCCGGCTTTTTTCCTCCCTAGCTGGCGGGGGACCGGGTAGAGGCGGCGGCCCCCGGGGCGAGTTCGCCGTCTGCCGGGAGACTTCAGGACGGGGCGTCCCTTGCCGGGTTATTATTTTGTTTTTAATGAAACAAACGTGTTAGAAGAAGTATCTGCGATCCTGCAGGCGCCACCCCCCCCCCGCGGCACACGCGCGCTCAGACACACACACACACACGGAGACACACACACACACGGAGACACACACACACGCGGAGACACACACACACAGAGACACAGAGAGACAGACACGCACACCTGCGCGCGCGCGCTCCCCCTCCCTGCGCTGCAGTTCCGTACCCGCCGGCTGGTGGGTGCGGCCCCCCCGACCGCAGACTCTCCGGTGCCCCGCAGCAGCGGGGGGGTTGGGGTGGGTGTGGTGGGGGGGTGTGTGTCCCCGCAGCCGCGCGCAGACAGGGTGGAAGGGCCGATCTTACTTCTGACCTTACTGAAGAGACTTCTGACTCGTATTTACAAGAAATGAGAAACGAATACTATGACCAGGACTAGAGGGGCCCTGCCTCCAGCCAGGTGGAGGAAAGGGACAACCGGGTTTACTGGACCGTGTGGATTCGGTGCCCTGGCACATCGGACCCACGGGAGCATGAGGTTCTAGTAGACGCCAGTGCACAGTGTACCCTAATGCCATCAAGCTATAAAGGGGCAGAACCCGTCTGTATTTCTGGAGTGACGGGGAGATCCCAACACTCTATTGGAAGCCGAAGTAAGTCTAACTGGGAACGAGTGGCAAAAGCACCCCATTGTGACTGGCCCAGAGGCTCCGTGCATCCTTGGCATAGACTACCTCAGGAGAGGGTATTTCAAGGACCCAAAAGGGTACCGGTGGGCTTTTGGTATAGCTGCCTTGGAGACGGAAGAAAGGAAACAGCTGTCTACCTTGCCTGGTCTCTCGGAGGACCCTTCTGTTGTGGGGTTGCTGAAAGTCAAAAGGCCAACAGGTGCCAATCGCTACCACAGCGGTGCACCGGCGGCAACAGCGCACCAACCGAGACTCCCCGATTCCCAGCCATAAGCTGGTTTCGTCGACTGGAGAGCCAAGGAGTGATCAGCAAGACTCGCTCACCCTTTAACAGTCCCATATGGC
Source organism: Aptenodytes patagonicus (assembly GCF_965638725.1). Classification (NCBI taxonomy): domain Eukaryota; kingdom Metazoa; phylum Chordata; class Aves; order Sphenisciformes; family Spheniscidae; genus Aptenodytes; species Aptenodytes patagonicus. Next base: position 182,969 of record NW_027472036.1, on the reverse strand, counting down.
CAGTGCGAAAGTCTAATGGAGAGTGGAGACTAACAGTAGACTATCGTGGCCTGAGCAAAGTCACGCCGCCGCTGAGTGCTGCCGTGCCGGACATGCTAGAACTTCAATACGAACTGGAGTCAAAGGCAGCCAAGTGGTATGCCACAACTGATAGCGCTAATGCGTTTTTCTCAATCCCTTTGGCAGCAGAGCGCAGGCCACAGTTTGCTTTCACTTGGAGGGGCGTCCAGTACACCTGGAACCGACTGCCCCAGGGGTGGAAACACAGCCCTGCTACCATTTGCCATGGACTGATCCAGACTGCACTGGAACAGGGTGAAGCTCCAGATCTCCTCCAATACATTGATGCCCAAGCATTGCGTGGGGCAACACGGCAGGAGAAGTTTTTGAAAAAGGGAAGAAAATAGTCCAAATCCTTCTGAGAGCCGGTTTGGCCGTAAAACAAAGTAAGGTCAAGGGACTTGCACAGGAGATCCAGTTTTTAGGAAGAAAATGGCAAGATGGTCGTCGTCAAATCCCAAAGGATGCGATCAACAAAATAACAGCCATGTCTCCACCAACTAGCAAAAAGGAAACACAAGCTTTCTTAGGTGGTGTGGGTTTTTGGAGAATGCACATTCCAAATTACGGTCTGATTGTAAGCCCTGTCCATCAAGTGACCCGGAAGAAGAACGATTTCAAATGGGGCCCTGAGCAACGACAAGCCTTTGAACAAATTAAACGGGAGGTAGTTCGTGCAGCAGCCCTTGGGCCAGTCCGGGCAGGACAAGATGTAAAAAAGGTGCTCTACACCGCAGCCGGGGAGAACGGCCCTACCTGGAGCCTCTGGCAGAAAGCACCAGGGAAGACTCGGGGTCGACCCCTAGGGTTTTGGAGTCGGGGATACAGAGGACCCGAGGCCCGCTATACTCCAACTGCAAAAGAGAGATTGGCGGCATATGAAGGGGTTCGAGCTGCTTCGGAAGTGATCGGCACTGAAGCACGGCTCCTCCTGGCACCCCGACTGCCGGGGCCGGGCCGGATGTCCAAAGGGAGGATCCCCTGTACCCATCATGCAGCTGATGCTACGTGGAGTGAAGTGGGTCGCACTGATCACACAACGGGCTCGAATAGGAAACCCCAGTTGCCCGGGAATCTTGGAAGTGATGGTGGATGGGCCAGAAGGCAAGGATTTTGGAATATCGCCAGAGGAGGAGGTGACGCGTGCTGAGGAGGCCCCAGTGTATAATAAACTACCAGAAAACGAGAAACAATGTGCCCTGTTCACTGATGGGTCCTGTCGCATTGTGGGAAAGCGTCGGAGGTGGAAAGCTGCTGCATGGAGTCCCATGCGACAAGTTGTAGAAACTGCTGAAGGAGAAGGTGAATCGAGCCAATCTGCAGAAGGAAGGGCCATCCAGCTGGCTTTAGACATTGCTGACCGAGAAAAGTGGCCAGCGCTCGCTCTCTCTACTGACTCGTGGATGGTGGCAAAGGCCCTGTGGGGGTGGTTGCAGCAATGGCAGCGGAGCAGCTGGCAGCGCAGAGGCAAACCCATCTGGGCTGCCGCATTGCAGCAAGATACTGCTGCCCGGGTGAGGAACCTGGTTGTAAAAGTCCGTCACGTAGATGCTCGCGTCCCCAAGCGTCGGGCCACCGAAGAACGTCGGAACAACCAGCAGGGGGATCAGGCTGCTGAGATTGAAGTGGCTCAGGTGGAGCTGGACTGGCAACGTAAGGGCGAATTATTTCTAGCTCGGTGGGCCCATGACACCTCAGGCCATCAAGGAAGGGATGCAACATACAGACGGGCTCGTGATCGAGGGGTGGGCTTGACCATGGACACTATTGCACAGGTCATCCATGAATGTGAAACATGCGCTGCAATCAAGCAAGCCAAGCGGTTAAAGCCTCTCTGCTATGGAGGACGATGGCTAAAATACAAATATGGGGAGGCCTGGCAGATCGATTACATCGCACTCGCTCCCACAAGCCCGCCGAGGCAAGCGCCCACGTGCTTACAATGGTGGAGGCAGCCACCGGATGGCTGGAAAGCTATCCCGTGCCCCATGCCACCGCCCGGAACACTATCCTGGGCCTTGAAAAGCAAGTCTTACGGCGACATGGCACCCCAGAAAGAATTGAGTCAGACAACGGGACTCATTTCCGAAAGAACCTCATAGACACCTGGGCCAAAGAGCACGGCATGGAGTGGGTATATCACATCCCCTGTCACGCACCAGCCTCCGGGAAAATCGAGCGATACAATGGACTCTTAAAGACTACACTGAAAGCGATGGGTGGTGGGACGTTCAAACATTGGGATACACATTTAGCAAAGGCCACCTGGTTAGTCAACGCTAGGGGACCTGCCAGTCGAGCTGGCCCTGCCCAGTCAAAACTTTTACGTACTGTAGATGGGAATAAAGTCCCTGTAGTGCACATAAAAAATACGTTGGGGAAGACAGTCTGGGTTATTGCTGCCTCGGGCAAAGGCAAACCCATCCGCGGGATGGGTTTGGCTCAAGGACCTGGGTGCACTTGGCGGGTAACGCAGAAGGATGGGGAAGTCCGATGCGCACCTCAAGGGGGTTTGACCTCGGGTGAGAAGAGCTGAGGGTTTGAACTGTATGATGTTAATTGCTACGTAATATTATTTGCCATACCAATGGTATTACAATAAGAATCACCCAGATTAATGAAGAATGAACTTCGATGAAACCGAGCAAAGCGCAGTGACGGTGGAACCAGCACTGACTTCAACAGTGGATGAAACAATCCAACACCGCATACCATCTCCACCTTTCCTGCCCTGAAAGATTATGATGCCAGACGGAGCCCAAAGTCATGGACTAAATGAACTCAACGAACATTTTAGAGGGATGGCCCATAGACTAAGGGAATGATATCTCTGTGTGCGTGTGTATCTATATCTCACAAGACAGGAAAAGGGGTGGCGATTAATGGGAACGTATTGGAAAGGGGGGGACCTGGGCATGACGTAGATGGTATAGAATACGGGGTGGATACTGTCCTGGTTTTGGCTGGGATAGAGTTAATTTTCTTCCTAGTAGCTGGTACAGTGCTGTGGTCTGGATTTAGTACGAGAACAATGTTGATAACACACCCATGTTTCGGTTGTTGCTAAGTAGTGCTTACACTAGTCAAGGACTTTCCAGCTTCCCATGCTCTACCGACTGAGGCGGCTTGGAGGTGCACAAGAAGCTGGGAGGGGGCACAGCCAGGGCAGCTGACCCAAACTGGCCAAAGGGATACTCCATACCATACGACGTCATGCTCAGTATATAAACTGGGGGAAAGCTGCCCGGGGGGGCCGCTGCTCGGGGACTGGCTGGGCATCGGTCGGCGGGTGGTGAGCAATTGCATTGTGCATCACTTGCTTTGTATAATCTATTATTATTATTATTATTATTATTATTATTATTATTATTACTTTATTTCAATTATTAAACTGTTCTTATCTCAACCCAGGAGTTTTCTCACTTTTACTCTTCCGATTCTCTCCCCCATGCCCCCGGGGGCGGGGAGAGTGAGCGAGCTGCTGCGTGGTGCCCAGTTGCCGGCTGAGGTTAAACCACAACAGGTGGCTAGGCAAGCTCAGAGCCCCCCTGTTTGTGGGGCTGTGGAAGGGCTGCCAAGGGAAGGTGAGGGCCAGCGACAGCTTTCAGTCCTGGCACCTTTCGTGTGGGAGCAGTCACTGGATAGTTTCAATTCCTTTTTTTTTTTTTTCCTTTTCGGGATTTAAGCGAATCTGGTGCAAGGGCCACCCCGTCCTTGTTTCAGCAGGGCGGCGGGGGGCCGAGGGGGGAGGCGGGGGGGTAATTTTTTTTTTTTTTTCTTCTTTTTTCGGGATTTAAGCGAATCTGGTACAAGGGCCACCCTGTCCCTGTTCTCCAGGCCGGGCGGGGGGGATCATTTCTTCCCCCCGCCCCCGTTTCTCAGATTTAAGCGGTTCTAATACAAGGCAGTAAGTTTAAACGTACTGTCTCACGCAAGAGTTAGTTTTCTTTATCGGTTTCAACAGAAACGAAAATCAATAAAATATTGAGAAGCCATTTTTAAGAATTTCGGTTTCCTTAAACGCCCCCCACCCCCCCCACCGCCGCCGCCGCCGCCGCCGCCCTCAACGCGCGCGCACACAGGCACAGGCACACGCACCACCCCACCCCACCCCACCCCACCCCCGTCCCGCCCCGCCCCGCCCCGAACCGGTGGCCGCCGTGCGCTCGCCGGCTTCACCGCCCCGTCCAGCCTCTCCGCTCCGCTCGTCTCCGCCCCGCACCGCCCCCCCAGTCCGGCTCGCGGCAAGTCTGCCCGGCCGGCCGGCTTTTTTCCTCCCTAGCTGGCGGGGGACCGGGTAGAGGCGGCGGCCCCCGGGGCGAGTTCGCCGTCTGCCGGGAGACTTCAGGACGGGGCGTCCCTTGCCGGGTTATTATTTTGTTTTTAATGAAACAAACGTGTTAGAAGAAGTATCTGCGATCCTGCAGGCGCCACCCCCCCCCCGCGGCACACGCGCGCTCAGACACACACACACACACGGAGACACACACACACACGGAGACACACACACACGCGGAGACACACACACACAGAGACACAGAGAGACAGACACGCACACCTGCGCGCGCGCGCTCCCCCTCCCTGCGCTGCAGTTCCGTACCCGCCGGCTGGTGGGTGCGGCCCCCCCGACCGCAGACTCTCCGGTGCCCCGCAGCAGCGGGGGGGTTGGGGTGGGTGTGGTGGGGGGGTGTGTGTCCCCGCAGCCGCGCGCAGACAGGGTGGAAGGGCCGATCTTACTTCTGACCTTACTGAAGAGACTTCTGACTCGTATTTACAAGAAATGAGAAACGAATACTATGACCAGGACTAGAGGGGCCCTGCCTCCAGCCAGGTGGAGGAAAGGGACAACCGGGTTTACTGGACCGTGTGGATTCGGTGCCCTGGCACATCGGACCCACGGGAGCATGAGGTTCTAGTAGACGCCAGTGCACAGTGTACCCTAATGCCATCAAGCTATAAAGGGGCAGAACCCGTCTGTATTTCTGGAGTGACGGGGAGATCCCAACACTCTATTGGAAGCCGAAGTAAGTCTAACTGGGAACGAGTGGCAAAAGCACCCCATTGTGACTGGCCCAGAGGCTCCGTGCATCCTTGGCATAGACTACCTCAGGAGAGGGTATTTCAAGGACCCAAAAGGGTACCGGTGGGCTTTTGGTATAGCTGCCTTGGAGACGGAAGAAAGGAAACAGCTGTCTACCTTGCCTGGTCTCTCGGAGGACCCTTCTGTTGTGGGGTTGCTGAAAGTCAAAAGGCCAACAGGTGCCAATCGCTACCACAGCGGTGCACCGGCGGCAACAGCGCACCAACCGAGACTCCCCGATTCCCAGCCATAAGCTGGTTTCGTCGACTGGAGAGCCAAGGAGTGATCAGCAAGACTCGCTCACCCTTTAACAGTCCCATATGGCCAGTGCGAAAGTCTAATGGAGAGTGGAGACTAACAGTAGACTATCGTGGCCTGAGCAAAGTCACGCCGCCGCTGAGTGCTGCCGTGCCGGACATGCTAGAACTTCAATACGAACTGGAGTCAAAGGCAGCCAAGTGGTATGCCACAACTGATAGCGCTAATGCGTTTTTCTCAATCCCTTTGGCAGCAGAGCGCAGGCCACAGTTTGCTTTCACTTGGAGGGGCGTCCAGTACACCTGGAACCGACTGCCCCAGGGGTGGAAACACAGCCCTGCTACCATTTGCCATGGACTGATCCAGACTGCACTGGAACAGGGTGAAGCTCCAGATCTCCTCCAATACATTGATGCCCAAGCATTGCGTGGGGCAACACGGCAGGAGAAGTTTTTGAAAAAGGGAAGAAAATAGTCCAAATCCTTCTGAGAGCCGGTTTGGCCGTAAAACAAAGTAAGGTCAAGGGACTTGCACAGGAGATCCAGTTTTTAGGAAGAAAATGGCAAGATGGTCGTCGTCAAATCCCAAAGGATGCGATCAACAAAATAACAGCCATGTCTCCACCAACTAGCAAAAAGGAAACACAAGCTTTCTTAGGTGGTGTGGGTTTTTGGAGAATGCACATTCCAAATTACGGTCTGATTGTAAGCCCTGTCCATCAAGTGACCCGGAAGAAGAACGATTTCAAATGGGGCCCTGAGCAACGACAAGCCTTTGAACAAATTAAACGGGAGGTAGTTCGTGCAGCAGCCCTTGGGCCAGTCCGGGCAGGACAAGATGTAAAAAAGGTGCTCTACACCACAGCCGGGGAGAACGGCCCTACCTGGAGCCTCTGGCAGAAAGCACCAGGGGAGACTCGGGGTCGACCCCTAGGGTTTTGGAGTCGGGGATACAGAGGACCCGAGGCCCGCTATACTCCAACTGCAAAAGAGAGATTGGCGGCATATGAAGGGGTTCGAGCTGCTTCGGAAGTGATCGGCACTGAAGCACGGCTCCTCCTGGCACCCCGACTGCCGGGGCCGGGCCGGATGTCCAAAGGGAGGATCCCCTGTACCCATCATGCAGCTGATGCTACGTGGAGTGAAGTGGGTCGCACTGATCACACAACGGGCTCGAATAGGAAACCCCAGTCGCCCGGGAATCTTGGAAGTGATGGTGGATGGGCCAGAAGGCAAGGATTTTGGAATATCGCCAGAGGAGGAGGTGACGCGTGCTGAGGAGGCCCCAGTGTATAATAAACTACCAGAAACCGAGAAACAATGTGCCCTGTTCACTGATGGGTCCTGTCGCATTGTGGGAAAGCGTCGGAGGTGGAAAGCTGCTGCATGGAGTCCCATGCGACAAGTTGTAGAAACTGCTGAAGGAGAAGGTGAATCGAGCCAATCTGCAGAAGGAAGGGCCATCCAGCTGGCTTTAGACATTGCTGACCGAGAAAAGTGGCCAGCGCTCGCTCTCTCTACTGACTCGTGGATGGTGGCAAAGGCCCTGTGGGGGTGGTTGCAGCAATGGCAGCGGAGCAGCTGGCAGCGCAGAGGCAAACCCATCTGGGCTGCCGCATTGCGGCAAGATACTGCTGCCCGGGTGAGGAACCTGGTTGTAAAAGTCCGTCACGTAGATGCTCGCGTCCCCAAGCGTCGGGCCACCGAAGAACGTCGGAACAACCAGCAGGGGGATCAGGCTGCTGAGATTGAAGTGGCTCAGGTGGAGCTGGACTGGCAACGTAAGGGCGAATTATTTCTAGCTCGGTGGGCCCATGACACCTCAGGCCATCAAGGAAGGGATGCAACATACAGACGGGCTCGTGATCGAGGGGTGGACTTGACCATGGACACTATTGCACAGGTCATCCATGAATGTGAAACATGCGCTGCAATCAAGCAAGCCAAGCGGTTAAAGCCTCTCTGCTATGGAGGACGATGGCTAAAATACAAATATGGGGAGGCCTGGCAGATCGATTACATCGCACTCGCTCCCACAAGCCCGCCGAGGCAAGCGCCCACGTGCTTACAATGGTGGAGGCAGCCACCGGATGGCTGGAAAGCTATCCCGTGCCCCATGCCACCGCCCGGAACACTATCCTGGGCCTTGAAAAGCAAGTCTTATGGCGACATGGCACCCCAGAAAGAATTGAGTCAGACAACGGGACTCATTTCCGAAAGAACCTCATAGACACCTGGGCCAAAGAGCACGGCATGGAGTGGGTATATCACATCCCCTGTCACGCACCAGCCTCCGGGAAAATCGAGCGATACAATGGACTCTTAAAGACTACACTGAAAGCGATGGGTGGTGGGACGTTCAAACATTGGGATACACATTTAGCAAAGGCCACCTGGTTAGTCAACGCTAGGGGACCTGCCAGTCGAGCTGGCCCTGCCCAGTCAAAACTTTTACGTACTGTAGATGGGAATAAAGTCCCTGTAGTGCACATAAAAAATACGTTGGGGAAGACAGTCTGGGTTATTGCTGCCTCGGGCAAAGGCAAACCCATCCGCGGGATGGGTTTGGCTCAAGGACCTGGGTGCACTTGGCGGGTAACGCAGAAGGATGGGGAAGTCCGATGCGCACCTCAAGGGGGTTTGACCTCGGGTGAGAAGAGCCGAGGGTTTGAACTGTATGATGTTAATTGCTACGTAATATTATTTGCCATACCAATGGTATTACAATAAGAATCACCCAGATTAATGAAGAATGAACTTCGATGAAACCGAGCAAAGCGCAGTGACGGTGGAACCAGCACTGACTTCAACAGTGGATGAAACAATCCAACACCGCATACCATCTCCACCTTTCCTGCCCTGAAAGATTATGATGCCAGACGGAGCCCAAAGTCATGGACTAAATGAACTCAACGAACATTTTAGAGGGATGGCCCATAGACTAAGGGAATGATATCTCTGTGTGCGTGTGTATCTATATCTCACAAGACAGGAAAAGGGGTGGCGATTAATGGGAACGTATTGGAAAGGGGGGGACCTGGGCATGACGTAGATGGTATAGAATACGGGGTGGATACTGTCCTGGTTTTGGCTGGGATAGAGTTAATTTTCTTCCTAGTAGCTGGTACAGTGCTGTGGTCTGGATTTAGTACGAGAACAATGTTGATAACACACCCATGTTTCGGTTGTTGCTAAGTAGTGCTTACACTAGTCAAGGACTTTCCAGCTTCCCATGCTCTACCGACTGAGGCGGCTTGGAGGTGCACAAGAAGCTGGGAGGGGGCACAGCCAGGGCAGCTGACCCAAACTGGCCAAAGGGATACTCCATACCATACGACGTCATGCTCAGTATATAAACTGGGGGAAAGCTGCCCGGGGGGGCCGCTGCTCGGGGACTGGCTGGGCATCGGTCGGCGGGTGGTGAGCAATTGCATTGTGCATCACTTGCTTTGTATAATCTATTATTATTATTATTATTATTATTATTATTATTATTATTACTTTATTTCAATTATTAAACTGTTCTTATCTCAACCCAGGAGTTTTCTCACTTTTACTCTTCCGATTCTCTCCCCCATGCCCCCGGGGGCGGGGAGAGTGAGCGAGCTGCTGCGTGGTGCCCAGTTGCCGGCTGAGGTTAAACCACAACAGGTGGCTAGGCAAGCTCAGAGCCCCCCTGTTTGTGGGGCTGTGGAAGGGCTGCCAAGGGAAGGTGAGGGCCAGCGACAGCTTTCAGTCCTGGCACCTTTCGTGTGGGAGCAGTCACTGGATAGTTTCAATTCCTTTTTTTTTTTTTTCCTTTTCGGGATTTAAGCGAATCTGGTGCAAGGGCCACCCCGTCCTTGTTTCAGCAGGGCGGCGGGGGGGCCGAGGGGGGAGGCGGGGGGGTAATTTTTTTTTTTTTTTCCTTCTTTTTTCGGGATTTAAGCGAATCTGGTACAAGGGCCACCCTGTCCCTGTTCTCCAGGCCGGGCTGGGGCGGGGGGGATCATTTCTTCCCCCCGCCCCCGTTTCTCAGATTTAAGCGGTTCTAATACAAGGCAGTAAGTTTAAACGTACTGTCTCACGCAAGAGTTAGTTTTCTTTATCGGTTTCAACAGAAACGAAAATCAATAAAATATTGAGAAGCCATTTTTAAGAATTTCGGTTTCCTTAAACGCCCCCCACCCCCCCACCGCCGCCGCCGCCGCCGCCCTCAACGCGCGCGCACACAGGCACAGGCACCACCCCGTCCCACCCCACCCCACCCCCGTCCCGCCCCGCCCCGCCCCGAACCGGTGGCCGCCGTGCGCTCGCCGGCTTCACCGCCCCGTCCAGCCTCTCCGCTCCGCTCGTCTCCGCCCCGCACCGCCCCCCCAGTCCGGCTCGCGGCAAGTCTGCCCGGCCGGCCGGCTTTTTTCCTCCCTAGCTGGCGGGGGACCGGGTAGAGGCGGCGGCCCCCGGGGCGAGTTCGCCGTCTGCCGGGAGACTTCAGGACGGGGCGTCCCTTGCCGGGTTATTATTTTGTTTTTAATGAAACAAACGTGTTAGAAGAAGTATCTGCGATCCTGCAGGCGCCACCCCCCCCCCGCGGCACACGCGCGCTCAGACACACACACACACACGGAGACACACACACACACGGAGACACACACACACGCGGAGACACACACACACAGAGACACAGAGAGACAGACACGCACACCTGCGCGCGCGCGCTCCCCCTCCCTGCGCTGCAGTTCCGTACCCGCCGGCTGGTGGGTGCGGCCCCCCCGACCGCAGACTCTCCGGTGCCCCGCAGCAGCGGGGGGGTTGGGGTGGGTGTGGTGGGGGGGTGTGTGTCCCCGCAGCCGCGCGCAGACAGGGTGGAAGGGCCGATCTTACTTCTGACCTTACTGAAGAGACTTCTGACTCGTATTTACAAGAAATGAGAAACGAATACTATGACCAGGACTAGAGGGGCCCTGCCTCCAGCCAGGTGGAGGAAAGGGACAACCGGGTTTACTGGACCGTGTGGATTCGGTGCCCTGGCACATCGGACCCACGGGAGCATGAGGTTCTAGTAGACGCCAGTGCACAGTGTACCCTAATGCCATCAAGCTATAAAGGGGCAGAACCCGTCTGTATTTCTGGAGTGACGGGGAGATCCCAACACTCTATTGGAAGCCGAAGTAAGTCTAACTGGGAACGAGTGGCAAAAGCACCCCATTGTGACTGGCCCAGAGGCTCCGTGCATCCTTGGCATAGACTACCTCAGGAGAGGGTATTTCAAGGACCCAAAAGGGTACCGGTGGGCTTTTGGTATAGCTGCCTTGGAGACGGAAGAAAGGAAACAGCTGTCTACCTTGCCTGGTCTCTCGGAGGACCCTTCTGTTGTGGGGTTGCTGAAAGTCAAAAGGCCAACAGGTGCCAATCGCTACCACAGCGGTGCACCGGCGGCAACAGCGCACCAACCGAGACTCCCCGATTCCCAGCCATAAGCTGGTTTCGTCGACTGGAGAGCCAAGGAGTGATCAGCAAGACTCGCTCACCCTTTAACAGTCCCATATGGCCAGTGCGAAAGTCTAATGGAGAGTGGAGACTAACAGTAGACTATCGTGGCCTGAGCAAAGTCACGCCGCCGCTGAGTGCTGCCGTGCCGGACATGCTAGAACTTCAATACGAACTGGAGTCAAAGGCAGCCAAGTGGTATGCCACAACTGATAGCGCTAATGCGTTTTTCTCAATCCCTTTGGCAGCAGAGCGCAGGCCACAGTTTGCTTTCACTTGGAGGGGCGTCCAGTACACCTGGAACCGACTGCCCCAGGGGTGGAAACACAGCCCTGCTACCATTTGCCATGGACTGATCCAGACTGCACTGGAACAGGGTGAAGCTCCAGATCTCCTCCAATACATTGATGCCCAAGCATTGCGTGGGGCAACACGGCAGGAGAAGTTTTTGAAAAAGGGAAGAAAATAGTCCAAATCCTTCTGAGAGCCGGTTTGGCCGTAAAACAAAGTAAGGTCAAGGGACTTGCACAGGAGATCCAGTTTTTAGGAAGAAAATGGCAAGATGGTCGTCGTCAAATCCCAAAGGATGCGATCAACAAAATAACAGCCATGTCTCCACCAACTAGCAAAAAGGAAACACAAGCTTTCTTAGGTGGTGTGGGTTTTTGGAGAATGCACATTCCAAATTACGGTCTGATTGTAAGCCCTGTCCATCAAGTGACCCGGAAGAAGAACGATTTCAAATGGGGCCCTGAGCAACGACAAGCCTTTGAACAAATTAAACGGGAGGTAGTTCGTGCAGCAGCCCTTGGGCCAGTCCGGGCAGGACAAGATGTAAAAAAGGTGCTCTACACCACAGCCGGGGAGAACGGCCCTACCTGGAGCCTCTGGCAGAAAGCACCAGGGGAGACTCGGGGTCGACCCCTAGGGTTTTGGAGTCGGGGATACAGAGGACCCGAGGCCCGCTATACTCCAACTGCAAAAGAGAGATTGGCGGCATATGAAGGGGTTCGAGCTGCTTCGGAAGTGATCGGCACTGAAGCACGGCTCCTCCTGGCACCCCGACTGCCGGGGCCGGGCCGGATGTCCAAAGGGAGGATCCCCTGTACCCATCATGCAGCTGATGCTACGTGGAGTGAAGTGGGTCGCACTGATCACACAACGGGCTCGAATAGGAAACCCCAGTCGCCCGGGAATCTTGGAAGTGATGGTGGATGGGCCAGAAGGCAAGGATTTTGGAATATCGCCAGAGGAGGAGGTGACGCGTGCTGAGGAGGCCCCAGTGTATAATAAACTACCAGAAAACGAGAAACAATGTGCCCTGTTCACTGATGGGTCCTGTCGCATTGTGGGAAAGCGTCGGAGGTGGAAAGCTGCTGCATGGAGTCCCATGCGACAAGTTGTAGAAACTGCTGAAGGAGAAGGTGAATCGAGCCAATCTGCAGAAGGAAGGGCCATCCAGCTGGCTTTAGACATTGCTGACCGAGAAAAGTGGCCAGCGCTCTCTCTCTCTACTGACTCGTGGATGGTGGCAAAGGCCCTGTGGGGGTGGTTGCAGCAATGGCAGCGGAGCAGCTGGCAGCGCAGAGGCAAACCCATCTGGGCTGCCGCATTGCGGCAAGATACTGCTGCCCGGGTGAGGAACCTGGTTGTAAAAGTCCGTCACGTAGATGCTCGCGTCCCCAAGCGTCGGGCCACCGAAGAACGTCGGAACAACCAGCAGGGGGATCAGGCTGCTGAGATTGAAGTGGCTCAGGTGGAGCTGGACTGGCAACGTAAGGGCGAATTATTTCTAGCTCGGTGGGCCCATGACACCTCAGGCCATCAAGGAAGGGATGCAACATACAGACGGGCTCGTGATCGAGGGGTGGGCTTGACCATGGACACTATTGCACAGGTCATCCATGAATGTGAAACATGCGCTGCAATCAAGCAAGCCAAGCGGTTAAAGCCTCTCTGCTATGGAGGACGATGGCTAAAATACAAATATGGGGAGGCCTGGCAGATCGATTACATCGCACTCGCTCCCACAAGCCTGCCGAGGCAAGCGCCCACGTGCTTACAATGGTGGAGGCAGCCACCGGATGGCTGGAAAGCTATCCCGTGCCCCATGCCACCGCCCGGAACACTATCCTGGGCCTTGAAAAGCAAGTCTTACGGCGACATGGCACCCCAGAAAGAATTGAGTCAGACAACGGGACTCATTTCCGAAAGAACCTCATAGACACCTGGGCCAAAGAGCACGGCATTGAGTGGGTATATCACATCCCCTGTCACGCACCAGCCTCCGGGAAAATCGAGCGATACAATGGACTCTTAAAGACTACACTGAAAGCGATGGGTGGTGGGACGTTCAAACATTGGGATACACATTTAGCAAAGGCCACCTGGTTAGTCAACGCTAGGGGACCTGCCAGTCGAGCTGGCCCTGCCCAGTCAAAACTTTTACGTACTGTAGATGGGAATAAAGTCCCTGTAGTGCACATAAAAAATACGTTGGGGAAGACAGTCTGGGTTATTGCTGCCTCGGGCAAAGGCAAACCCATCCGCGGGATGGGTTTGGCTCAAGGACCTGGGTGCACTTGGCGGGTAACGCAGAAGGATGGGGAAGTCCGATGCGCACCTCAAGGGGGTTTGACCTCGGGTGAGAAGAGCCGAGGGTTTGAACTGTATGATGTTAATTGCTACGTAATATTATTTGCCATACCAATGGTATTACAATAAGAATCACCCAGATTAATGAAGAATGAACTTCGATGAAACCGAGCAAAGCGCAGTGACGGTGGAACCAGCACTGACTTCAACAGTGGATGAAACAATCCAACACCGCATACCATCTCCACCTTTCCTGCCCTGAAAGATTATGATGCCAGACGGAGCCCAAAGTCATGGACTAAATGAACTCAACGAACATTTTAGAGGGATGGCCCATAGACTAAGGGAATGATATCTCTGTGTGCGTGTGTATCTATATCTCACAAGACAGGAAAAGGGGTGGCGATTAATGGGAACGTATTGGAAAGGGGGGGACCTGGGCATGACGTAGATGGTATAGAATACGGGGTGGATACTGTCCTGGTTTTGGCTGGGATAGAGTTAATTTTCTTCCTAGTAGCTGGTACAGTGCTGTGGTCTGGATTTAGTACGAGAACAATGTTGATAACACACCCATGTTTCGGTTGTTGCTAAGTAGTGCTTACACTAGTCAAGGACTTTCCAGCTTCCCATGCTCTACCGACTGAGGCGGCTTGGAGGTGCACAAGAAGCTGGGAGGGGGCACAGCCAGGGCAGCTGACCCAAACTGGCCAAAGGGATACTCCATACCATACGACGTCATGCTCAGTATATAAACTGGGGGAAAGCTGCCCGGGGGGGCCGCTGCTCGGGGACTGGCTGGGCATCGGTCGGCGGGTGGTGAGCAATTGCATTGTGCATATACTTGCTTTGTATAATCTATTATTATTATTATTATTATTATTATTATTATTATTACTTTATTTCAATTATTAAACTGTTCTTATCTCAACCCAGGAGTTTTCTCACTTTTACTCTTCCGATTCTCTCCCCCATGCCCCCGGGGGCGGGGAGAGTGAGCGAGCTGCTGCGTGGTGCCCAGTTGCCGGCTGAGGTTAAACCACAACAGGTGGCTAGGCAAGCTCAGAGCCCCCCTGTTTGTGGGGCTGTGGAAGGGCTGCCAAGGGAAGGTGAGGGCCAGCGACAGCTTTCAGTCCTGGCACCTTTCGTGTGGGAGCAGTCACTGGATATTTTCAATTCCTTTTTTTTTTTTTTCCTTTTCGGGATTTAAGCGAATCTGGTGCAAGGGCCACCCCGTCCTTGTTTCAGCAGGGCGGCGGGGGGGCCGAGGGGGGAGGCGGGGGGGTAATTTTTTTTTTTTTTTTCCTTCTTTTTTCGGGATTTAAGCGAATCTGGTACAAGGGCCACCCTGTCCCTGTTCTCCAGGCCGGGCTGGGGCGGGGGGGATCATTTCTTCCCCCCGCCCCCGTTTCTCAGATTTAAGCGGTTCTAATACAAGGCAGTAAGTTTAAACGTACTGTCTCACGCAAGAGTTAGTTTTCTTTATCGGTTTCAACAGAAACGAAAATCAATAAAATATTGAGAAGCCATTTTTAAGAATTTCGGTTTCCTTAAACGCCCCCCACCCCCCCACCGCCGCCGCCGCCGCCGCCGCCCTCAACGCGCGCGCACACAGGCACAGGCACCACCCCGTCCCACCCCACCCCACCCCCGTCCCGCCCCGCCCCGCCCCGAACCGGTGGCCGCCGTGCGCTCGCCGGCTTCACCGCCCCGTCCAGCCTCTCCGCTCCGCTCGTCTCCGCCCCGCACCGCCCCCCCAGTCCGGCTCGCGGCAAGTCTGCCCGGCCGGCCGGCTTTTTTCCTCCCTAGCTGGCGGGGGACCGGGTAGAGGCGGCGGCCCCCGGGGCGAGTTCGCCGTCTGCCGGGAGACTTCAGGACGGGGCGTCCCTTGCCGGGTTATTATTTTGTTTTTAATGAAACAAACGTGTTAGAAGAAGTATCTGCGATCCTGCAGGCGCCACCCCCCCCCCGCGGCACACGCGCGCTCAGACACACACACACACACGGAGACACACACACACACGGAGACACACACACACGCGGAGACACACACACACAGAGACACAGAGAGACAGACACGCACACCTGCGCGCGCGCGCTCCCCCTCCCTGCGCTGCAGTTCCGTACCCGCCGGCTGGTGGGTGCGGCCCCCCCGACCGCAGACTCTCCGGTGCCCCGCAGCAGCGGGGGGGTTGGGGTGGGTGTGGTGGGGGTGTGTGTGTCCCCGCAGCCGCGCGCAGACAGGGTGGAAGGGCCGATCTTACTTCTGACCTTACTGAAGAGACTTCTGACTCGTATTTACAAGAAATGAGAAACGAATACTATGACCAGGACTAGAGGGGCCCTGCCTCCAGCCAGGTGGAGGAAAGGGACAACCGGGTTTACTGGACCGTGTGGATTCGGTGCCCTGGCACATCGGACCCACGGGAGCATGAGGTTCTAGTAGACGCCAGTGCACAGTGTACCCTAATGCCATCAAGCTATAAAGGGGCAGAACCCGTCTGTATTTCTGGAGTGACGGGGAGATCCCAACACTCTATTGGAAGCCGAAGTAAGTCTAACTGGGAACGAGTGGCAAAAGCACCCCATTGTGACTGGCCCAGAGGCTCCGTGCATCCTTGGCATAGACTACCTCAGGAGAGGGTATTTCAAGGACCCAAAAGGGTACCGGTGGGCTTTTGGTATAGCTGCCTTGGAGACGGAAGAAAGGAAACAGCTGTCTACCTTGCCTGGTCTCTCGGAGGACCCTTCTGTTGTGGGGTTGCTGAAAGTCAAAAGGCCAACAGGTGCCAATCGCTACCACAGCGGTGCACCGGCGGCAACAGCGCACCAACCGAGACTCCCCGATTCCCAGCCATAAGCTGGTTTCGTCGACTGGAGAGCCAAGGAGTGATCAGCAAGACTCGCTCACCCTTTAACAGTCCCATATGGCCAGTGCGAAAGTCTAATGGAGAGTGGAGACTAACAGTAGACTATCGTGGCCTGAGCAAAGTCACGCCGCCGCTGAGTGCTGCCGTGCCGGACATGCTAGAACTTCAATACGAACTGGAGTCAAAGGCAGCCAAGTGGTATGCCACAACTGATAGCGCTAATGCGTTTTTCTCAATCCCTTTGGCAGCAGAGCGCAGGCCACAGTTTGCTTTCACTTGGAGGGGCGTCCAGTACACCTGGAACCGACTGCCCCAGGGGTGGAAACACAGCCCTGCTACCATTTGCCATGGACTGATCCAGACTGCACTGGAACAGGGTGAAGCTCCAGATCTCCTCCAATACATTGATGCCCAAGCATTGCGTGGGGCAACACGGCAGGAGAAGTTTTTGAAAAAGGGAAGAAAATAGTCCAAATCCTTCTGAGAGCCGGTTTGGCCGTAAAACAAAGTAAGGTCAAGGGACTTGCACAGGAGATCCAGTTTTTAGGAAGAAAATGGCAAGATGGTCGTCGTCAAATCCCAAAGGATGCGATCAACAAAATAACAGCCATGTCTCCACCAACTAGCAAAAAGGAAACACAAGCTTTCTTAGGTGGTGTGGGTTTTTGGAGAATGCACATTCCAAATTACGGTCTGATTGTAAGCCCTGTCCATCAAGTGACCCGGAAGAAGAACGATTTCAAATGGGGCCCTGAGCAACGACAAGCCTTTGAACAAATTAAACGGGAGGTAGTTCGTGCAGCAGCCCTTGGGCCAGTCCGGGCAGGACAAGATGTAAAAAAGGTGCTCTACACCACAGCCGGGGAGAACGGCCCTACCTGGAGCCTCTGGCAGAAAGCACCAGGGGAGACTCGGGGTCGACCCCTAGGGTTTTGGAGTCGGGGATACAGAGGACCCGAGGCCCGCTATACTCCAACTGCAAAAGAGAGATTGGCGGCATATGAAGGGGTTCGAGCTGCTTCGGAAGTGATCGGCACTGAAGCACGGCTCCTCCTGGCACCCCGACTGCCGGGGCCGGGCCGGATGTCCAAAGGGAGGATCCCCTGTACCCATCATGCAGCTGATGCTACGTGGAGTGAAGTGGGTCGCACTGATCACACAACGGGCTCGAATAGGAAACCCCAGTCGCCCGGGAATCTTGGAAGTGATGGTGGATGGGCCAGAAGGCAAGGATTTTGGAATATCGCCAGAGGAGGAGGTGACGCGTGCTGAGGAGGCCCCAGTGTATAATAAACTACCAGAAACCGAGAAACAATGTGCCCTGTTCACTGATGGGTCCTGTCGCATTGTGGGAAAGCGTCGGAGGTGGAAAGCTGCTGCATGGAGTCCCATGCGACAAGTTGTAGAAACTGCTGAAGGAGAAGGTGAATCGAGCCAATCTGCAGAAGGAAGGGCCATCCAGCTGGCTTTAGACATTGCTGACCGAGAAAAGTGGCCAGCGCTCGCTCTCTCTACTGACTCGTGGATGGTGGCAAAGGCCCTGTGGGGGTGGTTGCAGCAATGGCAGCGGAGCAGCTGGCAGCGCAGAGGCAAACCCATCTGGGCTGCCGCATTGCGGCAAGATACTGCTGCCCGGGTGAGGAACCTGGTTGTAAAAGTCCGTCACGTAGATGCTCGCGTCCCCAAGCGTCGGGCCACCGAAGAACGTCGGAACAACCAGCAGGGGGATCAGGCTGCTGAGATTGAAGTGGCTCAGGTGGAGCTGGACTGGCAACGTAAGGGCGAATTATTTCTAGCTCGGTGGGCCCATGACACCTCAGGCCATCAAGGAAGGGATGCAACATACAGACGGGCTCGTGATCGAGGGGTGGGCTTGACCATGGACACTATTGCACAGGTCATCCATGAATGTGAAACATGCGCTGCAATCAAGCAAGCCAAGCGGTTAAAGCCTCTCTGCTATGGAGGACGATGGCTAAAATACAAATATGGGGAGGCCTGGCAGATCGATTACATCGCACTCGCTCCCACAAGCCCGCCGAGGCAAGCGCCCACGTGCTTACAATGGTGGAGGCAGCCACCGGATGGCTGGAAAGCTATCCCGTGCCCCATGCCACCGCCCGGAACACTATCCTGGGCCTTGAAAAGCAAGTCTTACGGCGACATGGCACCCCAGAAAGAATTGAGTCAGACAACGGGACTCATTTCCGAAAGAACCTCATAGACACCTGGGCCAAAGAGCACGGCATGGAGTGGGTATATCACATCCCCTGTCACGCACCAGCCTCCGGGAAAATCGAGCGATACAATGGACTCTTAAAGACTACACTGAAAGCGATGGGTGGTGGGACGTTCAAACATTGGGATACACATTTAGCAAAGGCCACCTGGTTAGTCAACGCTAGGGGACCTGCCAGTCGAGCTGGCCCTGCCCAGTCAAAACTTTTACGTACTGTAGATGGGAATAAAGTCCCTGTAGTGCACATAAAAAATACGTTGGGGAAGACAGTCTGGGTTATTGCTGCCTCGGGCAAAGGCAAACCCATCCGCGGGATGGGTTTGGCTCAAGGACCTGGGTGCACTTGGCGGGTAACGCAGAAGGATGGGGAAGTCCGATGCGCACCTCAAGGGGGTTTGACCTCGGGTGAGAAGAGCCGAGGGTTTGAACTGTATGATGTTAATTGCTACGTAATATTATTTGCCATACCAATGGTATTACAATAAGAATCACCCAGATTAATGAAGAATGAACTTCGATGAAACCGAGCAAAGCGCAGTGACGGTGGAACCAGCACTGACTTCAACAGTGGATGAAACAATCCAACACCGCATACCATCTCCACCTTTCCTGCCCTGAAAGATTATGATGCCAGACGGAGCCCAAAGTCATGGACTAAATGAACTCAACGAACATTTTAGAGGGATGGCCCATAGACTAAGGGAATGATATCTCTGTGTGCGTGTGTATCTATATCTCACAAGACAGGAAAAGGGGTGGCGATTAATGGGAACGTATTGGAAAGGGGGGGACCTGGGCATGACGTAGATGGTATAGAATACGGGGTGGATACTGTCCTGGTTTTGGCTGGGATAGAGTTAATTTTCTTCCTAGTAGCTGGTACAGTGCTGTGGTCTGGATTTAGTACGAGAACAATGTTGATAACACACCCATGTTTCGGTTGTTGCTAAGTAGTGCTTACACTAGTCAAGGACTTTCCAGCTTCCCATGCTCTACCGACTGAGGCGGCTTGGAGGTGCACAAGAAGCTGGGAGGGGGCACAGCCAGGGCAGCTGACCCAATCTGGCCAAAGGGATACTCCATACCATACGACGTCATGCTCAGTATATAAACTGGGGGAAAGCTGCCCGGGGGGGCCGCTGCTCGGGGACTGGCTGGGCATCGGTCGGCGGGTGGTGAGCAATTGCATTGTGCATCACTTGCTTTGTATAATCTATTATTATTATTATTATTATTATTATTATTATTATTATTATTACTTTATTTCAATTATTAAACTGTTCTTATCTCAACCCAGGAGTTTTCTCACTTTTACTCTTCCGATTCTCTCCCCCATGCCCCCGGGGGCGGGGAGAGTGAGCGAGCTGCTGCGTGGTGCCCAGTTGCCGGCTGAGGTTAAACCACAACAGGTGGCTAGGCAAGCTCAGAGCCCCCCTGTTTGTGGGGCTGTGGAAGGGCTGCCAAGGGAAGGTGAGGGCCAGCGACAGCTTTCAGTCCTGGCACCTTTCGTGTGGGAGCAGTCACTGGATAGTTTCAATTCCTTTTTTTTTTTTTTCCTTTTCGGGATTTAAGCGAATCTGGTGCAAGGGCCACCCCGTCCTTGTTTCAGCAGGGCGGCGGGGGGGCCGAGGGGGGAGGCGGGGGGGTAATTTTTTTTTTTTTTTCCCTTCTTTTTTCGGGATTTAAGCGAATCTGGTACAAGGGCCACCCTGTCCCTGTTCTCCAGGCCGGGCTGGGGGGATCATTTCTTCCCCCCGCCCCCGTTTCTCAGATTTAAGCGGTTCTAATACAAGGCAGTAAGTTTAAACGTACTGTCTCACGCAAGAGTTAGTTTTCTTTATCGGTTTCAACAGAAACGAAAATCAATAAAATATTGAGAAGCCATTTTTAAGAATTTCGGTTTCCTTAAACGCCCCCCACCCCCCCCACCGCCGCCGCCGCCGCCGCCCCCAACGCGCGCGCACACAGGCACAGGCACACGCACCACCCCACCCCACCCCACCCCACCCCCGTCCCGCCCCGCCCCGCCCCGAACCGGTGGCCGCCGTGCGCTCGCCGGCTTCACCGCCCCGTCCAGCCTCTCCGCTCCGCTCGTCTCCGCCCCGCACCGCCCCCCCAGTCCGGCTCGCGGCAAGTCTGCCCGGCCGGCCGGCTTTTTTCCTCCCTAGCTGGCGGGGGACCGGGTAGAGGCGGCGACCCCCGGGGCGAGTTCGCCGTCTGCCGGGAGACTTCAGGACGGGGCGTCCCTTGCCGGGTTATTATTTTGTTTTTAATGAAACAAACGTGTTAGAAGAAGTATCTGCGATCCTGCAGGCGCCACCCCCCCCCCCGCGGCACACGCGCGCTCAGACACACACACACACACGGAGACACACACACACACGGAGACACACACACACGCGGAGACACACACACACAGAGACACAGAGAGACAGACACGCACACCTGCGCGCGCGCGCTCCCCCTCCCTGCGCTGCAGTTCCGTACCCGCCGGCTGGTGGGTGCGGCCCCCCCGACCGCAGACTCTCCGGTGCCCCGCAGCAGCGGGGGGGTTGGGGTGGGTGTGGTGGGGGGGTGTGTGTCCCCGCAGCCGCGCGCAGACAGGGTGGAAGGGCCGATCTTACTTCTGACCTTACTGAAGAGACTTCTGACTCGTATTTACAAGAAATGAGAAACGAATACTATGACCAGGACTAGAGGGGCCCTGCCTCCAGCCAGGTGGAGGAAAGGGACAACCGGGTTTACTGGACCGTGTGGATTCGGTGCCCTGGCACATCGGACCCACGGGAGCATGAGGTTCTAGTAGACGCCAGTGCACAGTGTACCCTAATGCCATCAAGCTATAAAGGGGCAGAACCCGTCTGTATTTCTGGAGTGACGGGGAGATCCCAACACTCTATTGGAAGCCGAAGTAAGTCTAACTGGGAACGAGTGGCAAAAGCACCCCATTGTGACTGGCCCAGAGGCTCCGTGCATCCTTGGCATAGACTACCTCAGGAGAGGGTATTTCAAGGACCCAAAAGGGTACCGGTGGGCTTTTGGTATAGCTGCCTTGGAGACGGAAGAAAGGAAACAGCTGTCTACCTTGCCTGGTCTCTCGGAGGACCCTTCTGTTGTGGGGTTGCTGAAAGTCAAAAGGCCAACAGGTGCCAATCGCTACCACAGCGGTGCACCGGCGGCAATAGCGCACCAACCGAGACTCCCCGATTCCCAGCCATAAGCTGGTTTCGTCGACTGGAGGGCCAAGGAGTGATCAGCAAGACTCGCTCACCCTTTAACAGTCCCATATGGCCAGTGCGGAAGTCTAATGGAGAGTGGAGACTAACAGTAGACTATCGTGGCCTGAGCAAAGTCACGCCGCCGCTGAGTGCTGCCGTGCCGGACATGCTAGAACTTCAATACGAACTGGAGTCAAAGGCAGCCAAGTGGTATGCCACAACTGATAGCGCTAATGCGTTTTTCTCAATCCCTTTGGCAGCAGAGCGCAGGCCACAGTTTGCTTTCACTTGGAGGGGCGTCCAGTACACCTGGAACCGACTGCCCCAGGGGTGGAAACACAGCCCTGCTACCATTTGCCATGGACTGATCCAGACTGCACTGGAACAGGGTGAAGCTCCAGATCTCCTCCAATACATTGATGCCCAATCATTGCGTGGGGCAACACGGCAGGAGAAGTTTTTGAAAAAGGGAAGAAAATAGTCCAAATCCTTCTGAGAGCCGGTTTGGCCGTAAAACAAAGTAAGGTCAAGGGACTTGCACAGGAGATCCAGTTTTTAGGAAGAAAATGGCAAGCTGGTCGTCGTCAAATCCCAAAGGATGCGATCAACAAAATAACAGCCATGTCTCCACCAACTAGCAAAAAGGAAACACAAGCTTTCTTAGGTGGTGTGGGTTTTTGGAGAATGCACATTCCAAATTACGGTCTGATTGTAAGCCCTGTCCATCAAGTGACCCGGAAGAAGAACGATTTCAAATGGGGCCCTGAGCAACGACAAGCCTTTGAACAAATTAAACGGGAGGTAGTTCGTGCAGCAGCCCTTGGGCCAGTCCGGGCAGGACAAGATGTAAAAAAGGTGCTCTACACCACAGCCGGGGAGAACGGCCCTACCTGGAGCCTCTGGCAGAAAGCACCAGGGGAGACTCGGGGTTGACCCCTAGGGTTTTGGAGTCGGGGATACAGAGGACCCGAGGCCCGCTATACTCCAACTGCAAAAGAGAGATTGGCGGCATATGAAGGGGTTCGAGCTGCTTCGGAAGTGATCGGCACTGAAGCACGGCTCCTCCTGGCACCCCGACTGCCGGGGCCGGGCCGGATGTCCAAAGGGAGGATCCCCTGTACCCATCATGCAGCTGATGCTACGTGGAGTGAAGTGGGTCGCACTGATCACACAACGGGCTCGAATAGGAAACCCCAGTTGCCCGGGAATCTTGGAAGTGATGGTGGATGGGCCAGAAGGCAAGGATTTTGGAATATCGCCAGAGGAGGAGGTGACGCGTGCTGAGGAGGCCCCAGTGTATAATAAACTACCAGAAAACGAGAAACAATGTGCCCTGTTCACTGATGGGTCCTGTCGCATTGTGGGAAAGCGTCGGAGGTGGAAAGCTGCTGCATGGAGTCCCATGCGACAAGTTGTAGAAACTGCTGAAGGAGAAGGTGAATCGAGCCAATCTGCAGAAGGAAGGGCCATCCAGCTGGCTTTAGACATTGCTGACCGAGAAAAGTGGCCAGCGCTCGCTCTCTCTACTGACTCGTGGATGGTGGCAAAGGCCCTGTGGGGGTGGTTGCAGCAATGGCAGCGGAGCAGCTGGCAGCGCAGAGGCAAACCCATCTGGGCTGCCGCATTGCGGCAAGATACTGCTGCCCGGGTGAGGAACCTGGTTGTAAAAGTCCGTCACGTAGATGCTCGCGTCCCCAAGCGTCGGGCCACCGAAGAACGTCGGAACAACCAGCAGGGGGATCAGGCTGCTGAGATTGAAGTGGCTCAGGTGGAGCTGGACTGGCAACGTAAGGGCGAATTATTTCTAGCTCGGTGGGCCCATGACACCTCAGGCCATCAAGGAAGGGATGCAACATACAGACGGGCTCGTGATCGAGGGGTGGACTTGACCATGGACACTATTGCACAGGTCATCCATGAATGTGAAACATGCGCTGCAATCAAGCAAGCCAAGCGGTTAAAGCCTCTCTGCTATGGAGGACGATGGCTAAAATACAAATATGGGGAGGCCTGGCAGATCGATTACATCGCACTCGCTCCCACAAGCCCGCCGAGGCAAGCGCCCACGTGCTTACAATGGTGGAGGCAGCCACCGGATGGCTGGAAAGCTATCCCGTGCCCCATGCCACCGCCCGGAACACTATCCTGGGCCTTGAAAAGCAAGTCTTACGGCGACATGGCACCCCAGAAAGAATTGAGTCAGACAACGGGACTCATTTCCGAAAGAACCTCATAGACACCTGGGCCAAAGAGCACGGCATGGAGTGGGTATATCACATCCCCTGTCACGCACCAGCCTCCGGGAAAATCGAGCGATACAATGGACTCTTAAAGACTACACTGAAAGCGATGGGTGGTGGGACGTTCAAACATTGGGATACACATTTAGCAAAGGCCACCTGGTTAGTCAACGCTAGGGGACCTGCCAGTCGAGCTGGCCCTGCCCAGTCAAAACTTTTACGTACTGTAGATGGGAATAAAGTCCCTGTAGTGCACATAAAAAATACGTTGGGGAAGACAGTCTGGGTTATTGCTGCCTCGGGCAAAGGCAAACCCATCCGCGGGATGGGTTTGGCTCAAGGACCTGGGTGCACTTGGCGGGTAACGCAGAAGGATGGGGAAGTCCGATGCGCACCTCAAGGGGGTTTGACCTCGGGTGAGAAGAGCCGAGGGTTTGAACTGTATGATGTTAATTGCTACGTAATATTATTTGCCATACCAATGGTATTACAATAAGAATCACCCAGATTAATGAAGAATGAACTTCGATGAAACCGAGCAAAGCGCAGTGACGGTGGAACCAGCACTGACTTCAACAGTGGATGAAACAATCCAACACCGCATACCATCTCCACCTTTCCTGCCCTGAAAGATTATGATGCCAGACGGAGCCCAAAGTCATGGACTAAATGAACTCAACGAACATTTTAGAGGGATGGCCCATAGACTAAGGGAATGATATCTCTGTGTGCGTGTGTATCTATATCTCACAAGACAGGAAAAGGGGTGGCGATTAATGGGAACGTATTGGAAAGGGGGGGACCTGGGCATGACGTAGATGGTATAGAATACGGGGTGGATACTGTCCTGGTTTTGGCTGGGATAGAGTTAATTTTCTTCCTAGTAGCTGGTACAGTGCTGTGGTCTGGATTTAGTACGAGAACAATGTTGATAACACACCCATGTTTCGGTTGTTGCTAAGTAGTGCTTACACTAGTCAAGGACTTTCCAGCTTCCCATGCTCTACCGACTGAGGCGGCTTGGAGGTGCACAAGAAGCTGGGAGGGGGCACAGCCAGGGCAGCTGACCCAAACTGGCCAAAGGGATACTCCATACCATACGACGTCATGCTCAGTATATAAACTGGGGGAAAGCTGCCCGGGGGGGCCGCTGCTCGGGGACTGGCTGGGCATCGGTCGGCGGGTGGTGAGCAATTGCATTGTGCATCACTTGCTTTGTATAATCTATTATTATTATTATTATTATTATTATTATTATTATTATTATTATTATTATTACTTTATTTCAATTATTAAACTGTTCTTATCTCAACCCAGGAGTTTTCTCACTTTTACTCTTCCGATTCTCTCCCCCATGCCCCCGGGGGCGGGGAGAGTGAGCGAGCTGCTGCGTGGTGCCCAGTTGCCGGCTGAGGTTAAACCACAACAGGTGGCTAGGCAAGCTCAGAGCCCCCCTGTTTGTGGGGCTGTGGAAGGGCTGCCAAGGGAAGGTGAGGGCCAGCGACAGCTTTCAGTCCTGGCACCTTTCGTGTGGGAGCAGTCACTGGATATTTTCAATTCCTTTTTTTTTTTTTTCCTTTTCGGGATTTAAGCGAATCTGGTGCAAGGGCCACCCCGTCCTTGTTTCAGCAGGGCGGCGGGGGGGCCGAGGGGGGAGGCGGGGGGGTAATTTTTTTTTTTTTTTCCTTCTTTTTTCGGGATTTAAGCGAATCTGGTACAAGGGCCACCCTGTCCCTGTTCTCCAGGCCGGGCTGGGGCGGGGGGGATCATTTCTTCCCCCCGCCCCCGTTTCTCAGATTTAAGCGGTTCTAATACAAGGCAGTAAGTTTAAACGTACTGTCTCACGCAAGAGTTAGTTTTCTTTATCGGTTTCAACAGAAACGAAAATCAATAAAATATTGAGAAGCCATTTTTAAGAATTTCGGTTTCCTTAAACGCCCCCCACCCCCCCACCGCCGCCGCCGCCGCCGCCCTCAACGCGCGCGCACACAGGCACAGGCACCACCCCGTCCCACCCCACCCCACCCCCGTCCCGCCCCGCCCCGCCCCGCCCCGAACCGGTGGCCGCCGTGCGCTCGCCGGCTTCACCGCCCCGTCCAGCCTCTCCGCTCCGCTCGTCTCCGCCCCGCACCGCCCCCCCAGTCCGGCTCGCGGCAAGTCTGCCCGGCCGGCCGGCTTTTTTCCTCCCTAGCTGGCGGGGGACCGGGTAGAGGCGGCGGCCCCCGGGGCGAGTTCGCCGTCTGCCGGGAGACTTCAGGACGGGGCGTCCCTTGCCGGGTTATTATTTTGTTTTTAATGAAACAAACGTGTTAGAAGAAGTATCTGCGATCCTGCAGGCGCCACCCCCCCCCCGCGGCACACGCGCGCTCAGACACACACACACACACGGAGACACACACACACACGGAGACACACACACACGCGGAGACACACACACACAGAGACACAGAGAGACAGACACGCACACCTGCGCGCGCGCGCTCCCCCTCCCTGCGCTGCAGTTCCGTACCCGCCGGCTGGTGGGTGCGGCCCCCCCGACCGCAGACTCTCCGGTGCCCCGCAGCAGCGGGGGGGTTGGGGTGGGTGTGGTGGGGGGGTGTGTGTCCCCGCAGCCGCGCGCAGACAGGGTGGAAGGGCCGATCTTACTTCTGACCTTACTGAAGAGACTTCTGACTCGTATTTACAAGAAATGAGAAACGAATACTATGACCAGGACTAGAGGGGCCCTGCCTCCAGCCAGGTGGAGGAAAGGGACAACCGGGTTTACTGGACCGTGTGGATTCGGTGCCCTGGCACATCGGACCCACGGGAGCATGAGGTTCTAGTAGACGCCAGTGCACAGTGTACCCTAATGCCATCAAGCTATAAAGGGGCAGAACCCGTCTGTATTTCTGGAGTGACGGGGAGATCCCAACACTCTATTGGAAGCCGAAGTAAGTCTAACTGGGAACGAGTGGCAAAAGCACCCCATTGTGACTGGCCCAGAGGCTCCGTGCATCCTTGGCATAGACTACCTCAGGAGAGGGTATTTCAAGGACCCAAAAGGGTACCGGTGGGCTTTTGGTATAGCTGCCTTGGAGACGGAAGAAAGGAAACAGCTGTCTACCTTGCCTGGTCTCTCGGAGGACCCTTCTGTTGTGGGGTTGCTGAAAGTCAAAAGGCCAACAGGTGCCAATCGCTACCACAGCGGTGCACCGGCGGCAATAGCGCACCAACCGAGACTCCCCGATTCCCAGCCATAAGCTGGTTTCGTCGACTGGAGGGCCAAGGAGTGATCAGCAAGACTCGCTCACCCTTTAACAGTCCCATATGGCCAGTGCGGAAGTCTAATGGAGAGTGGAGACTAACAGTAGACTATCGTGGCCTGAGCAAAGTCACGCCGCCGCTGAGTGCTGCCGTGCCGGACATGCTAGAACTTCAATACGAACTGGAGTCAAAGGCAGCCAAGTGGTATGCCACAACTGATAGCGCTAATGCGTTTTTCTCAATCCCTTTGGCAGCAGAGCGCAGGCCACAGTTTGCTTTCACTTGGAGGGGCGTCCAGTACACCTGGAACCGACTGCCCCAGGGGTGGAAACACAGCCCTGCTACCATTTGCCATGGACTGATCCAGACTGCACTGGAACAGGGTGAAGCTCCAGATCTCCTCCAATACATTGATGCCCAATCATTGCGTGGGGCAACACGGCAGGAGAAGTTTTTGAAAAAGGGAAGAAAATAGTCCAAATCCTTCTGAGAGCCGGTTTGGCCGTAAAACAAAGTAAGGTCAAGGGACTTGCACAGGAGATCCAGTTTTTAGGAAGAAAATGGCAAGATGGTCGTCGTCAAATCCCAAAGGATGCGATCAACAAAATAACAGCCATGTCTCCACCAACTAGCAAAAAGGAAACACAAGCTTTCTTAGGTGGTGTGGGGTTTTGGAGAATGCACATTCCAAATTACGGTCTGATTGTAAGCCCTGTCCATCAAGTGACCCGGAAGAAGAACGATTTCAAATGGGGCCCTGAGCAACGACAAGCCTTTGAACAAATTAAACGGGAGGTAGTTCGTGCAGCAGCCCTTGGGCCAGTCCGGGCAGGACAAGATGTAAAAAAGGTGCTCTACACCACAGCCGGGGAGAACGGCCCTACCTGGAGCCTCTGGCAGAAAGCACCAGGGGAGACTCGGGGTTGACCCCTAGGGTTTTGGAGTCGGGGATACAGAGGACCCGAGGCCCGCTATACTCCAACTGCAAAAGAGAGATTGGCGGCATATGAAGGGGTTCGAGCTGCTTCGGAAGTGATCGGCACTGAAGCACGGCTCCTCCTGGCACCCCGACTGCCGGGGCCGGGCCGGATGTCCAAAGGGAGGATCCCCTGTACCCATCATGCAGCTGATGCTACGTGGAGTGAAGTGGGTCGCACTGATCACACAACGGGCTCGAATAGGAAACCCCAGTTGCCCGGGAATCTTGGAAGTGATGGTGGATGGGCCAGAAGGCAAGGATTTTGGAATATCGCCAGAGGAGGAGGTGACGCGTGCTGAGGAGGCCCCAGTGTATAATAAACTACCAGAAAACGAGAAACAATGTGCCCTGTTCACTGATGGGTCCTGTCGCATTGTGGGAAAGCGTCGGAGGTGGAAAGCTGCTGCATGGAGTCCCATGCGACAAGTTGTAGAAACTGCTGAAGGAGAAGGTGAATCGAGCCAATCTGCAGAAGGAAGGGCCATCCAGCTGGCTTTAGACATTGCTGACCGAGAAAAGTGGCCAGCGCTCGCTCTCTCTACTGACTCGTGGATGGTGGCAAAGGCCCTGTGGGGGTGGTTGCAGCAATGGCAGCGGAGCAGCTGGCAGCGCAGAGGCAAACCCATCTGGGCTGCCGCATTGCGGCAAGATACTGCTGCCCGGGTGAGGAACCTGGTTGTAAAAGTCCGTCACGTAGATGCTCGCGTCCCCAAGCGTCGGGCCACCGAAGAACGTCGGAACAACCAGCAGGGGGATCAGGCTGCTGAGATTGAAGTGGCTCAGGTGGAGCTGGACTGGCAACGTAAGGGCGAATTATTTCTAGCTCGGTGGGCCCATGACACCTCAGGCCATCAAGGAAGGGATGCAACATACAGACGGGCTCGTGATCGAGGGGTGGGCTTGACCATGGACACTATTGCACAGGTCATCCATGAATGTGAAACATGCGCTGCAATCAAGCAAGCCAAGCGGTTAAAGCCTCTCTGCTATGGAGGACGATGGCTAAAATACAAATATGGGGAGGCCTGGCAGATCGATTACATCGCACTCGCTCCCACAAGCCCGCCGAGGCAAGCGCCCACGTGCTTACAATGGTGGAGGCAGCCACCGGATGGCTGGAAAGCTATCCCGTGCCCCATGCCACCGCCCGGAACACTATCCTGGGCCTTGAAAAGCAAGTCTTACGGCGACATGGCACCCCAGAAAGAATTGAGTCAGACAACGGGACTCATTTCCGAAAGAACCTCATAGACACCTGGGCCAAAGAGCACGGCATGGAGTGGGTATATCACATCCCCTGTCACGCACCAGCCTCCGGGAAAATCGAGCGATACAATGGACTCTTAAAGACTACACTGAAAGCGATGGGTGGTGGGACGTTCAAACATTGGGATACACATTTAGCAAAGGCCACCTGGTTAGTCAACGCTAGGGGACCTGCCAGTCGAGCTGGCCCTGCCCAGTCAAAACTTTTACGTACTGTAGATGGGAATAAAGTCCCTGTAGTGCACATAAAAAATACGTTGGGGAAGACAGTCTGGGTTATTGCTGCCTCGGGCAAAGGCAAACCCATCCGCGGGATGGGTTTGGCTCAAGGACCTGGGTGCACTTGGCGGGTAACGCAGAAGGATGGGGAAGTCCGATGCGCACCTCAAGGGGGTTTGACCTCGGGTGAGAAGAGCCGAGGGTTTGAACTGTATGATGTTAATTGCTACGTAATATTATTTGCCATACCAATGGTATTACAATAAGAATCACCCAGATTAATGAAGAATGAACTTCGATGAAACCGAGCAAAGCGCAGTGACGGTGGAACCAGCACTGACTTCAACAGTGGATGAAACAATCCAACACCGCATACCATCTCCACCTTTCCTGCCCTGAAAGATTATGATGCCAGACGGAGCCCAAAGTCATGGACTAAATGAACTCAACGAACATTTTAGAGGGATGGCCCATAGACTAAGGGAATGATATCTCTGTGTGCGTGTGTATCTATATCTCACAAGACAGGAAAAGGGGTGGCGATTAATGGGAACGTATTGGAAAGGGGGGGACCTGGGCATGACGTAGATGGTATAGAATACGGGGTGGATACTGTCCTGGTTTTGGCTGGGATAGAGTTAATTTTCTTCCTAGTAGCTGGTACAGTGCTGTGGTCTGGATTTAGTACGAGAACAATGTTGATAACACACCCATGTTTCGGTTGTTGCTAAGTAGTGCTTACACTAGTCAAGGACTTTCCAGCTTCCCATGCTCTACCGACTGAGGCGGCTTGGAGGTGCACAAGAAGCTGGGAGGGGGCACAGCCAGGGCAGCTGACCCAAACTGGCCAAAGGGATACTCCATACCATACGACGTCATGCTCAGTATATAAACTGGGGGAAAGCTGCCCGGGGGGGCCGCTGCTCGGGGACTGGCTGGGCATCGGTCGGCGGGTGGTGAGCAATTGCATTGTGCATATACTTGCTTTGTATAATCTATTATTATTATTATTATTATTATTATTATTATTATTACTTTATTTCAATTATTAAACTGTTCTTATCTCAACCCAGGAGTTTTCTCACTTTTACTCTTCCGATTCTCTCCCCCATGCCCCCGGGGGCGGGGAGAGTGAGCGAGCTGCTGCGTGGTGCCCAGTTGCCGGCTGAGGTTAAACCACAACAGGTGGCTAGGCAAGCTCAGAGCCCCCCTGTTTGTGGGGCTGTGGAAGGGCTGCCAAGGGAAGGTGAGGGCCAGCGACAGCTTTCAGTCCTGGCACCTTTCGTGTGGGAGCAGTCACTGGATATTTTCAATTCCTTTTTTTTTTTTTTCCTTTTCGGGATTTAAGCGAATCTGGTGCAAGGGCCACCCCGTCCTTGTTTCAGCAGGGCGGCGGGGGGGCCGAGGGGGGAGGCGGGGGGGTAATTTTTTTTTTTTTTTTCCTTCTTTTTTCGGGATTTAAGCGAATCTGGTACAAGGGCCACCCTGTCCCTGTTCTCCAGGCCGGGCTGGGGCGGGGGGGATCATTTCTTCCCCCCGCCCCCGTTTCTCAGATTTAAGCGGTTCTAATACAAGGCAGTAAGTTTAAACGTACTGTCTCACGCAAGAGTTAGTTTTCTTTATCGGTTTCAACAGAAACGAAAATCAATAAAATATTGAGAAGCCATTTTTAAGAATTTCGGTTTCCTTAAACGCCCCCCACCCCCCCACCGCCGCCGCCGCCGCCGCCCTCAACGCGCGCGCACACAGGCACAGGCACCACCCCGTCCCACCCCACCCCACCCCCGTCCCGCCCCGCCCCGCCCCGCCCCGAACCGGTGGCCGCCGTGCGCTCGCCGGCTTCACCGCCCCGTCCAGCCTCTCCGCTCCGCTCGTCTCCGCCCCGCACCGCCCCCCCAGTCCGGCTCGCGGCAAGTCTGCCCGGCCGGCCGGCTTTTTTCCTCCCTAGCTGGCGGGGGACCGGGTAGAGGCGGCGGCCCCCGGGGCGAGTTCGCCGTCTGCCGGGAGACTTCAGGACGGGGCGTCCCTTGCCGGGTTATTATTTTGTTTTTAATGAAACAAACGTGTTAGAAGAAGTATCTGCGATCCTGCAGGCGCCACCCCCCCCCCGCGGCACACGCGCGCTCAGACACACACACACACACGGAGACACACACACACACGGAGACACACACACACGCGGAGACACACACACACAGAGACACAGAGAGACAGACACGCACACCTGCGCGCGCGCGCTCCCCCTCCCTGCGCTGCAGTTCCGTACCCGCCGGCTGGTGGGTGCGGCCCCCCCGACCGCAGACTCTCCGGTGCCCCGCAGCAGCGGGGGGGTTGGGGTGGGTGTGGTGGGGGTGTGTGTGTCCCCGCAGCCGCGCGCAGACAGGGTGGAAGGGCCGATCTTACTTCTGACCTTACTGAAGAGACTTCTGACTCGTATTTACAAGAAATGAGAAACGAATACTATGACCAGGACTAGAGGGGCCCTGCCTCCAGCCAGGTGGAGGAAAGGGACAACCGGGTTTACTGGACCGTGTGGATTCGGTGCCCTGGCACATCGGACCCACGGGAGCATGAGGTTCTAGTAGACGCCAGTGCACAGTGTACCCTAATGCCATCAAGCTATAAAGGGGCAGAACCCGTCTGTATTTCTGGAGTGACGGGGAGATCCCAACACTCTATTGGAAGCCGAAGTAAGTCTAACTGGGAACGAGTGGCAAAAGCACCCCATTGTGACTGGCCCAGAGGCTCCGTGCATCCTTGGCATAGACTACCTCAGGAGAGGGTATTTCAAGGACCCAAAAGGGTACCGGTGGGCTTTTGGTATAGCTGCCTTGGAGACGGAAGAAAGGAAACAGCTGTCTACCTTGCCTGGTCTCTCGGAGGACCCTTCTGTTGTGGGGTTGCTGAAAGTCAAAAGGCCAACAGGTGCCAATCGCTACCACAGCGGTGCACCGGCAGCAATAGCGCACCAACCGAGACTC
The DNA here is from genome assembly GCF_965638725.1 of Aptenodytes patagonicus. NCBI lineage: Eukaryota > Metazoa > Chordata > Aves > Sphenisciformes > Spheniscidae > Aptenodytes > Aptenodytes patagonicus. Next base: position 150,250 of record NW_027472036.1, on the reverse strand, counting down.
CCCGATTCCCAGCCATAAGCTGGTTTCGTCGACTGGAGGGCCAAGGAGTGATCAGCAAGACTCGCTCACCCTTTAACAGTCCCATATGGCCAGTGCGGAAGTCTAATGGAGAGTGGAGACTAACAGTAGACTATCGTGGCCTGAGCAAAGTCACGCCGCCGCTGAGTGCTGCCGTGCCGGACATGCTAGAACTTCAATACGAACTGGAGTCAAAGGCAGCCAAGTGGTATGCCACAACTGATAGCGCTAATGCGTTTTTCTCAATCCCTTTGGCAGCAGAGCGCAGGCCACAGTTTGCTTTCACTTGGAGGGGCGTCCAGTACACCTGGAACCGACTGCCCCAGGGGTGGAAACACAGCCCTGCTACCATTTGCCATGGACTGATCCAGACTGCACTGGAACAGGGTGAAGCTCCAGATCTCCTCCAATACATTGATGCCCAATCATTGCGTGGGGCAACACGGCAGGAGAAGTTTTTGAAAAAGGGAAGAAAATAGTCCAAATCCTTCTGAGAGCCGGTTTGGCCGTAAAACAAAGTAAGGTCAAGGGACTTGCACAGGAGATCCAGTTTTTAGGAAGAAAATGGCAAGATGGTCGTCGTCAAATCCCAAAGGATGCGATCAACAAAATAACAGCCATGTCTCCACCAACTAGCAAAAAGGAAACACAAGCTTTCTTAGGTGGTGTGGGTTTTTGGAGAATGCACATTCCAAATTACGGTCTGATTGTAAGCCCTGTCCATCAAGTGACCCGGAAGAAGAACGATTTCAAATGGGGCCCTGAGCAACGACAAGCCTTTGAACAAATTAAACGGGAGGTAGTTCGTGCAGCAGCCCTTGGGCCAGTCCGGGCAGGACAAGATGTAAAAAAGGTGCTCTACACCACAGCCGGGGAGAACGGCCCTACCTGGAGCCTCTGGCAGAAAGCACCAGGGGAGACTCGGGGTTGACCCCTAGGGTTTTGGAGTCGGGGATACAGAGGACCCGAGGCCCGCTATACTCCAACTGCAAAAGAGAGATTGGCGGCATATGAAGGGGTTCGAGCTGCTTCGGAAGTGATCGGCACTGAAGCACGGCTCCTCCTGGCACCCCGACTGCCGGGGCCGGGCCGGATGTCCAAAGGGAGGATCCCCTGTACCCATCATGCAGCTGATGCTACGTGGAGTGAAGTGGGTCGCACTGATCACACAACGGGCTCGAATAGGAAACCCCAGTTGCCCGGGAATCTTGGAAGTGATGGTGGATGGGCCAGAAGGCAAGGATTTTGGAATATCGCCAGAGGAGGAGGTGACGCGTGCTGAGGAGGCCCCAGTGTATAATAAACTACCAGAAAACGAGAAACAATGTGCCCTGTTCACTGATGGGTCCTGTCGCATTGTGGGAAAGCGTCGGAGGTGGAAAGCTGCTGCATGGAGTCCCATGCGACAAGTTGTAGAAACTGCTGAAGGAGAAGGTGAATCGAGCCAATCTGCAGAAGGAAGGGCCATCCAGCTGGCTTTAGACATTGCTGACCGAGAAAAGTGGCCAGCGCTCTCTCTCTCTACTGACTCGTGGATGGTGGCAAAGGCCCTGTGGGGGTGGTTGCAGCAATGGCAGCGGAGCAGCTGGCAGCGCAGAGGCAAACCCATCTGGGCTGCCGCATTGCGGCAAGATACTGCTGCCCGGGTGAGGAACCTGGTTGTAAAAGTCCGTCACGTAGATGCTCGCGTCCCCAAGCGTCGGGCCACCGAAGAACGTCGGAACAACCAGCAGGGGGATCAGGCTGCTGAGATTGAAGTGGCTCAGGTGGAGCTGGACTGGCAACGTAAGGGCGAATTATTTCTAGCTCGGTGGGCCCATGACACCTCAGGCCATCAAGGAAGGGATGCAACATACAGACGGGCTCGTGATCGAGGGGTGGGCTTGACCATGGACACTATTGCACAGGTCATCCATGAATGTGAAACATGCGCTGCAATCAAGCAAGCCAAGCGGTTAAAGCCTCTCTGCTATGGAGGACGATGGCTAAAATACAAATATGGGGAGGCCTGGCAGATCGATTACATCGCACTCGCTCCCACAAGCCCGCCGAGGCAAGCGCCCACGTGCTTACAATGGTGGAGGCAGCCACCGGATGGCTGGAAAGCTATCCCGTGCCCCATGCCACCGCCCGGAACACTATCCTGGGCCTTGAAAAGCAAGTCTTACGGCGACATGGCACCCCAGAAAGAATTGAGTCAGACAACGGGACTCATTTCCGAAAGAACCTCATAGACACCTGGGCCAAAGAGCACGGCATGGAGTGGGTATATCACATCCCCTGTCACGCACCAGCCTCCGGGAAAATCGAGCGATACAATGGACTCTTAAAGACTACACTGAAAGCGATGGGTGGTGGGACGTTCAAACATTGGGATACACATTTAGCAAAGGCCACCTGGTTAGTCAACGCTAGGGGACCTGCCAGTCGAGCTGGCCCTGCCCAGTCAAAACTTTTACGTACTGTAGATGGGAATAAAGTCCCTGTAGTGCACATAAAAAATACGTTGGGGAAGACAGTCTGGGTTATTGCTGCCTCGGGCAAAGGCAAACCCATCCGCGGGATGGGTTTGGCTCAAGGACCTGGGTGCACTTGGCGGGTAACGCAGAAGGATGGGGAAGTCCGATGCGCACCTCAAGGGGGTTTGACCTCGGGTGAGAAGAGCCGAGGGTTTGAACTGTATGATGTTAATTGCTACGTAATATTATTTGCCATACCAATGGTATTACAATAAGAATCACCCAGATTAATGAAGAATGAACTTCGATGAAACCGAGCAAAGCGCAGTGACGGTGGAACCAGCACTGACTTCAACAGTGGATGAAACAATCCAACACCGCATACCATCTCCACCTTTCCTGCCCTGAAAGATTATGATGCCAGACGGAGCCCAAAGTCATGGACTAAATGAACTCAACGAACATTTTAGAGGGATGGCCCATAGACTAAGGGAATGATATCTCTGTGTGCGTGTGTATCTATATCTCACAAGACAGGAAAAGGGGTGGCGATTAATGGGAACGTATTGGAAAGGGGGGGACCTGGGCATGACGTAGATGGTATAGAATACGGGGTGGATACTGTCCTGGTTTTGGCTGGGATAGAGTTAATTTTCTTCCTAGTAGCTGGTACAGTGCTGTGGTCTGGATTTAGTACGAGAACAATGTTGATAACACACCCATGTTTCGGTTGTTGCTAAGTAGTGCTTACACTAGTCAAGGACTTTCCAGCTTCCCATGCTCTACCGACTGAGGCGGCTTGGAGGTGCACAAGAAGCTGGGAGGGGGCACAGCCAGGGCAGCTGACCCAAACTGGCCAAAGGGATACTCCATACCATACGACGTCATGCTCAGTATATAAACTGGGGGAAAGCTGCCCGGGGGGGCCGCTGCTCGGGGACTGGCTGGGCATCGGTCGGCGGGTGGTGAGCAATTGCATTGTGCATATACTTGCTTTGTATAATCTATTATTATTATTATTATTATTATTATTATTATTATTATTATTATTATTACTTTATTTCAATTATTAAACTGTTCTTATCTCAACCCAGGAGTTTTCTCACTTTTACTCTTCCGATTCTCTCCCCCATGCCCCCGGGGGCGGGGAGAGTGAGCGAGCTGCTGCGTGGTGCCCAGTTGCCGGCTGAGGTTAAACCACAACAGGTGGCTAGGCAAGCTCAGAGCCCCCCTGTTTGTGGGGCTGTGGAAGGGCTGCCAAGGGAAGGTGAGGGCCAGCGACAGCTTTCAGTCCTGGCACCTTTCGTGTGGGAGCAGTCACTGGATATTTTCAATTCCTTTTTTTTTTTTTTCCTTTTCGGGATTTAAGCGAATCTGGTGCAAGGGCCACCCCGTCCTTGTTTCAGCAGGGCGGCGGGGGGGCCGAGGGGGGAGGCGGGGGGGTAATTTTTTTTTTTTTTTTCCTTCTTTTTTCGGGATTTAAGCGAATCTGGTACAAGGGCCACCCTGTCCCTGTTCTCCAGGCCGGGCTGGGGCGGGGGGGATCATTTCTTCCCCCCGCCCCCGTTTCTCAGATTTAAGCGGTTCTAATACAAGGCAGTAAGTTTAAACGTACTGTCTCACGCAAGAGTTAGTTTTCTTTATCGGTTTCAACAGAAACGAAAATCAATAAAATATTGAGAAGCCATTTTTAAGAATTTCGGTTTCCTTAAACGCCCCCCACCCCCCCACCGCCGCCGCCGCCGCCGCCCTCAACGCGCGCGCACACAGGCACAGGCACCACCCCGTCCCACCCCGCCCCACCCCCGTCCCGCCCCGCCCCGCCCCGCCCCGAACCGGTGGCCGCCGTGCGCTCGCCGGCTTCACCGCCCCGTCCAGCCTCTCCGCTCCGCTCGTCTCCGCCCCGCACCGCCCCCCCAGTCCGGCTCGCGGCAAGTCTGCCCGGCCGGCCGGCTTTTTTCCTCCCTAGCTGGCGGGGGACCGGGTAGAGGCGGCGGCCCCCGGGGCGAGTTCGCCGTCTGCCGGGAGACTTCAGGACGGGGCGTCCCTTGCCGGGTTATTATTTTGTTTTTAATGAAACAAACGTGTTAGAAGAAGTATCTGCGATCCTGCAGGCGCCACCCCCCCCCCCGCGGCACACGCGCGCTCAGACACACACACACACGCGGAGACACACACACACAGAGACACAGAGAGACAGACACGCACACCTGCGCGCGCGCGCTCCCCCTCCCTGCGCTGCAGTTCCGTACCCGCCGGCTGGTGGGTGCGGCCCCCCCGACCGCAGACTCTCCGGTGCCCCGCAGCAGCGGGGGGGTTGGGGTGGGTGTGGTGGGGGGGTGTGTGTCCCCGCAGCCGCGCGCAGACAGGGTGGAAGGGCCGATCTTACTTCTGACCTTACTGAAGAGACTTCTGACTCGTATTTACAAGAAATGAGAAACGAATACTATGACCAGGACTAGAGGGGCCCTGCCTCCAGCCAGGTGGAGGAAAGGGACAACCGGGTTTACTGGACCGTGTGGATTCGGTGCCCTGGCACATCGGACCCACGGGAGCATGAGGTTCTAGTAGACGCCAGTGCACAGTGTACCCTAATGCCATCAAGCTATAAAGGGGCAGAACCCGTCTGTATTTCTGGAGTGACGGGGAGATCCCAACACTCTATTGGAAGCCGAAGTAAGTCTAACTGGGAACGAGTGGCAAAAGCACCCCATTGTGACTGGCCCAGAGGCTCCGTGCATCCTTGGCATAGACTACCTCAGGAGAGGGTATTTCAAGGACCCAAAAGGGTACCGGTGGGCTTTTGGTATAGCTGCCTTGGAGACGGAAGAAAGGAAACAGCTGTCTACCTTGCCTGGTCTCTCGGAGGACCCTTCTGTTGTGGGGTTGCTGAAAGTCAAAAGGCCAACAGGTGCCAATCGCTACCACAGCGGTGCACCGGCGGCAATAGCGCACCAACCGAGACTCCCCGATTCCCAGCCATAAGCTGGTTTCGTCGACTGGAGGGCCAAGGAGTGATCAGCAAGACTCGCTCACCCTTTAACAGTCCCATATGGCCAGTGCGGAAGTCTAATGGAGAGTGGAGACTAACAGTAGACTATCGTGGCCTGAGCAAAGTCACGCCGCCGCTGAGTGCTGCCGTGCCGGACATGCTAGAACTTCAATACGAACTGGAGTCAAAGGCAGCCAAGTGGTATGCCACAACTGATAGCGCTAATGCGTTTTTCTCAATCCCTTTGGCAGCAGAGCGCAGGCCACAGTTTGCTTTCACTTGGAGGGGCGTCCAGTACACCTGGAACCGACTGCCCCAGGGGTGGAAACACAGCCCTGCTACCATTTGCCATGGACTGATCCAGACTGCACTGGAACAGGGTGAAGCTCCAGATCTCCTCCAATACATTGATGCCCAATCATTGCGTGGGGCAACACGGCAGGAGAAGTTTTTGAAAAAGGGAAGAAAATAGTCCAAATCCTTCTGAGAGCCGGTTTGGCCGTAAAACAAAGTAAGGTCAAGGGACTTGCACAGGAGATCCAGTTTTTAGGAAGAAAATGGCAAGATGGTCGTCGTCAAATCCCAAAGGATGCGATCAACAAAATAACAGCCATGTCTCCACCAACTAGCAAAAAGGAAACACAAGCTTTCTTAGGTGGTGTGGGGTTTTGGAGAATGCACATTCCAAATTACGGTCTGATTGTAAGCCCTGTCCATCAAGTGACCCGGAAGAAGAACGATTTCAAATGGGGCCCTGAGCAACGACAAGCCTTTGAACAAATTAAACGGGAGGTAGTTCGTGCAGCAGCCCTTGGGCCAGTCCGGGCAGGACAAGATGTAAAAAAGGTGCTCTACACCACAGCCGGGGAGAACGGCCCTACCTGGAGCCTCTGGCAGAAAGCACCAGGGGAGACTCGGGGTTGACCCCTAGGGTTTTGGAGTCGGGGATACAGAGGACCCGAGGCCCGCTATACTCCAACTGCAAAAGAGAGATTGGCGGCATATGAAGGGGTTCGAGCTGCTTCGGAAGTGATCGGCACTGAAGCACGGCTCCTCCTGGCACCCCGACTGCCGGGGCCGGGCCGGATGTCCAAAGGGAGGATCCCCTGTACCCATCATGCAGCTGATGCTACGTGGAGTGAAGTGGGTCGCACTGATCACACAACGGGCTCGAATAGGAAACCCCAGTTGCCCGGGAATCTTGGAAGTGATGGTGGATGGGCCAGAAGGCAAGGATTTTGGAATATCGCCAGAGGAGGAGGTGACGCGTGCTGAGGAGGCCCCAGTGTATAATAAACTACCAGAAAACGAGAAACAATGTGCCCTGTTCACTGATGGGTCCTGTCGCATTGTGGGAAAGCGTCGGAGGTGGAAAGCTGCTGCATGGAGTCCCATGCGACAAGTTGTAGAAACTGCTGAAGGAGAAGGTGAATCGAGCCAATCTGCAGAAGGAAGGGCCATCCAGCTGGCTTTAGACATTGCTGACCGAGAAAAGTGGCCAGCGCTCTCTCTCTCTACTGACTCGTGGATGGTGGCAAAGGCCCTGTGGGGGTGGTTGCAGCAATGGCAGCGGAGCAGCTGGCAGCGCAGAGGCAAACCCATCTGGGCTGCCGCATTGCGGCAAGATACTGCTGCCCGGGTGAGGAACCTGGTTGTAAAAGTCCGTCACGTAGATGCTCGCGTCCCCAAGCGTCGGGCCACCGAAGAACGTCGGAACAACCAGCAGGGGGATCAGGCTGCTGAGATTGAAGTGGCTCAGGTGGAGCTGGACTGGCAACGTAAGGGCGAATTATTTCTAGCTCGGTGGGCCCATGACACCTCAGGCCATCAAGGAAGGGATGCAACATACAGACGGGCTCGTGATCGAGGGGTGGGCTTGACCATGGACACTATTGCACAGGTCATCCATGAATGTGAAACATGCGCTGCAATCAAGCAAGCCAAGCGGTTAAAGCCTCTCTGCTATGGAGGACGATGGCTAAAATACAAATATGGGGAGGCCTGGCAGATCGATTACATCGCACTCGCTCCCACAAGCCCGCCGAGGCAAGCGCCCACGTGCTTACAATGGTGGAGGCAGCCACCGGATGGCTGGAAAGCTATCCCGTGCCCCATGCCACCGCCCGGAACACTATCCTGGGCCTTGAAAAGCAAGTCTTACGGCGACATGGCACCCCAGAAAGAATTGAGTCAGACAACGGGACTCATTTCCGAAAGAACCTCATAGACACCTGGGCCAAAGAGCACGGCATGGAGTGGGTATATCACATCCCCTGTCACGCACCAGCCTCCGGGAAAATCGAGCGATACAATGGACTCTTAAAGACTACACTGAAAGCGATGGGTGGTGGGACGTTCAAACATTGGGATACACATTTAGCAAAGGCCACCTGGTTAGTCAACGCTAGGGGACCTGCCAGTCGAGCTGGCCCTGCCCAGTCAAAACTTTTACGTACTGTAGATGGGAATAAAGTCCCTGTAGTGCACATAAAAAATACGTTGGGGAAGACAGTCTGGGTTATTGCTGCCTCGGGCAAAGGCAAACCCATCCGCGGGATGGGTTTGGCTCAAGGACCTGGGTGCACTTGGCGGGTAACGCAGAAGGATGGGGAAGTCCGATGCGCACCTCAAGGGGGTTTGACCTCGGGTGAGAAGAGCCGAGGGTTTGAACTGTATGATGTTAATTGCTACGTAATATTATTTGCCATACCAATGGTATTACAATAAGAATCACCCAGATTAATGAAGAATGAACTTCGATGAAACCGAGCAAAGCGCAGTGACGGTGGAACCAGCACTGACTTCAACAGTGGATGAAACAATCCAACACCGCATACCATCTCCACCTTTCCTGCCCTGAAAGATTATGATGCCAGACGGAGCCCAAAGTCATGGACTAAATGAACTCAACGAACATTTTAGAGGGATGGCCCATAGACTAAGGGAATAATATCTCTGTGTGCGTGTGTATCTATATCTCACAAGACAGGAAAAGGGGTGGCGATTAATGGGAACGTATTGGAAAGGGGGGGACCTGGGCATGACGTAGATGGTATAGAATACGGGGTGGATACTGTCCTGGTTTTGGCTGGGATAGAGTTAATTTTCTTCCTAGTAGCTGGTACAGTGCTGTGGTCTGGATTTAGTACGAGAACAATGTTGATAACACACCCATGTTTCGGTTGTTGCTAAGTAGTGCTTACACTAGTCAAGGACTTTCCAGCTTCCCATGCTCTACCGACTGAGGCGGCTTGGAGGTGCACAAGAAGCTGGGAGGGGGCACAGCCAGGGCAGCTGACCCAAACTGGCCAAAGGGATACTCCATACCATACGACGTCATGCTCAGTATATAAACTGGGGGAAAGCTGCCCGGGGGGGCCGCTGCTCGGGGACTGGCTGGGCATCGGTCGGCGGGTGGTGAGCAATTGCATTGTGCATCACTTGCTTTGTATAATCTATTATTATTATTATTATTATTATTATTATTATTATTATTATTATTATTACTTTATTTCAATTATTAAACTGTTCTTATCTCAACCCAGGAGTTTTCTCACTTTTACTCTTCCGATTCTCTCCCCCATGCCCCCGGGGGCGGGGAGAGTGAGCGAGCTGCTGCGTGGTGCCCAGTTGCCGGCTGAGGTTAAACCACAACAGGTGGCTAGGCAAGCTCAGAGCCCCCCTGTTTGTGGGGCTGTGGAAGGGCTGCCAAGGGAAGGTGAGGGCCAGCGACAGCTTTCAGTCCTGGCACCTTTCGTGTGGGAGCAGTCACTGGATATTTTCAATTCCTTTTTTTTTTTTTTCCTTTTCGGGATTTAAGCGAATCTGGTGCAAGGGCCACCCCGTCCTTGTTTCAGCAGGGCGGCGGGGGGGCCGAGGGGGGAGGCGGGGGGGTAATTTTTTTTTTTTTTTCCTTCTTTTTTCGGGATTTAAGCGAATCTGGTACAAGGGCCACCCTGTCCCTGTTCTCCAGGCCGGGCTGGGGCGGGGGGGATCATTTCTTCCCCCCGCCCCCGTTTCTCAGATTTAAGCGGTTCTAATACAAGGCAGTAAGTTTAAACGTACTGTCTCACGCAAGAGTTAGTTTTCTTTATCGGTTTCAACAGAAACGAAAATCAATAAAATATTGAGAAGCCATTTTTAAGAATTTCGGTTTCCTTAAACGCCCCCCACCCCCCCACCGCCGCCGCCGCCGCCGCCGCCCTCAACGCGCGCGCACACAGGCACAGGCACCACCCCGTCCCACCCCACCCCACCCCCGTCCCGCCCCGCCCCGCCCCGAACCGGTGGCCGCCGTGCGCTCGCCGGCTTCACCGCCCCGTCCAGCCTCTCCGCTCCGCTCGTCTCCGCCCCGCACCGCCCCCCCAGTCCGGCTCGCGGCAAGTCTGCCCGGCCGGCCGGCTTTTTTCCTCCCTAGCTGGCGGGGGACCGGGTAGAGGCGGCGGCCCCCGGGGCGAGTTCGCCGTCTGCCGGGAGACTTCAGGACGGGGCGTCCCTTGCCGGGTTATTATTTTGTTTTTAATGAAACAAACGTGTTAGAAGAAGTATCTGCGATCCTGCAGGCGCCACCCCCCCCCCCGCGGCACACGCGCGCTCAGACACACACACACACACGGAGACACACACACACACGGAGACACACACACACGCGGAGACACACACACACAGAGACACAGAGAGACAGACACGCACACCTGCGCGCGCGCGCTCCCCCTCCCTGCGCTGCAGTTCCGTACCCGCCGGCTGGTGGGTGCGGCCCCCCCGACCGCAGACTCTCCGGTGCCCCGCAGCAGCGGGGGGGTTGGGGTGGGTGTGGTGGGGGGGTGTGTGTCCCCGCAGCCGCGCGCAGACAGGGTGGAAGGGCCGATCTTACTTCTGACCTTACTGAAGAGACTTCTGACTCGTATTTACAAGAAATGAGAAACGAATACTATGACCAGGACTAGAGGGGCCCTGCCTCCAGCCAGGTGGAGGAAAGGGACAACCGGGTTTACTGGACCGTGTGGATTCGGTGCCCTGGCACATCGGACCCACGGGAGCATGAGGTTCTAGTAGACGCCAGTGCACAGTGTACCCTAATGCCATCAAGCTATAAAGGGGCAGAACCCGTCTGTATTTCTGGAGTGACGGGGAGATCCCAACACTCTATTGGAAGCCGAAGTAAGTCTAACTGGGAACGAGTGGCAAAAGCACCCCATTGTGACTGGCCCAGAGGCTCCGTGCATCCTTGGCATAGACTACCTCAGGAGAGGGTATTTCAAGGACCCAAAAGGGTACCGGTGGGCTTTTGGTATAGCTGCCTTGGAGACGGAAGAAAGGAAACAGCTGTCTACCTTGCCTGGTCTCTCGGAGGACCCTTCTGTTGTGGGGTTGCTGAAAGTCAAAAGGCCAACAGGTGCCAATCGCTACCACAGCGGTGCACCGGCGGCAATAGCGCACCAACCGAGACTCCCCGATTCCCAGCCATAAGCTGGTTTCGTCGACTGGAGGGCCAAGGAGTGATCAGCAAGACTCGCTCACCCTTTAACAGTCCCATATGGCCAGTGCGGAAGTCTAATGGAGAGTGGAGACTAACAGTAGACTATCGTGGCCTGAGCAAAGTCACGCCGCCGCTGAGTGCTGCCGTGCCGGACATGCTAGAACTTCAATACGAACTGGAGTCAAAGGCAGCCAAGTGGTATGCCACAACTGATAGCGCTAATGCGTTTTTCTCAATCCCTTTGGCAGCAGAGCGCAGGCCACAGTTTGCTTTCACTTGGAGGGGCGTCCAGTACACCTGGAACCGACTGCCCCAGGGGTGGAAACACAGCCCTGCTACCATTTGCCATGGACTGATCCAGACTGCACTGGAACAGGGTGAAGCTCCAGATCTCCTCCAATACATTGATGCCCAATCATTGCGTGGGGCAACACGGCAGGAGAAGTTTTTGAAAAAGGGAAGAAAATAGTCCAAATCCTTCTGAGAGCCGGTTTGGCCGTAAAACAAAGTAAGGTCAAGGGACTTGCACAGGAGATCCAGTTTTTAGGAAGAAAATGGCAAGATGGTCGTCGTCAAATCCCAAAGGATGCGATCAACAAAATAACAGCCATGTCTCCACCAACTAGCAAAAAGGAAACACAAGCTTTCTTAGGTGGTGTGGGTTTTTGGAGAATGCACATTCCAAATTACGGTCTGATTGTAAGCCCTGTCCATCAAGTGACCCGGAAGAAGAACGATTTCAAATGGGGCCCTGAGCAACGACAAGCCTTTGAACAAATTAAACGGGAGGTAGTTCGTGCAGCAGCCCTTGGGCCAGTCCGGGCAGGACAAGATGTAAAAAAGGTGCTCTACACCACAGCCGGGGAGAACGGCCCTACCTGGAGCCTCTGGCAGAAAGCACCAGGGGAGACTCGGGGTTGACCCCTAGGGTTTTGGAGTCGGGGATACAGAGGACCCGAGGCCCGCTATACTCCAACTGCAAAAGAGAGATTGGCGGCATATGAAGGGGTTCGAGCTGCTTCGGAAGTGATCGGCACTGAAGCACGGCTCCTCCTGGCACCCCGACTGCCGGGGCCGGGCCGGATGTCCAAAGGGAGGATCCCCTGTACCCATCATGCAGCTGATGCTACGTGGAGTGAAGTGGGTCGCACTGATCACACAACGGGCTCGAATAGGAAACCCCAGTTGCCCGGGAATCTTGGAAGTGATGGTGGATGGGCCAGAAGGCAAGGATTTTGGAATATCGCCAGAGGAGGAGGTGACGCGTGCTGAGGAGGCCCCAGTGTATAATAAACTACCAGAAAACGAGAAACAATGTGCCCTGTTCACTGATGGGTCCTGTCGCATTGTGGGAAAGCGTCGGAGGTGGAAAGCTGCTGCATGGAGTCCCATGCGACAAGTTGTAGAAACTGCTGAAGGAGAAGGTGAATCGAGCCAATCTGCAGAAGGAAGGGCCATCCAGCTGGCTTTAGACATTGCTGACCGAGAAAAGTGGCCAGCGCTCTCTCTCTCTACTGACTCGTGGATGGTGGCAAAGGCCCTGTGGGGGTGGTTGCAGCAATGGCAGCGGAGCAGCTGGCAGCGCAGAGGCAAACCCATCTGGGCTGCCGCATTGCGGCAAGATACTGCTGCCCGGGTGAGGAACCTGGTTGTAAAAGTCCGTCACGTAGATGCTCGCGTCCCCAAGCGTCGGGCCACCGAAGAACGTCGGAACAACCAGCAGGGGGATCAGGCTGCTGAGATTGAAGTGGCTCAGGTGGAGCTGGACTGGCAACGTAAGGGCGAATTATTTCTAGCTCGGTGGGCCCATGACACCTCAGGCCATCAAGGAAGGGATGCAACATACAGACGGGCTCGTGATCGAGGGGTGGGCTTGACCATGGACACTATTGCACAGGTCATCCATGAATGTGAAACATGCGCTGCAATCAAGCAAGCCAAGCGGTTAAAGCCTCTCTGCTATGGAGGACGATGGCTAAAATACAAATATGGGGAGGCCTGGCAGATCGATTACATCGCACTCGCTCCCACAAGCCCGCCGAGGCAAGCGCCCACGTGCTTACAATGGTGGAGGCAGCCACCGGATGGCTGGAAAGCTATCCCGTGCCCCATGCCACCGCCCGGAACACTATCCTGGGCCTTGAAAAGCAAGTCTTACGGCGACATGGCACCCCAGAAAGAATTGAGTCAGACAACGGGACTCATTTCCGAAAGAACCTCATAGACACCTGGGCCAAAGAGCACGGCATTGAGTGGGTATATCACATCCCCTGTCACGCACCAGCCTCCGGGAAAATCGAGCGATACAATGGACTCTTAAAGACTACACTGAAAGCGATGGGTGGTGGGACGTTCAAACATTGGGATACACATTTAGCAAAGGCCACCTGGTTAGTCAACGCTAGGGGACCTGCCAGTCGAGCTGGCCCTGCCCAGTCAAAACTTTTACGTACTGTAGATGGGAATAAAGTCCCTGTAGTGCACATAAAAAATACGTTGGGGAAGACAGTCTGGGTTATTGCTGCCTCGGGCAAAGGCAAACCCATCCGCGGGATGGGTTTGGCTCAAGGACCTGGGTGCACTTGGCGGGTAACGCAGAAGGATGGGGAAGTCCGATGCGCACCTCAAGGGGGTTTGACCTCGGGTGAGAAGAGCCGAGGGTTTGAACTGTATGATGTTAATTGCTACGTAATATTATTTGCCATACCAATGGTATTACAATAAGAATCACCCAGATTAATGAAGAATGAACTTCGATGAAACCGAGCAAAGCGCAGTGACGGTGGAACCAGCACTGACTTCAACAGTGGATGAAACAATCCAACACCGCATACCATCTCCACCTTTCCTGCCCTGAAAGATTATGATGCCAGACGGAGCCCAAAGTCATGGACTAAATGAACTCAACGAACATTTTAGAGGGATGGCCCATAGACTAAGGGAATGATATCTCTGTGTGCGTGTGTATCTATATCTCACAAGACAGGAAAAGGGGTGGCGATTAATGGGAACGTATTGGAAAGGGGGGGACCTGGGCATGACGTAGATGGTATAGAATACGGGGTGGATACTGTCCTGGTTTTGGCTGGGATAGAGTTAATTTTCTTCCTAGTAGCTGGTACAGTGCTGTGGTCTGGATTTAGTACGAGAACAATGTTGATAACACACCCATGTTTCGGTTGTTGCTAAGTAGTGCTTACACTAGTCAAGGACTTTCCAGCTTCCCATGCTCTACCGACTGAGGCGGCTTGGAGGTGCACAAGAAGCTGGGAGGGGGCACAGCCAGGGCAGCTGACCCAAACTGGCCAAAGGGATACTCCATACCATACGACGTCATGCTCAGTATATAAACTGGGGGAAAGCTGCCCGGGGGGGCCGCTGCTCGGGGACTGGCTGGGCATCGGTCGGCGGGTGGTGAGCAATTGCATTGTGCATCACTTGCTTTGTATAATCTATTATTATTATTATTATTATTATTATTATTATTATTATTATTATTATTATTACTTTATTTCAATTATTAAACTGTTCTTATCTCAACCCAGGAGTTTTCTCACTTTTACTCTTCCGATTCTCTCCCCCATGCCCCCGGGGGCGGGGAGAGTGAGCGAGCTGCTGCGTGGTGCCCAGTTGCCGGCTGAGGTTAAACCACAACAGGTGGCTAGGCAAGCTCAGAGCCCCCCTGTTTGTGGGGCTGTGGAAGGGCTGCCAAGGGAAGGTGAGGGCCAGCGACAGCTTTCAGTCCTGGCACCTTTCGTGTGGGAGCAGTCACTGGATATTTTCAATTCCTTTTTTTTTTTTTTCCTTTTCGGGATTTAAGCGAATCTGGTGCAAGGGCCACCCCGTCCTTGTTTCAGCAGGGCGGCGGGGGGGCCGAGGGGGGAGGCGGGGGGGTAATTTTTTTTTTTTTTTTCCTTCTTTTTTCGGGATTTAAGCGAATCTGGTACAAGGGCCACCCTGTCCCTGTTCTCCAGGCCGGGCTGGGGCGGGGGGGATCATTTCTTCCCCCCGCCCCCGTTTCTCAGATTTAAGCGGTTCTAATACAAGGCAGTAAGTTTAAACGTACTGTCTCACGCAAGAGTTAGTTTTCTTTATCGGTTTCAACAGAAACGAAAATCAATAAAATATTGAGAAGCCATTTTTAAGAATTTCGGTTTCCTTAAACGCCCCCCACCCCCCCACCGCCGCCGCCGCCGCCGCCCTCAACGCGCGCGCACACAGGCACAGGCACCACCCCGTCCCACCCCACCCCACCCCCGTCCCGCCCCGCCCCGCCCCGAACCGGTGGCCGCCGTGCGCTCGCCGGCTTCACCGCCCCGTCCAGCCTCTCCGCTCCGCTCGTCTCCGCCCCGCACCGCCCCCCCAGTCCGGCTCGCGGCAAGTCTGCCCGGCCGGCCGGCTTTTTTCCTCCCTAGCTGGCGGGGGACCGGGTAGAGGCGGCGGCCCCCGGGGCGAGTTCGCCGTCTGCCGGGAGACTTCAGGACGGGGCGTCCCTTGCCGGGTTATTATTTTGTTTTTAATGAAACAAACGTGTTAGAAGAAGTATCTGCGATCCTGCAGGCGCCACCCCCCCCCCCGCGGCACACGCGCGCTCAGACACACACACACACACGGAGACACACACACACACGGAGACACACACACACGCGGAGACACACACACACAGAGACACAGAGAGACAGACACGCACACCTGCGCGCGCGCGCTCCCCCTCCCTGCGCTGCAGTTCCGTACCCGCCGGCTGGTGGGTGCGGCCCCCCCGACCGCAGACTCTCCGGTGCCCCGCAGCAGCGGGGGGGTTGGGGTGGGTGTGGTGGGGGTGTGTGTGTCCCCGCAGCCGCGCGCAGACAGGGTGGAAGGGCCGATCTTACTTCTGACCTTACTGAAGAGACTTCTGACTCGTATTTACAAGAAATGAGAAACGAATACTATGACCAGGACTAGAGGGGCCCTGCCTCCAGCCAGGTGGAGGAAAGGGACAACCGGGTTTACTGGACCGTGTGGATTCGGTGCCCTGGCACATCGGACCCACGGGAGCATGAGGTTCTAGTAGACGCCAGTGCACAGTGTACCCTAATGCCATCAAGCTATAAAGGGGCAGAACCCGTCTGTATTTCTGGAGTGACGGGGAGATCCCAACACTCTATTGGAAGCCGAAGTAAGTCTAACTGGGAACGAGTGGCAAAAGCACCCCATTGTGACTGGCCCAGAGGCTCCGTGCATCCTTGGCATAGACTACCTCAGGAGAGGGTATTTCAAGGACCCAAAAGGGTACCGGTGGGCTTTTGGTATAGCTGCCTTGGAGACGGAAGAAAGGAAACAGCTGTCTACCTTGCCTGGTCTCTCGGAGGACCCTTCTGTTGTGGGGTTGCTGAAAGTCAAAAGGCCAACAGGTGCCAATCGCTACCACAGCGGTGCACCGGCGGCAATAGCGCACCAACCGAGACTCCCCGATTCCCAGCCATAAGCTGGTTTCGTCGACTGGAGGGCCAAGGAGTGATCAGCAAGACTCGCTCACCCTTTAACAGTCCCATATGGCCAGTGCGGAAGTCTAATGGAGAGTGGAGACTAACAGTAGACTATCGTGGCCTGAGCAAAGTCACGCCGCCGCTGAGTGCTGCCGTGCCGGACATGCTAGAACTTCAATACGAACTGGAGTCAAAGGCAGCCAAGTGGTATGCCACAACTGATAGCGCTAATGCGTTTTTCTCAATCCCTTTGGCAGCAGAGCGCAGGCCACAGTTTGCTTTCACTTGGAGGGGCGTCCAGTACACCTGGAACCGACTGCCCCAGGGGTGGAAACACAGCCCTGCTACCATTTGCCATGGACTGATCCAGACTGCACTGGAACAGGGTGAAGCTCCAGATCTCCTCCAATACATTGATGCCCAATCATTGCGTGGGGCAACACGGCAGGAGAAGTTTTTGAAAAAGGGAAGAAAATAGTCCAAATCCTTCTGAGAGCCGGTTTGGCCGTAAAACAAAGTAAGGTCAAGGGACTTGCACAGGAGATCCAGTTTTTAGGAAGAAAATGGCAAGATGGTCGTCGTCAAATCCCAAAGGATGCGATCAACAAAATAACAGCCATGTCTCCACCAACTAGCAAAAAGGAAACACAAGCTTTCTTAGGTGGTGTGGGTTTTTGGAGAATGCACATTCCAAATTACGGTCTGATTGTAAGCCCTGTCCATCAAGTGACCCGGAAGAAGAACGATTTCAAATGGGGCCCTGAGCAACGACAAGCCTTTGAACAAATTAAACGGGAGGTAGTTCGTGCAGCAGCCCTTGGGCCAGTCCGGGCAGGACAAGATGTAAAAAAGGTGCTCTACACCACAGCCGGGGAGAACGGCCCTACCTGGAGCCTCTGGCAGAAAGCACCAGGGGAGACTCGGGGTTGACCCCTAGGGTTTTGGAGTCGGGGATACAGAGGACCCGAGGCCCGCTATACTCCAACTGCAAAAGAGAGATTGGCGGCATATGAAGGGGTTCGAGCTGCTTCGGAAGTGATCGGCACTGAAGCACGGCTCCTCCTGGCACCCCGACTGCCGGGGCCGGGCCGGATGTCCAAAGGGAGGATCCCCTGTACCCATCATGCAGCTGATGCTACGTGGAGTGAAGTGGGTCGCACTGATCACACAACGGGCTCGAATAGGAAACCCCAGTTGCCCGGGAATCTTGGAAGTGATGGTGGATGGGCCAGAAGGCAAGGATTTTGGAATATCGCCAGAGGAGGAGGTGACGCGTGCTGAGGAGGCCCCAGTGTATAATAAACTACCAGAAAACGAGAAACAATGTGCCCTGTTCACTGATGGGTCCTGTCGCATTGTGGGAAAGCGTCGGAGGTGGAAAGCTGCTGCATGGAGTCCCATGCGACAAGTTGTAGAAACTGCTGAAGGAGAAGGTGAATCGAGCCAATCTGCAGAAGGAAGGGCCATCCAGCTGGCTTTAGACATTGCTGACCGAGAAAAGTGGCCAGCGCTCGCTCTCTCTACTGACTCGTGGATGGTGGCAAAGGCCCTGTGGGGGTGGTTGCAGCAATGGCAGCGGAGCAGCTGGCAGCGCAGAGGCAAACCCATCTGGGCTGCCGCATTGCGGCAAGATACTGCTGCCCGGGTGAGGAACCTGGTTGTAAAAGTCCGTCACGTAGATGCTCGCGTCCCCAAGCGTCGGGCCACCGAAGAACGTCGGAACAACCAGCAGGGGGATCAGGCTGCTGAGATTGAAGTGGCTCAGGTGGAGCTGGACTGGCAACGTAAGGGCGAATTATTTCTAGCTCGGTGGGCCCATGACACCTCAGGCCATCAAGGAAGGGATGCAACATACAGACGGGCTCGTGATCGAGGGGTGGGCTTGACCATGGACACTATTGCACAGGTCATCCATGAATGTGAAACATGCGCTGCAATCAAGCAAGCCAAGCGGTTAAAGCCTCTCTGCTATGGAGGACGATGGCTAAAATACAAATATGGGGAGGCCTGGCAGATCGATTACATCGCACTCGCTCCCACAAGCCCGCCGAGGCAAGCGCCCACGTGCTTACAATGGTGGAGGCAGCCACCGGATGGCTGGAAAGCTATCCCGTGCCCCATGCCACCGCCCGGAACACTATCCTGGGCCTTGAAAAGCAAGTCTTACGGCGACATGGCACCCCAGAAAGAATTGAGTCAGACAACGGGACTCATTTCCGAAAGAACCTCATAGACACCTGGGCCAAAGAGCACGGCATGGAGTGGGTATATCACATCCCCTGTCACGCACCAGCCTCCGGGAAAATCGAGCGATACAATGGACTCTTAAAGACTACACTGAAAGCGATGGGTGGTGGGACGTTCAAACATTGGGATACACATTTAGCAAAGGCCACCTGGTTAGTCAACGCTAGGGGACCTGCCAGTCGAGCTGGCCCTGCCCAGTCAAAACTTTTACGTACTGTAGATGGGAATAAAGTCCCTGTAGTGCAC
The DNA here is from genome assembly GCF_965638725.1 of Aptenodytes patagonicus. Classification (NCBI taxonomy): domain Eukaryota; kingdom Metazoa; phylum Chordata; class Aves; order Sphenisciformes; family Spheniscidae; genus Aptenodytes; species Aptenodytes patagonicus. Next base: position 131,341 of record NW_027472036.1, on the reverse strand, counting down.
ATAAAAAATACGTTGGGGAAGACAGTCTGGGTTATTGCTGCCTCGGGCAAAGGCAAACCCATCCGCGGGATGGGTTTGGCTCAAGGACCTGGGTGCACTTGGCGGGTAACGCAGAAGGATGGGGAAGTCCGATGCGCACCTCAAGGGGGTTTGACCTCGGGTGAGAAGAGCCGAGGGTTTGAACTGTATGATGTTAATTGCTACGTAATATTATTTGCCATACCAATGGTATTACAATAAGAATCACCCAGATTAATGAAGAATGAACTTCGATGAAACCGAGCAAAGCGCAGTGACGGTGGAACCAGCACTGACTTCAACAGTGGATGAAACAATCCAACACCGCATACCATCTCCACCTTTCCTGCCCTGAAAGATTATGATGCCAGACGGAGCCCAAAGTCATGGACTAAATGAACTCAACGAACATTTTAGAGGGATGGCCCATAGACTAAGGGAATGATATCTCTGTGTGCGTGTGTATCTATATCTCACAAGACAGGAAAAGGGGTGGCGATTAATGGGAACGTATTGGAAAGGGGGGGACCTGGGCATGACGTAGATGGTATAGAATACGGGGTGGATACTGTCCTGGTTTTGGCTGGGATAGAGTTAATTTTCTTCCTAGTAGCTGGTACAGTGCTGTGGTCTGGATTTAGTACGAGAACAATGTTGATAACACACCCATGTTTCGGTTGTTGCTAAGTAGTGCTTACACTAGTCAAGGACTTTCCAGCTTCCCATGCTCTACCGACTGAGGCGGCTTGGAGGTGCACAAGAAGCTGGGAGGGGGCACAGCCAGGGCAGCTGACCCAAACTGGCCAAAGGGATACTCCATACCATACGACGTCATGCTCAGTATATAAACTGGGGGAAAGCTGCCCGGGGGGGCCGCTGCTCGGGGACTGGCTGGGCATCGGTCGGCGGGTGGTGAGCAATTGCATTGTGCATCACTTGCTTTGTATAATCTATTATTATTATTATTATTATTATTATTATTATTATTATTATTATTATTATTACTTTATTTCAATTATTAAACTGTTCTTATCTCAACCCAGGAGTTTTCTCACTTTTACTCTTCCGATTCTCTCCCCCATGCCCCCGGGGGCGGGGAGAGTGAGCGAGCTGCTGCGTGGTGCCCAGTTGCCGGCTGAGGTTAAACCACAACAGGTGGCTAGGCAAGCTCAGAGCCCCCCTGTTTGTGGGGCTGTGGAAGGGCTGCCAAGGGAAGGTGAGGGCCAGCGACAGCTTTCAGTCCTGGCACCTTTCGTGTGGGAGCAGTCACTGGATATTTTCAATTCCTTTTTTTTTTTTTTCCTTTTCGGGATTTAAGCGAATCTGGTGCAAGGGCCACCCCGTCCTTGTTTCAGCAGGGCGGCGGGGGGGCCGAGGGGGGAGGCGGGGGGGTAATTTTTTTTTTTTTTTCCTTCTTTTTTCGGGATTTAAGCGAATCTGGTACAAGGGCCACCCTGTCCCTGTTCTCCAGGCCGGGCTGGGGCGGGGGGGATCATTTCTTCCCCCCGCCCCCGTTTCTCAGATTTAAGCGGTTCTAATACAAGGCAGTAAGTTTAAACGTACTGTCTCACGCAAGAGTTAGTTTTCTTTATCGGTTTCAACAGAAACGAAAATCAATAAAATATTGAGAAGCCATTTTTAAGAATTTCGGTTTCCTTAAACGCCCCCCACCCCCCCACCGCCGCCGCCGCCGCCGCCGCCCTCAACGCGCGCGCACACAGGCACAGGCACCACCCCGTCCCACCCCACCCCACCCCCGTCCCGCCCCGCCCCGCCCCGAACCGGTGGCCGCCGTGCGCTCGCCGGCTTCACCGCCCCGTCCAGCCTCTCCGCTCCGCTCGTCTCCGCCCCGCACCGCCCCCCCAGTCCGGCTCGCGGCAAGTCTGCCCGGCCGGCCGGCTTTTTTCCTCCCTAGCTGGCGGGGGACCGGGTAGAGGCGGCGGCCCCCGGGGCGAGTTCGCCGTCTGCCGGGAGACTTCAGGACGGGGCGTCCCTTGCCGGGTTATTATTTTGTTTTTAATGAAACAAACGTGTTAGAAGAAGTATCTGCGATCCTGCAGGCGCCACCCCCCCCCCCGCGGCACACGCGCGCTCAGACACACACACACACACGGAGACACACACACACACGGAGACACACACACACGCGGAGACACACACACACAGAGACACAGAGAGACAGACACGCACACCTGCGCGCGCGCGCTCCCCCTCCCTGCGCTGCAGTTCCGTACCCGCCGGCTGGTGGGTGCGGCCCCCCCGACCGCAGACTCTCCGGTGCCCCGCAGCAGCGGGGGGGTTGGGGTGGGTGTGGTGGGGGTGTGTGTGTCCCCGCAGCCGCGCGCAGACAGGGTGGAAGGGCCGATCTTACTTCTGACCTTACTGAAGAGACTTCTGACTCGTATTTACAAGAAATGAGAAACGAATACTATGACCAGGACTAGAGGGGCCCTGCCTCCAGCCAGGTGGAGGAAAGGGACAACCGGGTTTACTGGACCGTGTGGATTCGGTGCCCTGGCACATCGGACCCACGGGAGCATGAGGTTCTAGTAGACGCCAGTGCACAGTGTACCCTAATGCCATCAAGCTATAAAGGGGCAGAACCCGTCTGTATTTCTGGAGTGACGGGGAGATCCCAACACTCTATTGGAAGCCGAAGTAAGTCTAACTGGGAACGAGTGGCAAAAGCACCCCATTGTGACTGGCCCAGAGGCTCCGTGCATCCTTGGCATAGACTACCTCAGGAGAGGGTATTTCAAGGACCCAAAAGGGTACCGGTGGGCTTTTGGTATAGCTGCCTTGGAGACGGAAGAAAGGAAACAGCTGTCTACCTTGCCTGGTCTCTCGGAGGACCCTTCTGTTGTGGGGTTGCTGAAAGTCAAAAGGCCAACAGGTGCCAATCGCTACCACAGCGGTGCACCGGCGGCAATAGCGCACCAACCGAGACTCCCCGATTCCCAGCCATAAGCTGGTTTCGTTGACTGGAGGGCCAAGGAGTGATCAGCAAGACTCGCTCACCCTTTAACAGTCCCATATGGCCAGTGCGGAAGTCTAATGGAGAGTGGAGACTAACAGTAGACTATCGTGGCCTGAGCAAAGTCACGCCGCCGCTGAGTGCTGCCGTGCCGGACATGCTAGAACTTCAATACGAACTGGAGTCAAAGGCAGCCAAGTGGTATGCCACAACTGATAGCGCTAATGCGTTTTTCTCAATCCCTTTGGCAGCAGAGCGCAGGCCACAGTTTGCTTTCACTTGGAGGGGCGTCCAGTACACCTGGAACCGACTGCCCCAGGGGTGGAAACACAGCCCTGCTACCATTTGCCATGGACTGATCCAGACTGCACTGGAACAGGGTGAAGCTCCAGATCTCCTCCAATACATTGATGCCCAATCATTGCGTGGGGCAACACGGCAGGAGAAGTTTTTGAAAAAGGGAAGAAAATAGTCCAAATCCTTCTGAGAGCCGGTTTGGCCGTAAAACAAAGTAAGGTCAAGGGACTTGCACAGGAGATCCAGTTTTTAGGAAGAAAATGGCAAGATGGTCGTCGTCAAATCCCAAAGGATGCGATCAACAAAATAACAGCCATGTCTCCACCAACTAGCAAAAAGGAAACACAAGCTTTCTTAGGTGGTGTGGGTTTTTGGAGAATGCACATTCCAAATTACGGTCTGATTGTAAGCCCTGTCCATCAAGTGACCCGGAAGAAGAACGATTTCAAATGGGGCCCTGAGCAACGACAAGCCTTTGAACAAATTAAATGGGAGGTAGTTCGTGCAGCAGCCCTTGGGCCAGTCCGGGCAGGACAAGATGTAAAAAAGGTGCTCTACACCACAGCCGGGGAGAACGGCCCTACCTGGAGCCTCTGGCAGAAAGCACCAGGGGAGACTCGGGGTTGACCCCTAGGGTTTTGGAGTCGGGGATACAGAGGACCCGAGGCCCGCTATACTCCAACTGCAAAAGAGAGATTGGCGGCATATGAAGGGGTTCGAGCTGCTTCGGAAGTGATCGGCACTGAAGCACGGCTCCTCCTGGCACCCCGACTGCCGGGGCCGGGCCGGATGTCCAAAGGGAGGATCCCCTGTACCCATCATGCAGCTGATGCTACGTGGAGTGAAGTGGGTCGCACTGATCACACAACGGGCTCGAATAGGAAACCCCAGTTGCCCGGGAATCTTGGAAGTGATGGTGGATGGGCCAGAAGGCAAGGATTTTGGAATATCGCCAGAGGAGGAGGTGACGCGTGCTGAGGAGGCCCCAGTGTATAATAAACTACCAGAAAACGAGAAACAATGTGCCCTGTTCACTGATGGGTCCTGTCGCATTGTGGGAAAGCGTCGGAGGTGGAAAGCTGCTGCATGGAGTCCCATGCGACAAGTTGTAGAAACTGCTGAAGGAGAAGGTGAATCGAGCCAATCTGCAGAAGGAAGGGCCATCCAGCTGGCTTTAGACATTGCTGACCGAGAAAAGTGGCCAGCGCTCGCTCTCTCTACTGACTCGTGGATGGTGGCAAAGGCCCTGTGGGGGTGGTTGCAGCAATGGCAGCGGAGCAGCTGGCAGCGCAGAGGCAAACCCATCTGGGCTGCCGCATTGCGGCAAGATACTGCTGCCCGGGTGAGGAACCTGGTTGTAAAAGTCCGTCACGTAGATGCTCGCGTCCCCAAGCGTCGGGCCACCGAAGAACGTCGGAACAACCAGCAGGGGGATCAGGCTGCTGAGATTGAAGTGGCTCAGGTGGAGCTGGACTGGCAACGTAAGGGCGAATTATTTCTAGCTCGGTGGGCCCATGACACCTCAGGCCATCAAGGAAGGGATGCAACATACAGACGGGCTCGTGATCGAGGGGTGGACTTGACCATGGACACTATTGCACAGGTCATCCATGAATGTGAAACATGCGCTGCAATCAAGCAAGCCAAGCGGTTAAAGCCTCTCTGCTATGGAGGACGATGGCTAAAATACAAATATGGGGAGGCCTGGCAGATCGATTACATCGCACTCGCTCCCACAAGCCCGCCGAGGCAAGCGCCCACGTGCTTACAATGGTGGAGGCAGCCACCGGATGGCTGGAAAGCTATCCCGTGCCCCATGCCACCGCCCGGAACACTATCCTGGGCCTTGAAAAGCAAGTCTTATGGCGACATGGCACCCCAGAAAGAATTGAGTCAGACAACGGGACTCATTTCCGAAAGAACCTCATAGACACCTGGGCCAAAGAGCACGGCATGGAGTGGGTATATCACATCCCCTGTCACGCACCAGCCTCCGGGAAAATCGAGCGATACAATGGACTCTTAAAGACTACACTGAAAGCGATGGGTGGTGGGACGTTCAAACATTGGGATACACATTTAGCAAAGGCCACCTGGTTAGTCAACGCTAGGGGACCTGCCAGTCGAGCTGGCCCTGCCCAGTCAAAACTTTTACGTACTGTAGATGGGAATAAAGTCCCTGTAGTGCACATAAAAAATACGTTGGGGAAGACAGTCTGGGTTATTGCTGCCTCGGGCAAAGGCAAACCCATCCGCGGGATGGGTTTGGCTCAAGGACCTGGGTGCACTTGGCGGGTAACGCAGAAGGATGGGGAAGTCCGATGCGCACCTCAAGGGGGTTTGACCTCGGGTGAGAAGAGCCGAGGGTTTGAACTGTATGATGTTAATTGCTACGTAATATTATTTGCCATACCAATGGTATTACAATAAGAATCACCCAGATTAATGAAGAATGAACTTCGATGAAACCGAGCAAAGCGCAGTGACGGTGGAACCAGCACTGACTTCAACAGTGGATGAAACAATCCAACACCGCATACCATCTCCACCTTTCCTGCCCTGAAAGATTATGATGCCAGACGGAGCCCAAAGTCATGGACTAAATGAACTCAACGAACATTTTAGAGGGATGGCCCATAGACTAAGGGAATGATATCTCTGTGTGCGTGTGTATCTATATCTCACAAGACAGGAAAAGGGGTGGCGATTAATGGGAACGTATTGGAAAGGGGGGGACCTGGGCATGACGTAGATGGTATAGAATACGGGGTGGATACTGTCCTGGTTTTGGCTGGGATAGAGTTAATTTTCTTCCTAGTAGCTGGTACAGTGCTGTGGTCTGGATTTAGTACGAGAACAATGTTGATAACACACCCATGTTTCGGTTGTTGCTAAGTAGTGCTTACACTAGTCAAGGACTTTCCAGCTTCCCATGCTCTACCGACTGAGGCGGCTTGGAGGTGCACAAGAAGCTGGGAGGGGGCACAGCCAGGGCAGCTGACCCAAACTGGCCAAAGGGATACTCCATACCATACGACGTCATGCTCAGTATATAAACTGGGGGAAAGCTGCCCGGGGGGGCCGCTGCTCGGGGACTGGCTGGGCATCGGTCGGCGGGTGGTGAGCAATTGCATTGTGCATCACTTGCTTTGTATAATCTATTATTATTATTATTATTATTATTATTATTATTATTATTATTATTACTTTATTTCAATTATTAAACTGTTCTTATCTCAACCCAGGAGTTTTCTCACTTTTACTCTTCCGATTCTCTCCCCCATGCCCCCGGGGGCGGGGAGAGTGAGCGAGCTGCTGCGTGGTGCCCAGTTGCCGGCTGAGGTTAAACCACAACAGGTGGCTAGGCAAGCTCAGAGCCCCCCTGTTTGTGGGGCTGTGGAAGGGCTGCCAAGGGAAGGTGAGGGCCAGCGACAGCTTTCAGTCCTGGCACCTTTCGTGTGGGAGCAGTCACTGGATAGTTTCAATTCCTTTTTTTTTTTTTTCCTTTTCGGGATTTAAGCGAATCTGGTGCAAGGGCCACCCCGTCCTTGTTTCAGCAGGGCGGCGGGGGGGCCGAGGGGGGAGGCGGGGGGGTAATTTTTTTTTTTTTTTCCCTTCTTTTTTCGGGATTTAAGCGAATCTGGTACAAGGGCCACCCTGTCCCTGTTCTCCAGGCCGGGCTGGGGCGGGGGGGATCATTTCTTCCCCCCGCCCCCGTTTCTCAGATTTAAGCGGTTCTAATACAAGGCAGTAAGTTTAAACGTACTGTCTCACGCAAGAGTTAGTTTTCTTTATCGGTTTCAACAGAAACGAAAATCAATAAAATATTGAGAAGCCATTTTTAAGAATTTCGGTTTCCTTAAACGCCCCCCACCCCCCCACCGCCGCCGCCGCCGCCGCCCTCAACGCGCGCGCACACAGGCACAGGCACCACCCCGTCCCACCCCACCCCACCCCCGTCCCGCCCCGCCCCGCCCCGAACCGGTGGCCGCCGTGCGCTCGCCGGCTTCACCGCCCCGTCCAGCCTCTCCGCTCCGCTCGTCTCCGCCCCGCACCGCCCCCCCAGTCCGGCTCGCGGCAAGTCTGCCCGGCCGGCCGGCTTTTTTCCTCCCTAGCTGGCGGGGGACCGGGTAGAGGCGGCGGCCCCCGGGGCGAGTTCGCCGTCTGCCGGGAGACTTCAGGACGGGGCGTCCCTTGCCGGGTTATTATTTTGTTTTTAATGAAACAAACGTGTTAGAAGAAGTATCTGCGATCCTGCAGGCGCCACCCCCCCCCCGCGGCACACGCGCGCTCAGACACACACACACACACGGAGACACACACACACACGGAGACACACACACACGCGGAGACACACACACACAGAGACACAGAGAGACAGACACGCACACCTGCGCGCGCGCGCTCCCCCTCCCTGCGCTGCAGTTCCGTACCCGCCGGCTGGTGGGTGCGGCCCCCCCGACCGCAGACTCTCCGGTGCCCCGCAGCAGCGGGGGGGTTGGGGTGGGTGTGGTGGGGGTGTGTGTGTCCCCGCAGCCGCGCGCAGACAGGGTGGAAGGGCCGATCTTACTTCTGACCTTACTGAAGAGACTTCTGACTCGTATTTACAAGAAATGAGAAACGAATACTATGACCAGGACTAGAGGGGCCCTGCCTCCAGCCAGGTGGAGGAAAGGGACAACCGGGTTTACTGGACCGTGTGGATTCGGTGCCCTGGCACATCGGACCCACGGGAGCATGAGGTTCTAGTAGACGCCAGTGCACAGTGTACCCTAATGCCATCAAGCTATAAAGGGGCAGAACCCGTCTGTATTTCTGGAGTGACGGGGAGATCCCAACACTCTATTGGAAGCCGAAGTAAGTCTAACTGGGAACGAGTGGCAAAAGCACCCCATTGTGACTGGCCCAGAGGCTCCGTGCATCCTTGGCATAGACTACCTCAGGAGAGGGTATTTCAAGGACCCAAAAGGGTACCGGTGGGCTTTTGGTATAGCTGCCTTGGAGACGGAAGAAAGGAAACAGCTGTCTACCTTGCCTGGTCTCTCGGAGGACCCTTCTGTTGTGGGGTTGCTGAAAGTCAAAAGGCCAACAGGTGCCAATCGCTACCACAGCGGTGCACCGGCGGCAATAGCGCACCAACCGAGACTCCCCGATTCCCAGCCATAAGCTGGTTTCGTTGACTGGAGGGCCAAGGAGTGATCAGCAAGACTCGCTCACCCTTTAACAGTCCCATATGGCCAGTGCGGAAGTCTAATGGAGAGTGGAGACTAACAGTAGACTATCGTGGCCTGAGCAAAGTCACGCCGCCGCTGAGTGCTGCCGTGCCGGACATGCTAGAACTTCAATACGAACTGGAGTCAAAGGCAGCCAAGTGGTATGCCACAACTGATAGCGCTAATGCGTTTTTCTCAATCCCTTTGGCAGCAGAGCGCAGGCCACAGTTTGCTTTCACTTGGAGGGGCGTCCAGTACACCTGGAACCGACTGCCCCAGGGGTGGAAACACAGCCCTGCTACCATTTGCCATGGACTGATCCAGACTGCACTGGAACAGGGTGAAGCTCCAGATCTCCTCCAATACATTGATGCCCAATCATTGCGTGGGGCAACACGGCAGGAGAAGTTTTTGAAAAAGGGAAGAAAATAGTCCAAATCCTTCTGAGAGCCGGTTTGGCCGTAAAACAAAGTAAGGTCAAGGGACTTGCACAGGAGATCCAGTTTTTAGGAAGAAAATGGCAAGATGGTCGTCGTCAAATCCCAAAGGATGCGATCAACAAAATAACAGCCATGTCTCCACCAACTAGCAAAAAGGAAACACAAGCTTTCTTAGGTGGTGTGGGTTTTTGGAGAATGCACATTCCAAATTACGGTCTGATTGTAAGCCCTGTCCATCAAGTGACCCGGAAGAAGAACGATTTCAAATGGGGCCCTGAGCAACGACAAGCCTTTGAACAAATTAAACGGGAGGTAGTTCGTGCAGCAGCCCTTGGGCCAGTCCGGGCAGGACAAGATGTAAAAAAGGTGCTCTACACCACAGCCGGGGAGAACGGCCCTACCTGGAGCCTCTGGCAGAAAGCACCAGGGGAGACTCGGGGTTGACCCCTAGGGTTTTGGAGTCGGGGATACAGAGGACCCGAGGCCCGCTATACTCCAACTGCAAAAGAGAGATTGGCGGCATATGAAGGGGTTCGAGCTGCTTCGGAAGTGATCGGCACTGAAGCACGGCTCCTCCTGGCACCCCGACTGCCGGGGCCGGGCCGGATGTCCAAAGGGAGGATCCCCTGTACCCATCATGCAGCTGATGCTACGTGGAGTGAAGTGGGTCGCACTGATCACACAACGGGCTCGAATAGGAAACCCCAGTTGCCCGGGAATCTTGGAAGTGATGGTGGATGGGCCAGAAGGCAAGGATTTTGGAATATCGCCAGAGGAGGAGGTGACGCGTGCTGAGGAGGCCCCAGTGTATAATAAACTACCAGAAACCGAGAAACAATGTGCCCTGTTCACTGATGGGTCCTGTCGCATTGTGGGAAAGCGTCGGAGGTGGAAAGCTGCTGCATGGAGTCCCATGCGACAAGTTGTAGAAACTGCTGAAGGAGAAGGTGAATCGAGCCAATCTGCAGAAGGAAGGGCCATCCAGCTGGCTTTAGACATTGCTGACCGAGAAAAGTGGCCAGCGCTCTCTCTCTCTACTGACTCGTGGATGGTGGCAAAGGCCCTGTGGGGGTGGTTGCAGCAATGGCAGCGGAGCAGCTGGCAGCGCAGAGGCAAACCCATCTGGGCTGCCGCATTGCGGCAAGATACTGCTGCCCGGGTGAGGAACCTGGTTGTAAAAGTCCGTCACGTAGATGCTCGCGTCCCCAAGCGTCGGGCCACCGAAGAACGTCGGAACAACCAGCAGGGGGATCAGGCTGCTGAGATTGAAGTGGCTCAGGTGGAGCTGGACTGGCAACGTAAGGGCGAATTATTTCTAGCTCGGTGGGCCCATGACACCTCAGGCCATCAAGGAAGGGATGCAACATACAGACGGGCTCGTGATCGAGGGGTGGGCTTGACCATGGACACTATTGCACAGGTCATCCATGAATGTGAAACATGCGCTGCAATCAAGCAAGCCAAGCGGTTAAAGCCTCTCTGCTATGGAGGACGATGGCTAAAATACAAATATGGGGAGGCCTGGCAGATCGATTACATCGCACTCGCTCCCACAAGCCCGCCGAGGCAAGCGCCCACGTGCTTACAATGGTGGAGGCAGCCACCGGATGGCTGGAAAGCTATCCCGTGCCCCATGCCACCGCCCGGAACACTATCCTGGGCCTTGAAAAGCAAGTCTTACGGCGACATGGCACCCCAGAAAGAATTGAGTCAGACAACGGGACTCATTTCCGAAAGAACCTCATAGACACCTGGGCCAAAGAGCACGGCATGGAGTGGGTATATCACATCCCCTGTCACGCACCAGCCTCCGGGAAAATCGAGCGATACAATGGACTCTTAAAGACTACACTGAAAGCGATGGGTGGTGGGACGTTCAAACATTGGGATACACATTTAGCAAAGGCCACCTGGTTAGTCAACGCTAGGGGACCTGCCAGTCGAGCTGGCCCTGCCCAGTCAAAACTTTTACGTACTGTAGATGGGAATAAAGTCCCTGTAGTGCACATAAAAAATACGTTGGGGAAGACAGTCTGGGTTATTGCTGCCTCGGGCAAAGGCAAACCCATCCGCGGGATGGGTTTGGCTCAAGGACCTGGGTGCACTTGGCGGGTAACGCAGAAGGATGGGGAAGTCCGATGCGCACCTCAAGGGGGTTTGACCTCGGGTGAGAAGAGCCGAGGGTTTGAACTGTATGATGTTAATTGCTACGTAATATTATTTGCCATACCAATGGTATTACAATAAGAATCACCCAGATTAATGAAGAATGAACTTCGATGAAACCGAGCAAAGCGCAGTGACGGTGGAACCAGCACTGACTTCAACAGTGGATGAAACAATCCAACACCGCATACCATCTCCACCTTTCCTGCCCTGAAAGATTATGATGCCAGACGGAGCCCAAAGTCATGGACTAAATGAACTCAACGAACATTTTAGAGGGATGGCCCATAGACTAAGGGAATGATATCTCTGTGTGCGTGTGTATCTATATCTCACAAGACAGGAAAAGGGGTGGCGATTAATGGGAACGTATTGGAAAGGGGGGGACCTGGGCATGACGTAGATGGTATAGAATACGGGGTGGATACTGTCCTGGTTTTGGCTGGGATAGAGTTAATTTTCTTCCTAGTAGCTGGTACAGTGCTGTGGTCTGGATTTAGTACGAGAACAATGTTGATAACACACCCATGTTTCGGTTGTTGCTAAGTAGTGCTTACACTAGTCAAGGACTTTCCAGCTTCCCATGCTCTACCGACTGAGGCGGCTTGGAGGTGCACAAGAAGCTGGGAGGGGGCACAGCCAGGGCAGCTGACCCAAACTGGCCAAAGGGATACTCCATACCATACGACGTCATGCTCAGTATATAAACTGGGGGAAAGCTGCCCGGGGGGGCCGCTGCTCGGGGACTGGCTGGGCATCGGTCGGCGGGTGGTGAGCAATTGCATTGTGCATCACTTGCTTTGTATAATCTATTATTATTATTATTATTATTATTATTATTATTATTATTATTATTATTATTACTTTATTTCAATTATTAAACTGTTCTTATCTCAACCCAGGAGTTTTCTCACTTTTACTCTTCCGATTCTCTCCCCCATGCCCCCGGGGGCGGGGAGAGTGAGCGAGCTGCTGCGTGGTGCCCAGTTGCCGGCTGAGGTTAAACCACAACAGGTGGCTAGGCAAGCTCAGAGCCCCCCTGTTTGTGGGGCTGTGGAAGGGCTGCCAAGGGAAGGTGAGGGCCAGCGACAGCTTTCAGTCCTGGCACCTTTCGTGTGGGAGCAGTCACTGGATAGTTTCAATTCCTTTTTTTTTTTTTTCCTTTTCGGGATTTAAGCGAATCTGGTGCAAGGGCCACCCCGTCCTTGTTTCAGCAGGGCGGCGGGGGGGCCGAGGGGGGAGGCGGGGGGGTAATTTTTTTTTTTTTTTTCCTTCTTTTTTCGGGATTTAAGCGAATCTGGTACAAGGGCCACCCTGTCCCTGTTCTCCAGGCCGGGCTGGGGCGGGGGGGATCATTTCTTCCCCCCGCCCCCGTTTCTCAGATTTAAGCGGTTCTAATACAAGGCAGTAAGTTTAAACGTACTGTCTCACGCAAGAGTTAGTTTTCTTTATCGGTTTCAACAGAAACGAAAATCAATAAAATATTGAGAAGCCATTTTTAAGAATTTCGGTTTCCTTAAACGCCCCCCACCCCCCCACCGCCGCCGCCGCCGCCGCCCTCAACGCGCGCGCACACAGGCACAGGCACCACCCCGTCCCACCCCACCCCACCCCCGTCCCGCCCCGCCCCGCCCCGCCCCGAACCGGTGGCCGCCGTGCGCTCGCCGGCTTCACCGCCCCGTCCAGCCTCTCCGCTCCGCTCGTCTCCGCCCCGCACCGCCCCCCCAGTCCGGCTCGCGGCAAGTCTGCCCGGCCGGCCGGCTTTTTTCCTCCCTAGCTGGCGGGGGACCGGGTAGAGGCGGCGGCCCCCGGGGCGAGTTCGCCGTCTGCCGGGAGACTTCAGGACGGGGCGTCCCTTGCCGGGTTATTATTTTGTTTTTAATGAAACAAACGTGTTAGAAGAAGTATCTGCGATCCTGCAGGCGCCACCCCCCCCCCCGCGGCACACGCGCGCTCAGACACACACACACACACGGAGACACACACACACACGGAGACACACACACACGCGGAGACACACACACACAGAGACACAGAGAGACAGACACGCACACCTGCGCGCGCGCGCTCCCCCTCCCTGCGCTGCAGTTCCGTACCCGCCGGCTGGTGGGTGCGGCCCCCCCGACCGCAGACTCTCCGGTGCCCCGCAGCAGCGGGGGGGTTGGGGTGGGTGTGGTGGGGGTGTGTGTGTCCCCGCAGCCGCGCGCAGACAGGGTGGAAGGGCCGATCTTACTTCTGACCTTACTGAAGAGACTTCTGACTCGTATTTACAAGAAATGAGAAACGAATACTATGACCAGGACTAGAGGGGCCCTGCCTCCAGCCAGGTGGAGGAAAGGGACAACCGGGTTTACTGGACCGTGTGGATTCGGTGCCCTGGCACATCGGACCCACGGGAGCATGAGGTTCTAGTAGACGCCAGTGCACAGTGTACCCTAATGCCATCAAGCTATAAAGGGGCAGAACCCGTCTGTATTTCTGGAGTGACGGGGAGATCCCAACACTCTATTGGAAGCCGAAGTAAGTCTAACTGGGAACGAGTGGCAAAAGCACCCCATTGTGACTGGCCCAGAGGCTCCGTGCATCCTTGGCATAGACTACCTCAGGAGAGGGTATTTCAAGGACCCAAAAGGGTACCGGTGGGCTTTTGGTATAGCTGCCTTGGAGACGGAAGAAAGGAAACAGCTGTCTACCTTGCCTGGTCTCTCGGAGGACCCTTCTGTTGTGGGGTTGCTGAAAGTCAAAAGGCCAACAGGTGCCAATCGCTACCACAGCGGTGCACCGGCGGCAATAGCGCACCAACCGAGACTCCCCGATTCCCAGCCATAAGCTGGTTTCGTCGACTGGAGGGCCAAGGAGTGATCAGCAAGACTCGCTCACCCTTTAACAGTCCCATATGGCCAGTGCGGAAGTCTAATGGAGAGTGGAGACTAACAGTAGACTATCGTGGCCTGAGCAAAGTCACGCCGCCGCTGAGTGCTGCCGTGCCGGACATGCTAGAACTTCAATACGAACTGGAGTCAAAGGCAGCCAAGTGGTATGCCACAACTGATAGCGCTAATGCGTTTTTCTCAATCCCTTTGGCAGCAGAGCGCAGGCCACAGTTTGCTTTCACTTGGAGGGGCGTCCAGTACACCTGGAACCGACTGCCCCAGGGGTGGAAACACAGCCCTGCTACCATTTGCCATGGACTGATCCAGACTGCACTGGAACAGGGTGAAGCTCCAGATCTCCTCCAATACATTGATGCCCAATCATTGCGTGGGGCAACACGGCAGGAGAAGTTTTTGAAAAAGGGAAGAAAATAGTCCAAATCCTTCTGAGAGCCGGTTTGGCCGTAAAACAAAGTAAGGTCAAGGGACTTGCACAGGAGATCCAGTTTTTAGGAAGAAAATGGCAAGATGGTCGTCGTCAAATCCCAAAGGATGCGATCAACAAAATAACAGCCATGTCTCCACCAACTAGCAAAAAGGAAACACAAGCTTTCTTAGGTGGTGTGGGTTTTTGGAGAATGCACATTCCAAATTACGGTCTGATTGTAAGCCCTGTCCATCAAGTGACCCGGAAGAAGAACGATTTCAAATGGGGCCCTGAGCAACGACAAGCCTTTGAACAAATTAAACGGGAGGTAGTTCGTGCAGCAGCCCTTGGGCCAGTCCGGGCAGGACAAGATGTAAAAAAGGTGCTCTACACCACAGCCGGGGAGAACGGCCCTACCTGGAGCCTCTGGCAGAAAGCACCAGGGGAGACTCGGGGTTGACCCCTAGGGTTTTGGAGTCGGGGATACAGAGGACCCGAGGCCCGCTATACTCCAACTGCAAAAGAGAGATTGGCGGCATATGAAGGGGTTCGAGCTGCTTCGGAAGTGATCGGCACTGAAGCACGGCTCCTCCTGGCACCCCGACTGCCGGGGCCGGGCCGGATGTCCAAAGGGAGGATCCCCTGTACCCATCATGCAGCTGATGCTACGTGGAGTGAAGTGGGTCGCACTGATCACACAACGGGCTCGAATAGGAAACCCCAGTTGCCCGGGAATCTTGGAAGTGATGGTGGATGGGCCAGAAGGCAAGGATTTTGGAATATCGCCAGAGGAGGAGGTGACGCGTGCTGAGGAGGCCCCAGTGTATAATAAACTACCAGAAACCGAGAAACAATGTGCCCTGTTCACTGATGGGTCCTGTCGCATTGTGGGAAAGCGTCGGAGGTGGAAAGCTGCTGCATGGAGTCCCATGCGACAAGTTGTAGAAACTGCTGAAGGAGAAGGTGAATCGAGCCAATCTGCAGAAGGAAGGGCCATCCAGCTGGCTTTAGACATTGCTGACCGAGAAAAGTGGCCAGCGCTCTCTCTCTCTACTGACTCGTGGATGGTGGCAAAGGCCCTGTGGGGGTGGTTGCAGCAATGGCAGCGGAGCAGCTGGCAGCGCAGAGGCAAACCCATCTGGGCTGCCGCATTGCGGCAAGATACTGCTGCCCGGGTGAGGAACCTGGTTGTAAAAGTCCGTCACGTAGATGCTCGCGTCCCCAAGCGTCGGGCCACCGAAGAACGTCGGAACAACCAGCAGGGGGATCAGGCTGCTGAGATTGAAGTGGCTCAGGTGGAGCTGGACTGGCAACGTAAGGGCGAATTATTTCTAGCTCGGTGGGCCCATGACACCTCAGGCCATCAAGGAAGGGATGCAACATACAGACGGGCTCGTGATCGAGGGGTGGGCTTGACCATGGACACTATTGCACAGGTCATCCATGAATGTGAAACATGCGCTGCAATCAAGCAAGCCAAGCGGTTAAAGCCTCTCTGCTATGGAGGACGATGGCTAAAATACAAATATGGGGAGGCCTGGCAGATCGATTACATCGCACTCGCTCCCACAAGCCCGCCGAGGCAAGCGCCCACGTGCTTACAATGGTGGAGGCAGCCACCGGATGGCTGGAAAGCTATCCCGTGCCCCATGCCACCGCCCGGAACACTATCCTGGGCCTTGAAAAGCAAGTCTTACGGCGACATGGCACCCCAGAAAGAATTGAGTCAGACAACGGGACTCATTTCCGAAAGAACCTCATAGACACCTGGGCCAAAGAGCACGGCATGGAGTGGGTATATCACATCCCCTGTCACGCACCAGCCTCCGGGAAAATCGAGCGATACAATGGACTCTTAAAGACTACACTGAAAGCGATGGGTGGTGGGACGTTCAAACATTGGGATACACATTTAGCAAAGGCCACCTGGTTAGTCAACGCTAGGGGACCTGCCAGTCGAGCTGGCCCTGCCCAGTCAAAACTTTTACGTACTGTAGATGGGAATAAAGTCCCTGTAGTGCACATAAAAAATACGTTGGGGAAGACAGTCTGGGTTATTGCTGCCTCGGGCAAAGGCAAACCCATCCGCGGGATGGGTTTGGCTCAAGGACCTGGGTGCACTTGGCGGGTAACGCAGAAGGATGGGGAAGTCCGATGCGCACCTCAAGGGGGTTTGACCTCGGGTGAGAAGAGCCGAGGGTTTGAACTGTATGATGTTAATTGCTACGTAATATTATTTGCCATACCAATGGTATTACAATAAGAATCACCCAGATTAATGAAGAATGAACTTCGATGAAACCGAGCAAAGCGCAGTGACGGTGGAACCAGCACTGACTTCAACAGTGGATGAAACAATCCAACACCGCATACCATCTCCACCTTTCCTGCCCTGAAAGATTATGATGCCAGACGGAGCCCAAAGTCATGGACTAAATGAACTCAACGAACATTTTAGAGGGATGGCCCATAGACTAAGGGAATGATATCTCTGTGTGCGTGTGTATCTATATCTCACAAGACAGGAAAAGGGGTGGCGATTAATGGGAACGTATTGGAAAGGGGGGGACCTGGGCATGACGTAGATGGTATAGAATACGGGGTGGATACTGTCCTGGTTTTGGCTGGGATAGAGTTAATTTTCTTCCTAGTAGCTGGTACAGTGCTGTGGTCTGGATTTAGTACGAGAACAATGTTGATAACACACCCATGTTTCGGTTGTTGCTAAGTAGTGCTTACACTAGTCAAGGACTTTCCAGCTTCCCATGCTCTACCGACTGAGGCGGCTTGGAGGTGCACAAGAAGCTGGGAGGGGGCACAGCCAGGGCAGCTGACCCAAACTGGCCAAAGGGATACTCCATACCATACGACGTCATGCTCAGTATATAAACTGGGGGAAAGCTGCCCGGGGGGGCCGCTGCTCGGGGACTGGCTGGGCATCGGTCGGCGGGTGGTGAGCAATTGCATTGTGCATCACTTGCTTTGTATAATCTATTATTATTATTATTATTATTATTATTATTATTATTATTATTATTATTATTACTTTATTTCAATTATTAAACTGTTCTTATCTCAACCCAGGAGTTTTCTCACTTTTACTCTTCCGATTCTCTCCCCCATGCCCCCGGGGGCGGGGAGAGTGAGCGAGCTGCTGCGTGGTGCCCAGTTGCCGGCTGAGGTTAAACCACAACAGGTGGCTAGGCAAGCTCAGAGCCCCCCTGTTTGTGGGGCTGTGGAAGGGCTGCCAAGGGAAGGTGAGGGCCAGCGACAGCTTTCAGTCCTGGCACCTTTCGTGTGGGAGCAGTCACTGGATAGTTTCAATTCCTTTTTTTTTTTTTTCCTTTTCGGGATTTAAGCGAATCTGGTGCAAGGGCCACCCCGTCCTTGTTTCAGCAGGGCGGCGGGGGGGCCGAGGGGGGAGGCGGGGGGGTAATTTTTTTTTTTTTTTTCCTTCTTTTTTCGGGATTTAAGCGAATCTGGTACAAGGGCCACCCTGTCCCTGTTCTCCAGGCCGGGCTGGGGCGGGGGGGATCATTTCTTCCCCCCGCCCCCGTTTCTCAGATTTAAGCGGTTCTAATACAAGGCAGTAAGTTTAAACGTACTGTCTCACGCAAGAGTTAGTTTTCTTTATCGGTTTCAACAGAAACGAAAATCAATAAAATATTGAGAAGCCATTTTTAAGAATTTCGGTTTCCTTAAACGCCCCCCACCCCCCCACCGCCGCCGCCGCCGCCGCCCTCAACGCGCGCGCACACAGGCACAGGCACCACCCCGTCCCACCCCACCCCACCCCCGTCCCGCCCCGCCCCGCCCCGCCCCGAACCGGTGGCCGCCGTGCGCTCGCCGGCTTCACCGCCCCGTCCAGCCTCTCCGCTCCGCTCGTCTCCGCCCCGCACCGCCCCCCCAGTCCGGCTCGCGGCAAGTCTGCCCGGCCGGCCGGCTTTTTTCCTCCCTAGCTGGCGGGGGACCGGGTAGAGGCGGCGGCCCCCGGGGCGAGTTCGCCGTCTGCCGGGAGACTTCAGGACGGGGCGTCCCTTGCCGGGTTATTATTTTGTTTTTAATGAAACAAACGTGTTAGAAGAAGTATCTGCGATCCTGCAGGCGCCACCCCCCCCCCGCGGCACACGCGCGCTCAGACACACACACACACACGGAGACACACACACACACGGAGACACACACACACGCGGAGACACACACACACAGAGACACAGAGAGACAGACACGCACACCTGCGCGCGCGCGCTCCCCCTCCCTGCGCTGCAGTTCCGTACCCGCCGGCTGGTGGGTGCGGCCCCCCCGACCGCAGACTCTCCGGTGCCCCGCAGCAGCGGGGGGGTTGGGGTGGGTGTGGTGGGGGTGTGTGTGTCCCCGCAGCCGCGCGCAGACAGGGTGGAAGGGCCGATCTTACTTCTGACCTTACTGAAGAGACTTCTGACTCGTATTTACAAGAAATGAGAAACGAATACTATGACCAGGACTAGAGGGGCCCTGCCTCCAGCCAGGTGGAGGAAAGGGACAACCGGGTTTACTGGACCGTGTGGATTCGGTGCCCTGGCACATCGGACCCACGGGAGCATGAGGTTCTAGTAGACGCCAGTGCACAGTGTACCCTAATGCCATCAAGCTATAAAGGGGCAGAACCCGTCTGTATTTCTGGAGTGACGGGGAGATCCCAACACTCTATTGGAAGCCGAAGTAAGTCTAACTGGGAACGAGTGGCAAAAGCACCCCATTGTGACTGGCCCAGAGGCTCCGTGCATCCTTGGCATAGACTACCTCAGGAGAGGGTATTTCAAGGACCCAAAAGGGTACCGGTGGGCTTTTGGTATAGCTGCCTTGGAGACGGAAGAAAGGAAACAGCTGTCTACCTTGCCTGGTCTCTCGGAGGACCCTTCTGTTGTGGGGTTGCTGAAAGTCAAAAGGCCAACAGGTGCCAATCGCTACCACAGCGGTGCACCGGCGGCAATAGCGCACCAACCGAGACTCCCCGATTCCCAGCCATAAGCTGGTTTCGTCGACTGGAGGGCCAAGGAGTGATCAGCAAGACTCGCTCACCCTTTAACAGTCCCATATGGCCAGTGCGGAAGTCTAATGGAGAGTGGAGACTAACAGTAGACTATCGTGGCCTGAGCAAAGTCACGCCGCCGCTGAGTGCTGCCGTGCCGGACATGCTAGAACTTCAATACGAACTGGAGTCAAAGGCAGCCAAGTGGTATGCCACAACTGATAGCGCTAATGCGTTTTTCTCAATCCCTTTGGCAGCAGAGCGCAGGCCACAGTTTGCTTTCACTTGGAGGGGCGTCCAGTACACCTGGAACCGACTGCCCCAGGGGTGGAAACACAGCCCTGCTACCATTTGCCATGGACTGATCCAGACTGCACTGGAACAGGGTGAAGCTCCAGATCTCCTCCAATACATTGATGCCCAATCATTGCGTGGGGCAACACGGCAGGAGAAGTTTTTGAAAAAGGGAAGAAAATAGTCCAAATCCTTCTGAGAGCCGGTTTGGCCGTAAAACAAAGTAAGGTCAAGGGACTTGCACAGGAGATCCAGTTTTTAGGAAGAAAATGGCAAGATGGTCGTCGTCAAATCCCAAAGGATGCGATCAACAAAATAACAGCCATGTCTCCACCAACTAGCAAAAAGGAAACACAAGCTTTCTTAGGTGGTGTGGGTTTTTGGAGAATGCACATTCCAAATTACGGTCTGATTGTAAGCCCTGTCCATCAAGTGACCCGGAAGAAGAACGATTTCAAATGGGGCCCTGAGCAACGACAAGCCTTTGAACAAATTAAACGGGAGGTAGTTCGTGCAGCAGCCCTTGGGCCAGTCCGGGCAGGACAAGATGTAAAAAAGGTGCTCTACACCACAGCCGGGGAGAACGGCCCTACCTGGAGCCTCTGGCAGAAAGCACCAGGGGAGACTCGGGGTTGACCCCTAGGGTTTTGGAGTCGGGGATACAGAGGACCCGAGGCCCGCTATACTCCAACTGCAAAAGAGAGATTGGCGGCATATGAAGGGGTTCGAGCTGCTTCGGAAGTGATCGGCACTGAAGCACGGCTCCTCCTGGCACCCCGACTGCCGGGGCCGGGCCGGATGTCCAAAGGGAGGATCCCCTGTACCCATCATGCAGCTGATGCTACGTGGAGTGAAGTGGGTCGCACTGATCACACAACGGGCTCGAATAGGAAACCCCAGTTGCCCGGGAATCTTGGAAGTGATGGTGGATGGGCCAGAAGGCAAGGATTTTGGAATATCGCCAGAGGAGGAGGTGACGCGTGCTGAGGAGGCCCCAGTGTATAATAAACTACCAGAAACCGAGAAACAATGTGCCCTGTTCACTGATGGGTCCTGTCGCATTGTGGGAAAGCGTCGGAGGTGGAAAGCTGCTGCATGGAGTCCCATGCGACAAGTTGTAGAAACTGCTGAAGGAGAAGGTGAATCGAGCCAATCTGCAGAAGGAAGGGCCATCCAGCTGGCTTTAGACATTGCTGACCGAGAAAAGTGGCCAGCGCTCTCTCTCTCTACTGACTCGTGGATGGTGGCAAAGGCCCTGTGGGGGTGGTTGCAGCAATGGCAGCGGAGCAGCTGGCAGCGCAGAGGCAAACCCATCTGGGCTGCCGCATTGCGGCAAGATACTGCTGCCCGGGTGAGGAACCTGGTTGTAAAAGTCCGTCACGTAGATGCTCGCGTCCCCAAGCGTCGGGCCACCGAAGAACGTCGGAACAACCAGCAGGGGGATCAGGCTGCTGAGATTGAAGTGGCTCAGGTGGAGCTGGACTGGCAACGTAAGGGCGAATTATTTCTAGCTCGGTGGGCCCATGACACCTCAGGCCATCAAGGAAGGGATGCAACATACAGACGGGCTCGTGATCGAGGGGTGGGCTTGACCATGGACACTATTGCACAGGTCATCCATGAATGTGAAACATGCGCTGCAATCAAGCAAGCCAAGCGGTTAAAGCCTCTCTGCTATGGAGGACGATGGCTAAAATACAAATATGGGGAGGCCTGGCAGATCGATTACATCGCACTCGCTCCCACAAGCCCGCCGAGGCAAGCGCCCACGTGCTTACAATGGTGGAGGCAGCCACCGGATGGCTGGAAAGCTATCCCGTGCCCCATGCCACCGCCCGGAACACTATCCTGGGCCTTGAAAAGCAAGTCTTACGGCGACATGGCACCCCAGAAAGAATTGAGTCAGACAACGGGACTCATTTCCGAAAGAACCTCATAGACACCTGGGCCAAAGAGCACGGCATGGAGTGGGTATATCACATCCCCTGTCACGCACCAGCCTCCGGGAAAATCGAGCGATACAATGGACTCTTAAAGACTACACTGAAAGCGATGGGTGGTGGGACGTTCAAACATTGGGATACACATTTAGCAAAGGCCACCTGGTTAGTCAACGCTAGGGGACCTGCCAGTCGAGCTGGCCCTGCCCAGTCAAAACTTTTACGTACTGTAGATGGGAATAAAGTCCCTGTAGTGCACATAAAAAATACGTTGGGGAAGACAGTCTGGGTTATTGCTGCCTCGGGCAAAGGCAAACCCATCCGCGGGATGGGTTTGGCTCAAGGACCTGGGTGCACTTGGCGGGTAACGCAGAAGGATGGGGAAGTCCGATGCGCACCTCAAGGGGGTTTGACCTCGGGTGAGAAGAGCCGAGGGTTTGAACTGTATGATGTTAATTGCTACGTAATATTATTTGCCATACCAATGGTATTACAATAAGAATCACCCAGATTAATGAAGAATGAACTTCGATGAAACCGAGCAAAGCGCAGTGACGGTGGAACCAGCACTGACTTCAACAGTGGATGAAACAATCCAACACCGCATACCATCTCCACCTTTCCTGCCCTGAAAGATTATGATGCCAGACGGAGCCCAAAGTCATGGACTAAATGAACTCAACGAACATTTTAGAGGGATGGCCCATAGACTAAGGGAATGATATCTCTGTGTGCGTGTGTATCTATATCTCACAAGACAGGAAAAGGGGTGGCGATTAATGGGAACGTATTGGAAAGGGGGGGACCTGGGCATGACGTAGATGGTATAGAATACGGGGTGGATACTGTCCTGGTTTTGGCTGGGATAGAGTTAATTTTCTTCCTAGTAGCTGGTACAGTGCTGTGGTCTGGATTTAGTACGAGAACAATGTTGATAACACACCCATGTTTCGGTTGTTGCTAAGTAGTGCTTACACTAGTCAAGGACTTTCCAGCTTCCCATGCTCTACCGACTGAGGCGGCTTGGAGGTGCACAAGAAGCTGGGAGGGGGCACAGCCAGGGCAGCTGACCCAAACTGGCCAAAGGGATACTCCATACCATACGACGTCATGCTCAGTATATAAACTGGGGGAAAGCTGCCCGGGGGGGCCGCTGCTCGGGGACTGGCTGGGCATCGGTCGGCGGGTGGTGAGCAATTGCATTGTGCATCACTTGCTTTGTATAATCTATTATTATTATTATTATTATTATTATTATTATTATTATTATTATTACTTTATTTCAATTATTAAACTGTTCTTATCTCAACCCAGGAGTTTTCTCACTTTTACTCTTCCGATTCTCTCCCCCATGCCCCCGGGGGCGGGGAGAGTGAGCGAGCTGCTGCGTGGTGCCCAGTTGCCGGCTGAGGTTAAACCACAACAGGTGGCTAGGCAAGCTCAGAGCCCCCCTGTTTGTGGGGCTGTGGAAGGGCTGCCAAGGGAAGGTGAGGGCCAGCGACAGCTTTCAGTCCTGGCACCTTTCGTGTGGGAGCAGTCACTGGATAGTTTCAATTCCTTTTTTTTTTTTTTCCTTTTCGGGATTTAAGCGAATCTGGTGCAAGGGCCACCCCGTCCTTGTTTCAGCAGGGCGGCGGGGGGGCCGAGGGGGGAGGCGGGGGGGTAATTTTTTTTTTTTTTTTCCTTCTTTTTTCGGGATTTAAGCGAATCTGGTACAAGGGCCACCCTGTCCCTGTTCTCCAGGCCGGGCTGGGGCGGGGGGGATCATTTCTTCCCCCCGCCCCCGTTTCTCAGATTTAAGCGGTTCTAATACAAGGCAGTAAGTTTAAACGTACTGTCTCACGCAAGAGTTAGTTTTCTTTATCGGTTTCAACAGAAACGAAAATCAATAAAATATTGAGAAGCCATTTTTAAGAATTTCGGTTTCCTTAAACGCCCCCCACCCCCCCACCGCCGCCGCCGCCGCCGCCCTCAACGCGCGCGCACACAGGCACAGGCACCACCCCGTCCCACCCCACCCCACCCCCGTCCCGCCCCGCCCCGCCCCGAACCGGTGGCCGCCGTGCGCTCGCCGGCTTCACCGCCCCGTCCAGCCTCTCCGCTCCGCTCGTCTCCGCCCCGCACCGCCCCCCCAGTCCGGCTCGCGGCAAGTCTGCCCGGCCGGCCGGCTTTTTTCCTCCCTAGCTGGCGGGGGACCGGGTAGAGGCGGCGGCCCCCGGGGCGAGTTCGCCGTCTGCCGGGAGACTTCAGGACGGGGCGTCCCTTGCCGGGTTATTATTTTGTTTTTAATGAAACAAACGTGTTAGAAGAAGTATCTGCGATCCTGCAGGCGCCACCCCCCCCCCCGCGGCACACGCGCGCTCAGACACACACACACACACGGAGACACACACACACACGGAGACACACACACACGCGGAGACACACACACACAGAGACACAGAGAGACAGACACGCACACCTGCGCGCGCGCGCTCCCCCTCCCTGCGCTGCAGTTCCGTACCCGCCGGCTGGTGGGTGCGGCCCCCCCGACCGCAGACTCTCCGGTGCCCCGCAGCAGCGGGGGGGTTGGGGTGGGTGTGGTGGGGGGGTGTGTGTCCCCGCAGCCGCGCGCAGACAGGGTGGAAGGGCCGATCTTACTTCTGACCTTACTGAAGAGACTTCTGACTCGTATTTACAAGAAATGAGAAACGAATACTATGACCAGGACTAGAGGGGCCCTGCCTCCAGCCAGGTGGAGGAAAGGGACAACCGGGTTTACTGGACCGTGTGGATTCGGTGCCCTGGCACATCGGACCCACGGGAGCATGAGGTTCTAGTAGACGCCAGTGCACAGTGTACCCTAATGCCATCAAGCTATAAAGGGGCAGAACCCGTCTGTATTTCTGGAGTGACGGGGAGATCCCAACACTCTATTGGAAGCCGAAGTAAGTCTAACTGGGAACGAGTGGCAAAAGCACCCCATTGTGACTGGCCCAGAGGCTCCGTGCATCCTTGGCATAGACTACCTCAGGAGAGGGTATTTCAAGGACCCAAAAGGGTACCGGTGGGCTTTTGGTATAGCTGCCTTGGAGACGGAAGAAAGGAAACAGCTGTCTACCTTGCCTGGTCTCTCGGAGGACCCTTCTGTTGTGGGGTTGCTGAAAGTCAAAAGGCCAACAGGTGCCAATCGCTACCACAGCGGTGCACCGGCGGCAATAGCGCACCAACCGAGACTCCCCGATTCCCAGCCATAAGCTGGTTTCGTCGACTGGAGGGCCAAGGAGTGATCAGCAAGACTCGCTCACCCTTTAACAGTCCCATATGGCCAGTGCGGAAGTCTAATGGAGAGTGGAGACTAACAGTAGACTATCGTGGCCTGAGCAAAGTCACGCCGCCGCTGAGTGCTGCCGTGCCGGACATGCTAGAACTTCAATACGAACTGGAGTCAAAGGCAGCCAAGTGGTATGCCACAACTGATAGCGCTAATGCGTTTTTCTCAATCCCTTTGGCAGCAGAGCGCAGGCCACAGTTTGCTTTCACTTGGAGGGGCGTCCAGTACACCTGGAACCGACTGCCCCAGGGGTGGAAACACAGCCCTGCTACCATTTGCCATGGACTGATCCAGACTGCACTGGAACAGGGTGAAGCTCCAGATCTCCTCCAATACATTGATGCCCAATCATTGCGTGGGGCAACACGGCAGGAGAAGTTTTTGAAAAAGGGAAGAAAATAGTCCAAATCCTTCTGAGAGCCGGTTTGGCCGTAAAACAAAGTAAGGTCAAGGGACTTGCACAGGAGATCCAGTTTTTAGGAAGAAAATGGCAAGATGGTCGTCGTCAAATCCCAAAGGATGCGATCAACAAAATAACAGCCATGTCTCCACCAACTAGCAAAAAGGAAACACAAGCTTTCTTAGGTGGTGTGGGTTTTTGGAGAATGCACATTCCAAATTACGGTCTGATTGTAAGCCCTGTCCATCAAGTGACCCGGAAGAAGAACGATTTCAAATGGGGCCCTGAGCAACGACAAGCCTTTGAACAAATTAAACGGGAGGTAGTTCGTGCAGCAGCCCTTGGGCCAGTCCGGGCAGGACAAGATGTAAAAAAGGTGCTCTACACCACAGCCGGGGAGAACGGCCCTACCTGGAGCCTCTGGCAGAAAGCACCAGGGGAGACTCGGGGTTGACCCCTAGGGTTTTGGAGTCGGGGATACAGAGGACCCGAGGCCCGCTATACTCCAACTGCAAAAGAGAGATTGGCGGCATATGAAGGGGTTCGAGCTGCTTCGGAAGTGATCGGCACTGAAGCACGGCTCCTCCTGGCACCCCGACTGCCGGGGCCGGGCCGGATGTCCAAAGGGAGGATCCCCTGTACCCATCATGCAGCTGATGCTACGTGGAGTGAAGTGGGTCGCACTGATCACACAACGGGCTCGAATAGGAAACCCCAGTTGCCCGGGAATCTTGGAAGTGATGGTGGATGGGCCAGAAGGCAAGGATTTTGGAATATCGCCAGAGGAGGAGGTGACGCGTGCTGAGGAGGCCCCAGTGTATAATAAACTACCAGAAACCGAGAAACAATGTGCCCTGTTCACTGATGGGTCCTGTCGCATTGTGGGAAAGCGTCGGAGGTGGAAAGCTGCTGCATGGAGTCCCATGCGACAAGTTGTAGAAACTGCTGAAGGAGAAGGTGAATCGAGCCAATCTGCAGAAGGAAGGGCCATCCAGCTGGCTTTAGACATTGCTGACCGAGAAAAGTGGCCAGCGCTCTCTCTCTCTACTGACTCGTGGATGGTGGCAAAGGCCCTGTGGGGGTGGTTGCAGCAATGGCAGCGGAGCAGCTGGCAGCGCAGAGGCAAACCCATCTGGGCTGCCGCATTGCGGCAAGATACTGCTGCCCGGGTGAGGAACCTGGTTGTAAAAGTCCGTCACGTAGATGCTCGCGTCCCCAAGCGTCGGGCCACCGAAGAACGTCGGAACAACCAGCAGGGGGATCAGGCTGCTGAGATTGAAGTGGCTCAGGTGGAGCTGGACTGGCAACGTAAGGGCGAATTATTTCTAGCTCGGTGGGCCCATGACACCTCAGGCCATCAAGGAAGGGATGCAACATACAGACGGGCTCGTGATCGAGGGGTGGGCTTGACCATGGACACTATTGCACAGGTCATCCATGAATGTGAAACATGCGCTGCAATCAAGCAAGCCAAGCGGTTAAAGCCTCTCTGCTATGGAGGACGATGGCTAAAATACAAATATGGGGAGGCCTGGCAGATCGATTACATCGCACTCGCTCCCACAAGCCCGCCGAGGCAAGCGCCCACGTGCTTACAATGGTGGAGGCAGCCACCGGATGGCTGGAAAGCTATCCCGTGCCCCATGCCACCGCCCGGAACACTATCCTGGGCCTTGAAAAGCAAGTCTTACGGCGACATGGCACCCCAGAAAGAATTGAGTCAGACAACGGGACTCATTTCCGAAAGAACCTCATAGACACCTGGGCCAAAGAGCACGGCATGGAGTGGGTATATCACATCCCCTGTCACGCACCAGCCTCCGGGAAAATCGAGCGATACAATGGACTCTTAAAGACTACACTGAAAGCGATGGGTGGTGGGACGTTCAAACATTGGGATACACATTTAGCAAAGGCCACCTGGTTAGTCAACGCTAGGGGACCTGCCAGTCGAGCTGGCCCTGCCCAGTCAAAACTTTTACGTACTGTAGATGGGAATAAAGTCCCTGTAGTGCACATAAAAAATACGTTGGGGAAGACAGTCTGGGTTATTGCTGCCTCGGGCAAAGGCAAACCCATCCGCGGGATGGGTTTGGCTCAAGGACCTGGGTGCACTTGGCGGGTAACGCAGAAGGATGGGGAAGTCCGATGCGCACCTCAAGGGGGTTTGACCTTGGGTGAGAAGAGCCGAGGGTTTGAACTGTATGATGTTAATTGCTACGTAATATTATTTGCCATACCAATGGTATTACAATAAGAATCACCCAGATTAATGAAGAATGAACTTCGATGAAACCGAGCAAAGCGCAGTGACGGTGGAACCAGCACTGACTTCAACAGTGGATGAAACAATCCAACACCGCATACCATCTCCACCTTTCCTGCCCTGAAAGATTATGATGCCAGACGGAGCCCAAAGTCATGGACTAAATGAACTCAACGAACATTTTAGAGGGATGGCCCATAGACTAAGGGAATGATATCTCTGTGTGCGTGTGTATCTATATCTCACAAGACAGGAAAAGGGGTGGCGATTAATGGGAACGTATTGGAAAGGGGGGGACCTGGGCATGACGTAGATGGTATAGAATACGGGGTGGATACTGTCCTGGTTTTGGCTGGGATAGAGTTAATTTTCTTCCTAGTAGCTGGTACAGTGCTGTGGTCTGGATTTAGTACGAGAACAATGTTGATAACACACCCATGTTTCGGTTGTTGCTAAGTAGTGCTTACACTAGTCAAGGACTTTCCAGCTTCCCATGCTCTACCGACTGAGGCGGCTTGGAGGTGCACAAGAAGCTGGGAGGGGGCACAGCCAGGGCAGCTGACCCAAACTGGCCAAAGGGATACTCCATACCATACGACGTCATGCTCAGTATATAAACTGGGGGAAAGCTGCCCGGGGGGGCCGCTGCTCGGGGACTGGCTGGGCATCGGTCGGCGGGTGGTGAGCAATTGCATTGTGCATATACTTGCTTTGTATAATCTATTATTATTATTATTATTATTATTATTATTATTATTATTATTATTATTATTATTATTACTTTATTTCAATTATTAAACTGTTCTTATCTCAACCCAGGAGTTTTCTCACTTTTACTCTTCCGATTCTCTCCCCCATGCCCCCGGGGGCGGGGAGAGTGAGCGAGCTGCTGCGTGGTGCCCAGTTGCCGGCTGAGGTTAAACCACAACAGGTGGCTAGGCAAGCTCAGAGCCCCCCTGTTTGTGGGGCTGTGGAAGGGCTGCCAAGGGAAGGTGAGGGCCAGCGACAGCTTTCAGTCCTGGCACCTTTCGTGTGGGAGCAGTCACTGGATATTTTCAATTCCTTTTTTTTTTTTTTCCTTTTCGGGATTTAAGCGAATCTGGTGCAAGGGCCACCCCGTCCTTGTTTCAGCAGGGCGGCGGGGGGGCCGAGGGGGGAGGCGGGGGGGTAATTTTTTTTTTTTTTTTCCTTCTTTTTTCGGGATTTAAGCGAATCTGGTACAAGGGCCACCCTGTCCCTGTTCTCCAGGCCGGGCTGGGGCGGGGGGGATCATTTCTTCCCCCCGCCCCCGTTTCTCAGATTTAAGCGGTTCTAATACAAGGCAGTAAGTTTAAACGTACTGTCTCACGCAAGAGTTAGTTTTCTTTATCGGTTTCAACAGAAACGAAAATCAATAAAATATTGAGAAGCCATTTTTAAGAATTTCGGTTTCCTTAAACGCCCCCCACCCCCCCACCGCCGCCGCCGCCGCCGCCCTCAACGCGCGCGCACACAGGCACAGGCACCACCCCGTCCCACCCCACCCCACCCCCGTCCCGCCCCGCCCCGCCCCGAACCGGTGGCCGCCGTGCGCTCGCCGGCTTCACCGCCCCGTCCAGCCTCTCCGCTCCGCTCGTCTCCGCCCCGCACCGCCCCCCCAGTCCGGCTCGCGGCAAGTCTGCCCGGCCGGCCGGCTTTTTTCCTCCCTAGCTGGCGGGGGACCGGGTAGAGGCGGCGGCCCCCGGGGCGAGTTCGCCGTCTGCCGGGAGACTTCAGGACGGGGCGTCCCTTGCCGGGTTATTATTTTGTTTTTAATGAAACAAACGTGTTAGAAGAAGTATCTGCGATCCTGCAGGCGCCACCCCCCCCCCCGCGGCACACGCGCGCTCAGACACACACACACACACGGAGACACACACACACACGGAGACACACACACACGCGGAGACACACACACACAGAGACACAGAGAGACAGACACGCACACCTGCGCGCGCGCGCTCCCCCTCCCTGCGCTGCAGTTCCGTACCCGCCGGCTGGTGGGTGCGGCCCCCCCGACCGCAGACTCTCCGGTGCCCCGCAGCAGCGGGGGGGTTGGGGTGGGTGTGGTGGGGGGGTGTGTGTCCCCGCAGCCGCGCGCAGACAGGGTGGAAGGGCCGATCTTACTTCTGACCTTACTGAAGAGACTTCTGACTCGTATTTACAAGAAATGAGAAACGAATACTATGACCAGGACTAGAGGGGCCCTGCCTCCAGCCAGGTGGAGGAAAGGGACAACCGGGTTTACTGGACCGTGTGGATTCGGTGCCCTGGCACATCGGACCCACGGGAGCATGAGGTTCTAGTAGACGCCAGTGCACAGTGTACCCTAATGCCATCAAGCTATAAAGGGGCAGAACCCGTCTGTATTTCTGGAGTGACGGGGAGATCCCAACACTCTATTGGAAGCCGAAGTAAGTCTAACTGGGAACGAGTGGCAAAAGCACCCCATTGTGACTGGCCCAGAGGCTCCGTGCATCCTTGGCATAGACTACCTCAGGAGAGGGTATTTCAAGGACCCAAAAGGGTACCGGTGGGCTTTTGGTATAGCTGCCTTGGAGACGGAAGAAAGGAAACAGCTGTCTACCTTGCCTGGTCTCTCGGAGGACCCTTCTGTTGTGGGGTTGCTGAAAGTCAAAAGGCCAACAGGTGCCAATCGCTACCACAGCGGTGCACCGGCGGCAATAGCGCACCAACCGAGACTCCCCGATTCCCAGCCATAAGCTGGTTTCGTCGACTGGAGGGCCAAGGAGTGATCAGCAAGACTCGCTCACCCTTTAACAGTCCCATATGGCCAGTGCGGAAGTCTAATGGAGAGTGGAGACTAACAGTAGACTATCGTGGCCTGAGCAAAGTCACGCCGCCGCTGAGTGCTGCCGTGCCGGACATGCTAGAACTTCAATACGAACTGGAGTCAAAGGCAGCCAAGTGGTATGCCACAACTGATAGCGCTAATGCGTTTTTCTCAATCCCTTTGGCAGCAGAGCGCAGGCCACAGTTTGCTTTCACTTGGAGGGGCGTCCAGTACACCTGGAACCGACTGCCCCAGGGGTGGAAACACAGCCCTGCTACCATTTGCCATGGACTGATCCAGACTGCACTGGAACAGGGTGAAGCTCCAGATCTCCTCCAATACATTGATGCCCAATCATTGCGTGGGGCAACACGGCAGGAGAAGTTTTTGAAAAAGGGAAGAAAATAGTCCAAATCCTTCTGAGAGCCGGTTTGGCCGTAAAACAAAGTAAGGTCAAGGGACTTGCACAGGAGATCCAGTTTTTAGGAAGAAAATGGCAAGATGGTCGTCGTCAAATCCCAAAGGATGCGATCAACAAAATAACAGCCATGTCTCCACCAACTAGCAAAAAGGAAACACAAGCTTTCTTAGGTGGTGTGGGTTTTTGGAGAATGCACATTCCAAATTACGGTCTGATTGTAAGCCCTGTCCATCAAGTGACCCGGAAGAAGAACGATTTCAAATGGGGCCCTGAGCAACGACAAGCCTTTGAACAAATTAAACGGGAGGTAGTTCGTGCAGCAGCCCTTGGGCCAGTCCGGGCAGGACAAGATGTAAAAAAGGTGCTCTACACCACAGCCGGGGAGAACGGCCCTACCTGGAGCCTCTGGCAGAAAGCACCAGGGGAGACTCGGGGTTGACCCCTAGGGTTTTGGAGTCGGGGATACAGAGGACCCGAGGCCCGCTATACTCCAACTGCAAAAGAGAGATTGGCGGCATATGAAGGGGTTCGAGCTGCTTCGGAAGTGATCGGCACTGAAGCACGGCTCCTCCTGGCACCCCGACTGCCGGGGCCGGGCCGGATGTCCAAAGGGAGGATCCCCTGTACCCATCATGCAGCTGATGCTACGTGGAGTGAAGTGGGTCGCACTGATCACACAACGGGCTCGAATAGGAAACCCCAGTTGCCCGGGAATCTTGGAAGTGATGGTGGATGGGCCAGAAGGCAAGGATTTTGGAATATCGCCAGAGGAGGAGGTGACGCGTGCTGAGGAGGCCCCAGTGTATAATAAACTACCAGAAAACGAGAAACAATGTGCCCTGTTCACTGATGGGTCCTGTCGCATTGTGGGAAAGCGTCGGAGGTGGAAAGCTGCTGCATGGAGTCCCATGCGACAAGTTGTAGAAACTGCTGAAGGAGAAGGTGAATCGAGCCAATCTGCAGAAGGAAGGGCCATCCAGCTGGCTTTAGACATTGCTGACCGAGAAAAGTGGCCAGCGCTCTCTCTCTCTACTGACTCGTGGATGGTGGCAAAGGCCCTGTGGGGGTGGTTGCAGCAATGGCAGCGGAGCAGCTGGCAGCGCAGAGGCAAACCCATCTGGGCTGCCGCATTGCGGCAAGATACTGCTGCCCGGGTGAGGAACCTGGTTGTAAAAGTCCGTCACGTAGATGCTCGCGTCCCCAAGCGTCGGGCCACCGAAGAACGTCGGAACAACCAGCAGGGGGATCAGGCTGCTGAGATTGAAGTGGCTCAGGTGGAGCTGGACTGGCAACGTAAGGGCGAATTATTTCTAGCTCGGTGGGCCCATGACACCTCAGGCCATCAAGGAAGGGATGCAACATACAGACGGGCTCGTGATCGAGGGGTGGACTTGACCATGGACACTATTGCACAGGTCATCCATGAATGTGAAACATGCGCTGCAATCAAGCAAGCCAAGCGGTTAAAGCCTCTCTGCTATGGAGGACGATGGCTAAAATACAAATATGGGGAGGCCTGGCAGATCGATTACATCGCACTCGCTCCCACAAGCCCGCCGAGGCAAGCGCCCACGTGCTTACAATGGTGGAGGCAGCCACCGGATGGCTGGAAAGCTATCCCGTGCCCCATGCCACCGCCCGGAACACTATCCTGGGCCTTGAAAAGCAAGTCTTACGGCGACATGGCACCCCAGAAAGAATTGAGTCAGACAACGGGACTCATTTCCGAAAGAACCTCATAGACACCTGGGCCAAAGAGCACGGCATGGAGTGGGTATATCACATCCCCTGTCACGCACCAGCCTCCGGGAAAATCGAGCGATACAATGGACTCTTAAAGACTACACTGAAAGCGATGGGTGGTGGGACGTTCAAACATTGGGATACACATTTAGCAAAGGCCACCTGGTTAGTCAACGCTAGGGGACCTGCCAGTCGAGCTGGCCCTGCCCAGTCAAAACTTTTACGTACTGTAGATGGGAATAAAGTCCCTGTAGTGCACATAAAAAATACGTTGGGGAAGACAGTCTGGGTTATTGCTGCCTCGGGCAAAGGCAAACCCATCCGCGGGATGGGTTTGGCTCAAGGACCTGGGTGCACTTGGCGGGTAACGCAGAAGGATGGGGAAGTCCGATGCGCACCTCAAGGGGGTTTGACCTCGGGTGAGAAGAGCCGAGGGTTTGAACTGTATGATGTTAATTGCTACGTAATATTATTTGCCATACCAATGGTATTACAATAAGAATCACCCAGATTAATGAAGAATGAACTTCGATGAAACCGAGCAAAGCGCAGTGACGGTGGAACCAGCACTGACTTCAACAGTGGATGAAACAATCCAACACCGCATACCATCTCCACCTTTCCTGCCCTGAAAGATTATGATGCCAGACGGAGCCCAAAGTCATGGACTAAATGAACTCAACGAACATTTTAGAGGGATGGCCCATAGACTAAGGGAATGATATCTCTGTGTGCGTGTGTATCTATATCTCACAAGACAGGAAAAGGGGTGGCGATTAATGGGAACGTATTGGAAAGGGGGGGACCTGGGCATGACGTAGATGGTATAGAATACGGGGTGGATACTGTCCTGGTTTTGGCTGGGATAGAGTTAATTTTCTTCCTAGTAGCTGGTACAGTGCTGTGGTCTGGATTTAGTACGAGAACAATGTTGATAACACACCCATGTTTCGGTTGTTGCTAAGTAGTGCTTACACTAGTCAAGGACTTTCCAGCTTCCCATGCTCTACCGACTGAGGCGGCTTGGAGGTGCACAAGAAGCTGGGAGGGGGCACAGCCAGGGCAGCTGACCCAAACTGGCCAAAGGGATACTCCATACCATACGACGTCATGCTCAGTATATAAACTGGGGGAAAGCTGCCCGGGGGGGCCGCTGCTCGGGGACTGGCTGGGCATCGGTCGGCGGGTGGTGAGCAATTGCATTGTGCATATACTTGCTTTGTATAATCTATTATTATTATTATTATTATTATTATTATTATTATTATTACTTTATTTCAATTATTAAACTGTTCTTATCTCAACCCAGGAGTTTTCTCACTTTTACTCTTCCGATTCTCTCCCCCATGCCCCCGGGGGCGGGGAGAGTGAGCGAGCTGCTGCGTGGTGCCCAGTTGCCGGCTGAGGTTAAACCACAACAGGTGGCTAGGCAAGCTCAGAGCCCCCCTGTTTGTGGGGCTGTGGAAGGGCTGCCAAGGGAAGGTGAGGGCCAGCGACAGCT
The DNA here is from genome assembly GCF_965638725.1 of Aptenodytes patagonicus. NCBI lineage: Eukaryota > Metazoa > Chordata > Aves > Sphenisciformes > Spheniscidae > Aptenodytes > Aptenodytes patagonicus. The sequence continues at coordinate 97,232 of NW_027472036.1, read as the reverse complement.
TTCAGTCCTGGCACCTTTCGTGTGGGAGCAGTCACTGGATATTTTCAATTCCTTTTTTTTTTTTTTCCTTTTCGGGATTTAAGCGAATCTGGTGCAAGGGCCACCCCGTCCTTGTTTCAGCAGGGCGGCGGGGGGGCCGAGGGGGGAGGCGGGGGGGTAATTTTTTTTTTTTTTTCCCTTCTTTTTTCGGGATTTAAGCGAATCTGGTACAAGGGCCACCCTGTCCCTGTTCTCCAGGCCGGGCTGGGGCGGGGGGGATCATTTCTTCCCCCCGCCCCCGTTTCTCAGATTTAAGCGGTTCTAATACAAGGCAGTAAGTTTAAACGTACTGTCTCACGCAAGAGTTAGTTTTCTTTATCGGTTTCAACAGAAACGAAAATCAATAAAATATTGAGAAGCCATTTTTAAGAATTTCGGTTTCCTTAAACGCCCCCCACCCCCCCACCGCCGCCGCCGCCGCCGCCCTCAACGCGCGCGCACACAGGCACAGGCACCACCCCGTCCCACCCCACCCCACCCCCGTCCCGCCCCGCCCCGCCCCGAACCGGTGGCCGCCGTGCGCTCGCCGGCTTCACCGCCCCGTCCAGCCTCTCCGCTCCGCTCGTCTCCGCCCCGCACCGCCCCCCCAGTCCGGCTCGCGGCAAGTCTGCCCGGCCGGCCGGCTTTTTTCCTCCCTAGCTGGCGGGGGACCGGGTAGAGGCGGCGGCCCCCGGGGCGAGTTCGCCGTCTGCCGGGAGACTTCAGGACGGGGCGTCCCTTGCCGGGTTATTATTTTGTTTTTAATGAAACAAACGTGTTAGAAGAAGTATCTGCGATCCTGCAGGCGCCACCCCCCCCCCCGCGGCACACGCGCGCTCAGACACACACACACACACGGAGACACACACACACACGGAGACACACACACACGCGGAGACACACACACACAGAGACACAGAGAGACAGACACGCACACCTGCGCGCGCGCGCTCCCCCTCCCTGCGCTGCAGTTCCGTACCCGCCGGCTGGTGGGTGCGGCCCCCCCGACCGCAGACTCTCCGGTGCCCCGCAGCAGCGGGGGGGTTGGGGTGGGTGTGGTGGGGGGGTGTGTGTCCCCGCAGCCGCGCGCAGACAGGGTGGAAGGGCCGATCTTACTTCTGACCTTACTGAAGAGACTTCTGACTCGTATTTACAAGAAATGAGAAACGAATACTATGACCAGGACTAGAGGGGCCCTGCCTCCAGCCAGGTGGAGGAAAGGGACAACCGGGTTTACTGGACCGTGTGGATTCGGTGCCCTGGCACATCGGACCCACGGGAGCATGAGGTTCTAGTAGACGCCAGTGCACAGTGTACCCTAATGCCATCAAGCTATAAAGGGGCAGAACCCGTCTGTATTTCTGGAGTGACGGGGAGATCCCAACACTCTATTGGAAGCCGAAGTAAGTCTAACTGGGAACGAGTGGCAAAAGCACCCCATTGTGACTGGCCCAGAGGCTCCGTGCATCCTTGGCATAGACTACCTCAGGAGAGGGTATTTCAAGGACCCAAAAGGGTACCGGTGGGCTTTTGGTATAGCTGCCTTGGAGACGGAAGAAAGGAAACAGCTGTCTACCTTGCCTGGTCTCTCGGAGGACCCTTCTGTTGTGGGGTTGCTGAAAGTCAAAAGGCCAACAGGTGCCAATCGCTACCACAGCGGTGCACCGGCGGCAATAGCGCACCAACCGAGACTCCCCGATTCCCAGCCATAAGCTGGTTTCGTCGACTGGAGGGCCAAGGAGTGATCAGCAAGACTCGCTCACCCTTTAACAGTCCCATATGGCCAGTGCGGAAGTCTAATGGAGAGTGGAGACTAACAGTAGACTATCGTGGCCTGAGCAAAGTCACGCCGCCGCTGAGTGCTGCCGTGCCGGACATGCTAGAACTTCAATACGAACTGGAGTCAAAGGCAGCCAAGTGGTATGCCACAACTGATAGCGCTAATGCGTTTTTCTCAATCCCTTTGGCAGCAGAGCGCAGGCCACAGTTTGCTTTCACTTGGAGGGGCGTCCAGTACACCTGGAACCGACTGCCCCAGGGGTGGAAACACAGCCCTGCTACCATTTGCCATGGACTGATCCAGACTGCACTGGAACAGGGTGAAGCTCCAGATCTCCTCCAATACATTGATGCCCAATCATTGCGTGGGGCAACACGGCAGGAGAAGTTTTTGAAAAAGGGAAGAAAATAGTCCAAATCCTTCTGAGAGCCGGTTTGGCCGTAAAACAAAGTAAGGTCAAGGGACTTGCACAGGAGATCCAGTTTTTAGGAAGAAAATGGCAAGATGGTCGTCGTCAAATCCCAAAGGATGCGATCAACAAAATAACAGCCATGTCTCCACCAACTAGCAAAAAGGAAACACAAGCTTTCTTAGGTGGTGTGGGTTTTTGGAGAATGCACATTCCAAATTACGGTCTGATTGTAAGCCCTGTCCATCAAGTGACCCGGAAGAAGAACGATTTCAAATGGGGCCCTGAGCAACGACAAGCCTTTGAACAAATTAAACGGGAGGTAGTTCGTGCAGCAGCCCTTGGGCCAGTCCGGGCAGGACAAGATGTAAAAAAGGTGCTCTACACCACAGCCGGGGAGAACGGCCCTACCTGGAGCCTCTGGCAGAAAGCACCAGGGGAGACTCGGGGTTGACCCCTAGGGTTTTGGAGTCGGGGATACAGAGGACCCGAGGCCCGCTATACTCCAACTGCAAAAGAGAGATTGGCGGCATATGAAGGGGTTCGAGCTGCTTCGGAAGTGATCGGCACTGAAGCACGGCTCCTCCTGGCACCCCGACTGCCGGGGCCGGGCCGGATGTCCAAAGGGAGGATCCCCTGTACCCATCATGCAGCTGATGCTACGTGGAGTGAAGTGGGTCGCACTGATCACACAACGGGCTCGAATAGGAAACCCCAGTTGCCCGGGAATCTTGGAAGTGATGGTGGATGGGCCAGAAGGCAAGGATTTTGGAATATCGCCAGAGGAGGAGGTGACGCGTGCTGAGGAGGCCCCAGTGTATAATAAACTACCAGAAAACGAGAAACAATGTGCCCTGTTCACTGATGGGTCCTGTCACATTGTGGGAAAGCGTCGGAGGTGGAAAGCTGCTGCATGGAGTCCCATGCGACAAGTTGTAGAAACTGCTGAAGGAGAAGGTGAATCGAGCCAATCTGCAGAAGGAAGGGCCATCCAGCTGGCTTTAGACATTGCTGACCGAGAAAAGTGGCCAGCGCTCTCTCTCTCTACTGACTCGTGGATGGTGGCAAAGGCCCTGTGGGGGTGGTTGCAGCAATGGCAGCGGAGCAGCTGGCAGCGCAGAGGCAAACCCATCTGGGCTGCCGCATTGCGGCAAGATACTGCTGCCCGGGTGAGGAACCTGGTTGTAAAAGTCCGTCACGTAGATGCTCGCGTCCCCAAGCGTCGGGCCACCGAAGAACGTCGGAACAACCAGCAGGGGGATCAGGCTGCTGAGATTGAAGTGGCTCAGGTGGAGCTGGACTGGCAACGTAAGGGCGAATTATTTCTAGCTCGGTGGGCCCATGACACCTCAGGCCATCAAGGAAGGGATGCAACATACAGACGGGCTCGTGATCGAGGGGTGGGCTTGACCATGGACACTATTGCACAGGTCATCCATGAATGTGAAACATGCGCTGCAATCAAGCAAGCCAAGCGGTTAAAGCCTCTCTGCTATGGAGGACGATGGCTAAAATACAAATATGGGGAGGCCTGGCAGATCGATTACATCGCACTCGCTCCCACAAGCCCGCCGAGGCAAGCGCCCACGTGCTTACAATGGTGGAGGCAGCCACCGGATGGCTGGAAAGCTATCCCGTGCCCCATGCCACCGCCCGGAACACTATCCTGGGCCTTGAAAAGCAAGTCTTACGGCGACATGGCACCCCAGAAAGAATTGAGTCAGACAACGGGACTCATTTCCGAAAGAACCTCATAGACACCTGGGCCAAAGAGCACGGCATTGAGTGGGTATATCACATCCCCTGTCACGCACCAGCCTCCGGGAAAATCGAGCGATACAATGGACTCTTAAAGACTACACTGAAAGCGATGGGTGGTGGGACGTTCAAACATTGGGATACACATTTAGCAAAGGCCACCTGGTTAGTCAACGCTAGGGGACCTGCCAGTCGAGCTGGCCCTGCCCAGTCAAAACTTTTACGTACTGTAGATGGGAATAAAGTCCCTGTAGTGCACATAAAAAATACGTTGGGGAAGACAGTCTGGGTTATTGCTGCCTCGGGCAAAGGCAAACCCATCCGCGGGATGGGTTTGGCTCAAGGACCTGGGTGCACTTGGCGGGTAACGCAGAAGGATGGGGAAGTCCGATGCGCACCTCAAGGGGGTTTGACCTCGGGTGAGAAGAGCCGAGGGTTTGAACTGTATGATGTTAATTGCTACGTAATATTATTTGCCATACCAATGGTATTACAATAAGAATCACCCAGATTAATGAAGAATGAACTTCGATGAAACCGAGCAAAGCGCAGTGACGGTGGAACCAGCACTGACTTCAACAGTGGATGAAACAATCCAACACCGCATACCATCTCCACCTTTCCTGCCCTGAAAGATTATGATGCCAGACGGAGCCCAAAGTCATGGACTAAATGAACTCAACGAACATTTTAGAGGGATGGCCCATAGACTAAGGGAATGATATCTCTGTGTGCGTGTGTATCTATATCTCACAAGACAGGAAAAGGGGTGGCGATTAATGGGAACGTATTGGAAAGGGGGGGACCTGGGCATGACGTAGATGGTATAGAATACGGGGTGGATACTGTCCTGGTTTTGGCTGGGATAGAGTTAATTTTCTTCCTAGTAGCTGGTACAGTGCTGTGGTCTGGATTTAGTACGAGAACAATGTTGATAACACACCCATGTTTCGGTTGTTGCTAAGTAGTGCTTACACTAGTCAAGGACTTTCCAGCTTCCCATGCTCTACCGACTGAGGCGGCTTGGAGGTGCACAAGAAGCTGGGAGGGGGCACAGCCAGGGCAGCTGACCCAAACTGGCCAAAGGGATACTCCATACCATACGACGTCATGCTCAGTATATAAACTGGGGGAAAGCTGCCCGGGGGGGCCGCTGCTCGGGGACTGGCTGGGCATCGGTCGGCGGGTGGTGAGCAATTGCATTGTGCATATACTTGCTTTGTATAATCTATTATTATTATTATTATTATTATTATTATTATTACTTTATTTCAATTATTAAACTGTTCTTATCTCAACCCAGGAGTTTTCTCACTTTTACTCTTCCGATTCTCTCCCCCATGCCCCCGGGGGCGGGGAGAGTGAGCGAGCTGCTGCGTGGTGCCCAGTTGCCGGCTGAGGTTAAACCACAACAGGTGGCTAGGCAAGCTCAGAGCCCCCCTGTTTGTGGGGCTGTGGAAGGGCTGCCAAGGGAAGGTGAGGGCCAGCGACAGCTTTCAGTCCTGGCACCTTTCGTGTGGGAGCAGTCACTGGATAGTTTCAATTCCTTTTTTTTTTTTTTCCTTTTCGGGATTTAAGCGAATCTGGTGCAAGGGCCACCCCGTCCTTGTTTCAGCAGGGCGGCGGGGGGGCCGAGGGGGGAGGCGGGGGGGTAATTTTTTTTTTTTTTTTCCTTCTTTTTTCGGGATTTAAGCGAATCTGGTACAAGGGCCACCCTGTCCCTGTTCTCCAGGCCGGGCTGGGGCGGGGGGGATCATTTCTTCCCCCCGCCCCCGTTTCTCAGATTTAAGCGGTTCTAATACAAGGCAGTAAGTTTAAACGTACTGTCTCACGCAAGAGTTAGTTTTCTTTATCGGTTTCAACAGAAACGAAAATCAATAAAATATTGAGAAGCCATTTTTAAGAATTTCGGTTTCCTTAAACGCCCCCCACCCCCCCACCGCCGCCGCCGCCGCCGCCGCCCTCAACGCGCGCGCACACAGGCACAGGCACCACCCCGTCCCACCCCACCCCACCCCCGTCCCGCCCCGCCCCGCCCCGAACCGGTGGCCGCCGTGCGCTCGCCGGCTTCACCGCCCCGTCCAGCCTCTCCGCTCCGCTCGTCTCCGCCCCGCACCGCCCCCCCAGTCCGGCTCGCGGCAAGTCTGCCCGGCCGGCCGGCTTTTTTCCTCCCTAGCTGGCGGGGGACCGGGTAGAGGCGGCGGCCCCCGGGGCGAGTTCGCCGTCTGCCGGGAGACTTCAGGACGGGGCGTCCCTTGCCGGGTTATTATTTTGTTTTTAATGAAACAAACGTGTTAGAAGAAGTATCTGCGATCCTGCAGGCGCCACCCCCCCCCCCGCGGCACACGCGCGCTCAGACACACACACACACACGGAGACACACACACACACGGAGACACACACACACGCGGAGACACACACACACAGAGACACAGAGAGACAGACACGCACACCTGCGCGCGCGCGCTCCCCCTCCCTGCGCTGCAGTTCCGTACCCGCCGGCTGGTGGGTGCGGCCCCCCCGACCGCAGACTCTCCGGTGCCCCGCAGCAGCGGGGGGGTTGGGGTGGGTGTGGTGGGGGGGTGTGTGTCCCCGCAGCCGCGCGCAGACAGGGTGGAAGGGCCGATCTTACTTCTGACCTTACTGAAGAGACTTCTGACTCGTATTTACAAGAAATGAGAAACGAATACTATGACCAGGACTAGAGGGGCCCTGCCTCCAGCCAGGTGGAGGAAAGGGACAACCGGGTTTACTGGACCGTGTGGATTCGGTGCCCTGGCACATCGGACCCACGGGAGCATGAGGTTCTAGTAGACGCCAGTGCACAGTGTACCCTAATGCCATCAAGCTATAAAGGGGCAGAACCCGTCTGTATTTCTGGAGTGACGGGGAGATCCCAACACTCTATTGGAAGCCGAAGTAAGTCTAACTGGGAACGAGTGGCAAAAGCACCCCATTGTGACTGGCCCAGAGGCTCCGTGCATCCTTGGCATAGACTACCTCAGGAGAGGGTATTTCAAGGACCCAAAAGGGTACCGGTGGGCTTTTGGTATAGCTGCCTTGGAGACGGAAGAAAGGAAACAGCTGTCTACCTTGCCTGGTCTCTCGGAGGACCCTTCTGTTGTGGGGTTGCTGAAAGTCAAAAGGCCAACAGGTGCCAATCGCTACCACAGCGGTGCACCGGCGGCAATAGCGCACCAACCGAGACTCCCCGATTCCCAGCCATAAGCTGGTTTCGTCGACTGGAGGGCCAAGGAGTGATCAGCAAGACTCGCTCACCCTTTAACAGTCCCATATGGCCAGTGCGGAAGTCTAATGGAGAGTGGAGACTAACAGTAGACTATCGTGGCCTGAGCAAAGTCACGCCGCCGCTGAGTGCTGCCGTGCCGGACATGCTAGAACTTCAATACGAACTGGAGTCAAAGGCAGCCAAGTGGTATGCCACAACTGATAGCGCTAATGCGTTTTTCTCAATCCCTTTGGCAGCAGAGCGCAGGCCACAGTTTGCTTTCACTTGGAGGGGCGTCCAGTACACCTGGAACCGACTGCCCCAGGGGTGGAAACACAGCCCTGCTACCATTTGCCATGGACTGATCCAGACTGCACTGGAACAGGGTGAAGCTCCAGATCTCCTCCAATACATTGATGCCCAATCATTGCGTGGGGCAACACGGCAGGAGAAGTTTTTGAAAAAGGGAAGAAAATAGTCCAAATCCTTCTGAGAGCCGGTTTGGCCGTAAAACAAAGTAAGGTCAAGGGACTTGCACAGGAGATCCAGTTTTTAGGAAGAAAATGGCAAGATGGTCGTCGTCAAATCCCAAAGGATGCGATCAACAAAATAACAGCCATGTCTCCACCAACTAGCAAAAAGGAAACACAAGCTTTCTTAGGTGGTGTGGGTTTTTGGAGAATGCACATTCCAAATTACGGTCTGATTGTAAGCCCTGTCCATCAAGTGACCCGGAAGAAGAACGATTTCAAATGGGGCCCTGAGCAACGACAAGCCTTTGAACAAATTAAACGGGAGGTAGTTCGTGCAGCAGCCCTTGGGCCAGTCCGGGCAGGACAAGATGTAAAAAAGGTGCTCTACACCACAGCCGGGGAGAACGGCCCTACCTGGAGCCTCTGGCAGAAAGCACCAGGGGAGACTCGGGGTTGACCCCTAGGGTTTTGGAGTCGGGGATACAGAGGACCCGAGGCCCGCTATACTCCAACTGCAAAAGAGAGATTGGCGGCATATGAAGGGGTTCGAGCTGCTTCGGAAGTGATCGGCACTGAAGCACGGCTCCTCCTGGCACCCCGACTGCCGGGGCCGGGCCGGATGTCCAAAGGGAGGATCCCCTGTACCCATCATGCAGCTGATGCTACGTGGAGTGAAGTGGGTCGCACTGATCACACAACGGGCTCGAATAGGAAACCCCAGTTGCCCGGGAATCTTGGAAGTGATGGTGGATGGGCCAGAAGGCAAGGATTTTGGAATATCGCCAGAGGAGGAGGTGACGCGTGCTGAGGAGGCCCCAGTGTATAATAAACTACCAGAAAACGAGAAACAATGTGCCCTGTTCACTGATGGGTCCTGTCGCATTGTGGGAAAGCGTCGGAGGTGGAAAGCTGCTGCATGGAGTCCCATGCGACAAGTTGTAGAAACTGCTGAAGGAGAAGGTGAATCGAGCCAATCTGCAGAAGGAAGGGCCATCCAGCTGGCTTTAGACATTGCTGACCGAGAAAAGTGGCCAGCGCTCGCTCTCTCTACTGACTCGTGGATGGTGGCAAAGGCCCTGTGGGGGTGGTTGCAGCAATGGCAGCGGAGCAGCTGGCAGCGCAGAGGCAAACCCATCTGGGCTGCCGCATTGCGGCAAGATACTGCTGCCCGGGTGAGGAACCTGGTTGTAAAAGTCCGTCACGTAGATGCTCGCGTCCCCAAGCGTCGGGCCACCGAAGAACGTCGGAACAACCAGCAGGGGGATCAGGCTGCTGAGATTGAAGTGGCTCAGGTGGAGCTGGACTGGCAACGTAAGGGCGAATTATTTCTAGCTCGGTGGGCCCATGACACCTCAGGCCATCAAGGAAGGGATGCAACATACAGACGGGCTCGTGATCGAGGGGTGGGCTTGACCATGGACACTATTGCACAGGTCATCCATGAATGTGAAACATGCGCTGCAATCAAGCAAGCCAAGCGGTTAAAGCCTCTCTGCTATGGAGGACGATGGCTAAAATACAAATATGGGGAGGCCTGGCAGATCGATTACATCGCACTCGCTCCCACAAGCCCGCCGAGGCAAGCGCCCACGTGCTTACAATGGTGGAGGCAGCCACCGGATGGCTGGAAAGCTATCCCGTGCCCCATGCCACCGCCCGGAACACTATCCTGGGCCTTGAAAAGCAAGTCTTACGGCGACATGGCACCCCAGAAAGAATTGAGTCAGACAACGGGACTCATTTCCGAAAGAACCTCATAGACACCTGGGCCAAAGAGCACGGCATGGAGTGGGTATATCACATCCCCTGTCACGCACCAGCCTCCGGGAAAATCGAGCGATACAATGGACTCTTAAAGACTACACTGAAAGCGATGGGTGGTGGGACGTTCAAACATTGGGATACACATTTAGCAAAGGCCACCTGGTTAGTCAACGCTAGGGGACCTGCCAGTCGAGCTGGCCCTGCCCAGTCAAAACTTTTACGTACTGTAGATGGGAATAAAGTCCCTGTAGTGCACATAAAAAATACGTTGGGGAAGACAGTCTGGGTTATTGCTGCCTCGGGCAAAGGCAAACCCATCCGCGGGATGGGTTTGGCTCAAGGACCTGGGTGCACTTGGCGGGTAACGCAGAAGGATGGGGAAGTCCGATGCGCACCTCAAGGGGGTTTGACCTCGGGTGAGAAGAGCCGAGGGTTTGAACTGTATGATGTTAATTGCTACGTAATATTATTTGCCATACCAATGGTATTACAATAAGAATCACCCAGATTAATGAAGAATGAACTTCGATGAAACCGAGCAAAGCGCAGTGACGGTGGAACCAGCACTGACTTCAACAGTGGATGAAACAATCCAACACCGCATACCATCTCCACCTTTCCTGCCCTGAAAGATTATGATGCCAGACGGAGCCCAAAGTCATGGACTAAATGAACTCAACGAACATTTTAGAGGGATGGCCCATAGACTAAGGGAATGATATCTCTGTGTGCGTGTGTATCTATATCTCACAAGACAGGAAAAGGGGTGGCGATTAATGGGAACGTATTGGAAAGGGGGGGACCTGGGCATGACGTAGATGGTATAGAATACGGGGTGGATACTGTCCTGGTTTTGGCTGGGATAGAGTTAATTTTCTTCCTAGTAGCTGGTACAGTGCTGTGGTCTGGATTTAGTACGAGAACAATGTTGATAACACACCCATGTTTCGGTTGTTGCTAAGTAGTGCTTACACTAGTCAAGGACTTTCCAGCTTCCCATGCTCTACCGACTGAGGCGGCTTGGAGGTGCACAAGAAGCTGGGAGGGGGCACAGCCAGGGCAGCTGACCCAAACTGGCCAAAGGGATACTCCATACCATACGACGTCATGCTCAGTATATAAACTGGGGGAAAGCTGCCCGGGGGGGCCGCTGCTCGGGGACTGGCTGGGCATCGGTCGGCGGGTGGTGAGCAATTGCATTGTGCATCACTTGCTTTGTATAATCTATTATTATTATTATTATTATTATTATTATTATTATTATTATTATTATTATTATTACTTTATTTCAATTATTAAACTGTTCTTATCTCAACCCAGGAGTTTTCTCACTTTTACTCTTCCGATTCTCTCCCCCATGCCCCCGGGGGCGGGGAGAGTGAGCGAGCTGCTGCGTGGTGCCCAGTTGCCGGCTGAGGTTAAACCACAACAGGTGGCTAGGCAAGCTCAGAGCCCCCCTGTTTGTGGGGCTGTGGAAGGGCTGCCAAGGGAAGGTGAGGGCCAGCGACAGCTTTCAGTCCTGGCACCTTTCGTGTGGGAGCAGTCACTGGATATTTTCAATTCCTTTTTTTTTTTTTTCCTTTTCGGGATTTAAGCGAATCTGGTGCAAGGGCCACCCCGTCCTTGTTTCAGCAGGGCGGCGGGGGGGCCGAGGGGGGAGGCGGGGGGGTAATTTTTTTTTTTTTTTCCTTCTTTTTTCGGGATTTAAGCGAATCTGGTACAAGGGCCACCCTGTCCCTGTTCTCCAGGCCGGGCTGGGGCGGGGGGGATCATTTCTTCCCCCCGCCCCCGTTTCTCAGATTTAAGCGGTTCTAATACAAGGCAGTAAGTTTAAACGTACTGTCTCACGCAAGAGTTAGTTTTCTTTATCGGTTTCAACAGAAACGAAAATCAATAAAATATTGAGAAGCCATTTTTAAGAATTTCGGTTTCCTTAAACCCCCCCCACCGCCGCCGCCGCCGCCGCCCTCAACGCGCGCGCACACAGGCACAGGCACCACCCCGTCCCACCCCACCCCACCCCCGTCCCGCCCCGCCCCGCCCCGAACCGGTGGCCGCCGTGCGCTCGCCGGCTTCACCGCCCCGTCCAGCCTCTCCGCTCCGCTCGTCTCCGCCCCGCACCGCCCCCCCAGTCCGGCTCGCGGCAAGTCTGCCCGGCCGGCCGGCTTTTTTCCTCCCTAGCTGGCGGGGGACCGGGTAGAGGCGGCGGCCCCCGGGGCGAGTTCGCCGTCTGCCGGGAGACTTCAGGACGGGGCGTCCCTTGCCGGGTTATTATTTTGTTTTTAATGAAACAAACGTGTTAGAAGAAGTATCTGCGATCCTGCAGGCGCCACCCCCCCCCCGCGGCACACGCGCGCTCAGACACACACACACACACGGAGACACACACACACACGGAGACACACACACACGCGGAGACACACACACACAGAGACACAGAGAGACAGACACGCACACCTGCGCGCGCGCGCTCCCCCTCCCTGCGCTGCAGTTCCGTACCCGCCGGCTGGTGGGTGCGGCCCCCCCGACCGCAGACTCTCCGGTGCCCCGCAGCAGCGGGGGGGTTGGGGTGGGTGTGGTGGGGGTGTGTGTGTCCCCGCAGCCGCGCGCAGACAGGGTGGAAGGGCCGATCTTACTTCTGACCTTACTGAAGAGACTTCTGACTCGTATTTACAAGAAATGAGAAACGAATACTATGACCAGGACTAGAGGGGCCCTGCCTCCAGCCAGGTGGAGGAAAGGGACAACCGGGTTTACTGGACCGTGTGGATTCGGTGCCCTGGCACATCGGACCCACGGGAGCATGAGGTTCTAGTAGACGCCAGTGCACAGTGTACCCTAATGCCATCAAGCTATAAAGGGGCAGAACCCGTCTGTATTTCTGGAGTGACGGGGAGATCCCAACACTCTATTGGAAGCCGAAGTAAGTCTAACTGGGAACGAGTGGCAAAAGCACCCCATTGTGACTGGCCCAGAGGCTCCGTGCATCCTTGGCATAGACTACCTCAGGAGAGGGTATTTCAAGGACCCAAAAGGGTACCGGTGGGCTTTTGGTATAGCTGCCTTGGAGACGGAAGAAAGGAAACAGCTGTCTACCTTGCCTGGTCTCTCGGAGGACCCTTCTGTTGTGGGGTTGCTGAAAGTCAAAAGGCCAACAGGTGCCAATCGCTACCACAGCGGTGCACCGGCGGCAATAGCGCACCAACCGAGACTCCCCGATTCCCAGCCATAAGCTGGTTTCGTTGACTGGAGGGCCAAGGAGTGATCAGCAAGACTCGCTCACCCTTTAACAGTCCCATATGGCCAGTGCGGAAGTCTAATGGAGAGTGGAGACTAACAGTAGACTATCGTGGCCTGAGCAAAGTCACGCCGCCGCTGAGTGCTGCCGTGCCGGACATGCTAGAACTTCAATACGAACTGGAGTCAAAGGCAGCCAAGTGGTATGCCACAACTGATAGCGCTAATGCGTTTTTCTCAATCCCTTTGGCAGCAGAGCGCAGGCCACAGTTTGCTTTCACTTGGAGGGGCGTCCAGTACACCTGGAACCGACTGCCCCAGGGGTGGAAACACAGCCCTGCTACCATTTGCCATGGACTGATCCAGACTGCACTGGAACAGGGTGAAGCTCCAGATCTCCTCCAATACATTGATGCCCAATCATTGCGTGGGGCAACACGGCAGGAGAAGTTTTTGAAAAAGGGAAGAAAATAGTCCAAATCCTTCTGAGAGCCGGTTTGGCCGTAAAACAAAGTAAGGTCAAGGGACTTGCACAGGAGATCCAGTTTTTAGGAAGAAAATGGCAAGATGGTCGTCGTCAAATCCCAAAGGATGCGATCAACAAAATAACAGCCATGTCTCCACCAACTAGCAAAAAGGAAACACAAGCTTTCTTAGGTGGTGTGGGTTTTTGGAGAATGCACATTCCAAATTACGGTCTGATTGTAAGCCCTGTCCATCAAGTGACCCGGAAGAAGAACGATTTCAAATGGGGCCCTGAGCAACGACAAGCCTTTGAACAAATTAAACGGGAGGTAGTTCGTGCAGCAGCCCTTGGGCCAGTCCGGGCAGGACAAGATGTAAAAAAGGTGCTCTACACCACAGCCGGGGAGAACGGCCCTACCTGGAGCCTCTGGCAGAAAGCACCAGGGGAGACTCGGGGTTGACCCCTAGGGTTTTGGAGTCGGGGATACAGAGGACCCGAGGCCCGCTATACTCCAACTGCAAAAGAGAGATTGGCGGCATATGAAGGGGTTCGAGCTGCTTCGGAAGTGATCGGCACTGAAGCACGGCTCCTCCTGGCACCCCGACTGCCGGGGCCGGGCCGGATGTCCAAAGGGAGGATCCCCTGTACCCATCATGCAGCTGATGCTACGTGGAGTGAAGTGGGTCGCACTGATCACACAACGGGCTCGAATAGGAAACCCCAGTTGCCCGGGAATCTTGGAAGTGATGGTGGATGGGCCAGAAGGCAAGGATTTTGGAATATCGCCAGAGGAGGAGGTGACGCGTGCTGAGGAGGCCCCAGTGTATAATAAACTACCAGAAAACGAGAAACAATGTGCCCTGTTCACTGATGGGTCCTGTCGCATTGTGGGAAAGCGTCGGAGGTGGAAAGCTGCTGCATGGAGTCCCATGCGACAAGTTGTAGAAACTGCTGAAGGAGAAGGTGAATCGAGCCAATCTGCAGAAGGAAGGGCCATCCAGCTGGCTTTAGACATTGCTGACCGAGAAAAGTGGCCAGCGCTCGCTCTCTCTACTGACTCGTGGATGGTGGCAAAGGCCCTGTGGGGGTGGTTGCAGCAATGGCAGCGGAGCAGCTGGCAGCGCAGAGGCAAACCCATCTGGGCTGCCGCATTGCGGCAAGATACTGCTGCCCGGGTGAGGAACCTGGTTGTAAAAGTCCGTCACGTAGATGCTCGCGTCCCCAAGCGTCGGGCCACCGAAGAACGTCGGAACAACCAGCAGGGGGATCAGGCTGCTGAGATTGAAGTGGCTCAGGTGGAGCTGGACTGGCAACGTAAGGGCGAATTATTTCTAGCTCGGTGGGCCCATGACACCTCAGGCCATCAAGGAAGGGATGCAACATACAGACGGGCTCGTGATCGAGGGGTGGACTTGACCATGGACACTATTGCACAGGTCATCCATGAATGTGAAACATGCGCTGCAATCAAGCAAGCCAAGCGGTTAAAGCCTCTCTGCTATGGAGGACGATGGCTAAAATACAAATATGGGGAGGCCTGGCAGATCGATTACATCGCACTCGCTCCCACAAGCCCGCCGAGGCAAGCGCCCACGTGCTTACAATGGTGGAGGCAGCCACCGGATGGCTGGAAAGCTATCCCGTGCCCCATGCCACCGCCCGGAACACTATCCTGGGCCTTGAAAAGCAAGTCTTATGGCGACATGGCACCCCAGAAAGAATTGAGTCAGACAACGGGACTCATTTCCGAAAGAACCTCATAGACACCTGGGCCAAAGAGCACGGCATGGAGTGGGTATATCACATCCCCTGTCACGCACCAGCCTCCGGGAAAATCGAGTGATACAATGGACTCTTAAAGACTACACTGAAAGCGATGGGTGGTGGGACGTTCAAACATTGGGATACACATTTAGCAAAGGCCACCTGGTTAGTCAACGCTAGGGGACCTGCCAGTCGAGCTGGCCCTGCCCAGTCAAAACTTTTACGTACTGTAGATGGGAATAAAGTCCCTGTAGTGCACATAAAAAATACGTTGGGGAAGACAGTCTGGGTTATTGCTGCCTCGGGCAAAGGCAAACCCATCCGCGGGATGGGTTTGGCTCAAGGACCTGGGTGCACTTGGCGGGTAACGCAGAAGGATGGGGAAGTCCGATGCGCACCTCAAGGGGGTTTGACCTCGGGTGAGAAGAGCCGAGGGTTTGAACTGTATGATGTTAATTGCTACGTAATATTATTTGCCATACCAATGGTATTACAATAAGAATCACCCAGATTAATGAAGAATGAACTTCGATGAAACCGAGCAAAGCGCAGTGACGGTGGAACCAGCACTGACTTCAACAGTGGATGAAACAATCCAACACCGCATACCATCTCCACCTTTCCTGCCCTGAAAGATTATGATGCCAGACGGAGCCCAAAGTCATGGACTAAATGAACTCAACGAACATTTTAGAGGGATGGCCCATAGACTAAGGGAATGATATCTCTGTGTGCGTGTGTATCTATATCTCACAAGACAGGAAAAGGGGTGGCGATTAATGGGAACGTATTGGAAAGGGGGGGACCTGGGCATGACGTAGATGGTATAGAATACGGGGTGGATACTGTCCTGGTTTTGGCTGGGATAGAGTTAATTTTCTTCCTAGTAGCTGGTACAGTGCTGTGGTCTGGATTTAGTACGAGAACAATGTTGATAACACACCCATGTTTCGGTTGTTGCTAAGTAGTGCTTACACTAGTCAAGGACTTTCCAGCTTCCCATGCTCTACCGACTGAGGCGGCTTGGAGGTGCACAAGAAGCTGGGAGGGGGCACAGCCAGGGCAGCTGACCCAAACTGGCCAAAGGGATACTCCATACCATACGACGTCATGCTCAGTATATAAACTGGGGGAAAGCTGCCCGGGGGGGCCGCTGCTCGGGGACTGGCTGGGCATCGGTCGGCGGGTGGTGAGCAATTGCATTGTGCATCACTTGCTTTGTATAATCTATTATTATTATTATTATTATTATTATTATTATTATTATTATTATTATTACTTTATTTCAATTATTAAACTGTTCTTATCTCAACCCAGGAGTTTTCTCACTTTTACTCTTCCGATTCTCTCCCCCATGCCCCCGGGGGCGGGGAGAGTGAGCGAGCTGCTGCGTGGTGCCCAGTTGCCGGCTGAGGTTAAACCACAACAGGTGGCTAGGCAAGCTCAGAGCCCCCCTGTTTGTGGGGCTGTGGAAGGGCTGCCAAGGGAAGGTGAGGGCCAGCGACAGCTTTCAGTCCTGGCACCTTTCGTGTGGGAGCAGTCACTGGATATTTTCAATTCCTTTTTTTTTTTTTTCCTTTTCGGGATTTAAGCGAATCTGGTGCAAGGGCCACCCCGTCCTTGTTTCAGCAGGGCGGCGGGGGGGCCGAGGGGGGAGGCGGGGGGGTAATTTTTTTTTTTTTTTCCCTTCTTTTTTCGGGATTTAAGCGAATCTGGTACAAGGGCCACCCTGTCCCTGTTCTCCAGGCCGGGCTGGGGCGGGGGGGATCATTTCTTCCCCCCGCCCCCGTTTCTCAGATTTAAGCGGTTCTAATACAAGGCAGTAAGTTTAAACGTACTGTCTCACGCAAGAGTTAGTTTTCTTTATCGGTTTCAACAGAAACGAAAATCAATAAAATATTGAGAAGCCATTTTTAAGAATTTCGGTTTCCTTAAACGCCCCCCACCCCCCCACCGCCGCCGCCGCCGCCGCCCTCAACGCGCGCGCACACAGGCACAGGCACCACCCCGTCCCACCCCACCCCACCCCCGTCCCGCCCCGCCCCGCCCCGAACCGGTGGCCGCCGTGCGCTCGCCGGCTTCACCGCCCCGTCCAGCCTCTCCGCTCCGCTCGTCTCCGCCCCGCACCGCCCCCCCAGTCCGGCTCGCGGCAAGTCTGCCCGGCCGGCCGGCTTTTTTCCTCCCTAGCTGGCGGGGGACCGGGTAGAGGCGGCGGCCCCCGGGGCGAGTTCGCCGTCTGCCGGGAGACTTCAGGACGGGGCGTCCCTTGCCGGGTTATTATTTTGTTTTTAATGAAACAAACGTGTTAGAAGAAGTATCTGCGATCCTGCAGGCGCCACCCCCCCCCCGCGGCACACGCGCGCTCAGACACACACACACACACGGAGACACACACACACACGGAGACACACACACACGCGGAGACACACACACACAGAGACACAGAGAGACAGACACGCACACCTGCGCGCGCGCGCTCCCCCTCCCTGCGCTGCAGTTCCGTACCCGCCGGCTGGTGGGTGCGGCCCCCCCGACCGCAGACTCTCCGGTGCCCCGCAGCAGCGGGGGGGTTGGGGTGGGT
Organism: Aptenodytes patagonicus; assembly: GCF_965638725.1. Lineage (NCBI taxonomy): Eukaryota > Metazoa > Chordata > Aves > Sphenisciformes > Spheniscidae > Aptenodytes > Aptenodytes patagonicus. The sequence continues at coordinate 79,753 of NW_027472036.1, read as the reverse complement.
GTGGTGGGGGTGTGTGTGTCCCCGCAGCCGCGCGCAGACAGGGTGGAAGGGCCGATCTTACTTCTGACCTTACTGAAGAGACTTCTGACTCGTATTTACAAGAAATGAGAAACGAATACTATGACCAGGACTAGAGGGGCCCTGCCTCCAGCCAGGTGGAGGAAAGGGACAACCGGGTTTACTGGACCGTGTGGATTCGGTGCCCTGGCACATCGGACCCACGGGAGCATGAGGTTCTAGTAGACGCCAGTGCACAGTGTACCCTAATGCCATCAAGCTATAAAGGGGCAGAACCCGTCTGTATTTCTGGAGTGACGGGGAGATCCCAACACTCTATTGGAAGCCGAAGTAAGTCTAACTGGGAACGAGTGGCAAAAGCACCCCATTGTGACTGGCCCAGAGGCTCCGTGCATCCTTGGCATAGACTACCTCAGGAGAGGGTATTTCAAGGACCCAAAAGGGTACCGGTGGGCTTTTGGTATAGCTGCCTTGGAGACGGAAGAAAGGAAACAGCTGTCTACCTTGCCTGGTCTCTCGGAGGACCCTTCTGTTGTGGGGTTGCTGAAAGTCAAAAGGCCAACAGGTGCCAATCGCTACCACAGCGGTGCACCGGCGGCAATAGCGCACCAACCGAGACTCCCCGATTCCCAGCCATAAGCTGGTTTCGTTGACTGGAGGGCCAAGGAGTGATCAGCAAGACTCGCTCACCCTTTAACAGTCCCATATGGCCAGTGCGGAAGTCTAATGGAGAGTGGAGACTAACAGTAGACTATCGTGGCCTGAGCAAAGTCACGCCGCCGCTGAGTGCTGCCGTGCCGGACATGCTAGAACTTCAATACGAACTGGAGTCAAAGGCAGCCAAGTGGTATGCCACAACTGATAGCGCTAATGCGTTTTTCTCAATCCCTTTGGCAGCAGAGCGCAGGCCACAGTTTGCTTTCACTTGGAGGGGCGTCCAGTACACCTGGAACCGACTGCCCCAGGGGTGGAAACACAGCCCTGCTACCATTTGCCATGGACTGATCCAGACTGCACTGGAACAGGGTGAAGCTCCAGATCTCCTCCAATACATTGATGCCCAATCATTGCGTGGGGCAACACGGCAGGAGAAGTTTTTGAAAAAGGGAAGAAAATAGTCCAAATCCTTCTGAGAGCCGGTTTGGCCGTAAAACAAAGTAAGGTCAAGGGACTTGCACAGGAGATCCAGTTTTTAGGAAGAAAATGGCAAGATGGTCGTCGTCAAATCCCAAAGGATGCGATCAACAAAATAACAGCCATGTCTCCACCAACTAGCAAAAAGGAAACACAAGCTTTCTTAGGTGGTGTGGGTTTTTGGAGAATGCACATTCCAAATTACGGTCTGATTGTAAGCCCTGTCCATCAAGTGACCCGGAAGAAGAACGATTTCAAATGGGGCCCTGAGCAACGACAAGCCTTTGAACAAATTAAACGGGAGGTAGTTCGTGCAGCAGCCCTTGGGCCAGTCCGGGCAGGACAAGATGTAAAAAAGGTGCTCTACACCACAGCCGGGGAGAACGGCCCTACCTGGAGCCTCTGGCAGAAAGCACCAGGGGAGACTCGGGGTTGACCCCTAGGGTTTTGGAGTCGGGGATACAGAGGACCCGAGGCCCGCTATACTCCAACTGCAAAAGAGAGATTGGCGGCATATGAAGGGGTTCGAGCTGCTTCGGAAGTGATCGGCACTGAAGCACGGCTCCTCCTGGCACCCCGACTGCCGGGGCCGGGCCGGATGTCCAAAGGGAGGATCCCCTGTACCCATCATGCAGCTGATGCTACGTGGAGTGAAGTGGGTCGCACTGATCACACAACGGGCTCGAATAGGAAACCCCAGTTGCCCGGGAATCTTGGAAGTGATGGTGGATGGGCCAGAAGGCAAGGATTTTGGAATATCGCCAGAGGAGGAGGTGACGCGTGCTGAGGAGGCCCCAGTGTATAATAAACTACCAGAAACCGAGAAACAATGTGCCCTGTTCACTGATGGGTCCTGTCGCATTGTGGGAAAGCGTCGGAGGTGGAAAGCTGCTGCATGGAGTCCCATGCGACAAGTTGTAGAAACTGCTGAAGGAGAAGGTGAATCGAGCCAATCTGCAGAAGGAAGGGCCATCCAGCTGGCTTTAGACATTGCTGACCGAGAAAAGTGGCCAGCGCTCTCTCTCTCTACTGACTCGTGGATGGTGGCAAAGGCCCTGTGGGGGTGGTTGCAGCAATGGCAGCGGAGCAGCTGGCAGCGCAGAGGCAAACCCATCTGGGCTGCCGCATTGCGGCAAGATACTGCTGCCCGGGTGAGGAACCTGGTTGTAAAAGTCCGTCACGTAGATGCTCGCGTCCCCAAGCGTCGGGCCACCGAAGAACGTCGGAACAACCAGCAGGGGGATCAGGCTGCTGAGATTGAAGTGGCTCAGGTGGAGCTGGACTGGCAACGTAAGGGCGAATTATTTCTAGCTCGGTGGGCCCATGACACCTCAGGCCATCAAGGAAGGGATGCAACATACAGACGGGCTCGTGATCGAGGGGTGGGCTTGACCATGGACACTATTGCACAGGTCATCCATGAATGTGAAACATGCGCTGCAATCAAGCAAGCCAAGCGGTTAAAGCCTCTCTGCTATGGAGGACGATGGCTAAAATACAAATATGGGGAGGCCTGGCAGATCGATTACATCGCACTCGCTCCCACAAGCCCGCCGAGGCAAGCGCCCACGTGCTTACAATGGTGGAGGCAGCCACCGGATGGCTGGAAAGCTATCCCGTGCCCCATGCCACCGCCCGGAACACTATCCTGGGCCTTGAAAAGCAAGTCTTACGGCGACATGGCACCCCAGAAAGAATTGAGTCAGACAACGGGACTCATTTCCGAAAGAACCTCATAGACACCTGGGCCAAAGAGCACGGCATGGAGTGGGTATATCACATCCCCTGTCACGCACCAGCCTCCGGGAAAATCGAGCGATACAATGGACTCTTAAAGACTACACTGAAAGCGATGGGTGGTGGGACGTTCAAACATTGGGATACACATTTAGCAAAGGCCACCTGGTTAGTCAACGCTAGGGGACCTGCCAGTCGAGCTGGCCCTGCCCAGTCAAAACTTTTACGTACTGTAGATGGGAATAAAGTCCCTGTAGTGCACATAAAAAATACGTTGGGGAAGACAGTCTGGGTTATTGCTGCCTCGGGCAAAGGCAAACCCATCCGCGGGATGGGTTTGGCTCAAGGACCTGGGTGCACTTGGCGGGTAACGCAGAAGGATGGGGAAGTCCGATGCGCACCTCAAGGGGGTTTGACCTCGGGTGAGAAGAGCCGAGGGTTTGAACTGTATGATGTTAATTGCTACGTAATATTATTTGCCATACCAATGGTATTACAATAAGAATCACCCAGATTAATGAAGAATGAACTTCGATGAAACCGAGCAAAGCGCAGTGACGGTGGAACCAGCACTGACTTCAACAGTGGATGAAACAATCCAACACCGCATACCATCTCCACCTTTCCTGCCCTGAAAGATTATGATGCCAGACGGAGCCCAAAGTCATGGACTAAATGAACTCAACGAACATTTTAGAGGGATGGCCCATAGACTAAGGGAATGATATCTCTGTGTGCGTGTGTATCTATATCTCACAAGACAGGAAAAGGGGTGGCGATTAATGGGAACGTATTGGAAAGGGGGGGACCTGGGCATGACGTAGATGGTATAGAATACGGGGTGGATACTGTCCTGGTTTTGGCTGGGATAGAGTTAATTTTCTTCCTAGTAGCTGGTACAGTGCTGTGGTCTGGATTTAGTACGAGAACAATGTTGATAACACACCCATGTTTCGGTTGTTGCTAAGTAGTGCTTACACTAGTCAAGGACTTTCCAGCTTCCCATGCTCTACCGACTGAGGCGGCTTGGAGGTGCACAAGAAGCTGGGAGGGGGCACAGCCAGGGCAGCTGACCCAAACTGGCCAAAGGGATACTCCATACCATACGACGTCATGCTCAGTATATAAACTGGGGGAAAGCTGCCCGGGGGGGCCGCTGCTCGGGGACTGGCTGGGCATCGGTCGGCGGGTGGTGAGCAATTGCATTGTGCATCACTTGCTTTGTATAATCTATTATTATTATTATTATTATTATTATTATTATTATTATTATTATTATTACTTTATTTCAATTATTAAACTGTTCTTATCTCAACCCAGGAGTTTTCTCACTTTTACTCTTCCGATTCTCTCCCCCATGCCCCCGGGGGCGGGGAGAGTGAGCGAGCTGCTGCGTGGTGCCCAGTTGCCGGCTGAGGTTAAACCACAACAGGTGGCTAGGCAAGCTCAGAGCCCCCCTGTTTGTGGGGCTGTGGAAGGGCTGCCAAGGGAAGGTGAGGGCCAGCGACAGCTTTCAGTCCTGGCACCTTTCGTGTGGGAGCAGTCACTGGATAGTTTCAATTCCTTTTTTTTTTTTTTCCTTTTCGGGATTTAAGCGAATCTGGTGCAAGGGCCACCCCGTCCTTGTTTCAGCAGGGCGGCGGGGGGGCCGAGGGGGGAGGCGGGGGGGTAATTTTTTTTTTTTTTTCCTTCTTTTTTCGGGATTTAAGCGAATCTGGTACAAGGGCCACCCTGTCCCTGTTCTCCAGGCCGGGCTGGGGCGGGGGGGATCATTTCTTCCCCCCGCCCCCGTTTCTCAGATTTAAGCGGTTCTAATACAAGGCAGTAAGTTTAAACGTACTGTCTCACGCAAGAGTTAGTTTTCTTTATCGGTTTCAACAGAAACGAAAATCAATAAAATATTGAGAAGCCATTTTTAAGAATTTCGGTTTCCTTAAACGCCCCCCACCCCCCCACCGCCGCCGCCGCCGCCGCCCTCAACGCGCGCGCACACAGGCACAGGCACCACCCCGTCCCACCCCACCCCACCCCCGTCCCGCCCCGCCCCGCCCCGAACCGGTGGCCGCCGTGCGCTCGCCGGCTTCACCGCCCCGTCCAGCCTCTCCGCTCCGCTCGTCTCCGCCCCGCACCGCCCCCCCAGTCCGGCTCGCGGCAAGTCTGCCCGGCCGGCCGGCTTTTTTCCTCCCTAGCTGGCGGGGGACCGGGTAGAGGCGGCGGCCCCCGGGGCGAGTTCGCCGTCTGCCGGGAGACTTCAGGACGGGGCGTCCCTTGCCGGGTTATTATTTTGTTTTTAATGAAACAAACGTGTTAGAAGAAGTATCTGCGATCCTGCAGGCGCCACCCCCCCCCCCGCGGCACACGCGCGCTCAGACACACACACACACACGGAGACACACACACACACGGAGACACACACACACGCGGAGACACACACACACAGAGACACAGAGAGACAGACACGCACACCTGCGCGCGCGCGCTCCCCCTCCCTGCGCTGCAGTTCCGTACCCGCCGGCTGGTGGGTGCGGCCCCCCCGACCGCAGACTCTCCGGTGCCCCGCAGCAGCGGGGGGGTTGGGGTGGGTGTGGTGGGGGGGTGTGTGTCCCCGCAGCCGCGCGCAGACAGGGTGGAAGGGCCGATCTTACTTCTGACCTTACTGAAGAGACTTCTGACTCGTATTTACAAGAAATGAGAAACGAATACTATGACCAGGACTAGAGGGGCCCTGCCTCCAGCCAGGTGGAGGAAAGGGACAACCGGGTTTACTGGACCGTGTGGATTCGGTGCCCTGGCACATCGGACCCACGGGAGCATGAGGTTCTAGTAGACGCCAGTGCACAGTGTACCCTAATGCCATCAAGCTATAAAGGGGCAGAACCCGTCTGTATTTCTGGAGTGACGGGGAGATCCCAACACTCTATTGGAAGCCGAAGTAAGTCTAACTGGGAACGAGTGGCAAAAGCACCCCATTGTGACTGGCCCAGAGGCTCCGTGCATCCTTGGCATAGACTACCTCAGGAGAGGGTATTTCAAGGACCCAAAAGGGTACCGGTGGGCTTTTGGTATAGCTGCCTTGGAGACGGAAGAAAGGAAACAGCTGTCTACCTTGCCTGGTCTCTCGGAGGACCCTTCTGTTGTGGGGTTGCTGAAAGTCAAAAGGCCAACAGGTGCCAATCGCTACCACAGCGGTGCACCGGCGGCAATAGCGCACCAACCGAGACTCCCCGATTCCCAGCCATAAGCTGGTTTCGTCGACTGGAGGGCCAAGGAGTGATCAGCAAGACTCGCTCACCCTTTAACAGTCCCATATGGCCAGTGCGGAAGTCTAATGGAGAGTGGAGACTAACAGTAGACTATCGTGGCCTGAGCAAAGTCACGCCGCCGCTGAGTGCTGCCGTGCCGGACATGCTAGAACTTCAATACGAACTGGAGTCAAAGGCAGCCAAGTGGTATGCCACAACTGATAGCGCTAATGCGTTTTTCTCAATCCCTTTGGCAGCAGAGCGCAGGCCACAGTTTGCTTTCACTTGGAGGGGCGTCCAGTACACCTGGAACCGACTGCCCCAGGGGTGGAAACACAGCCCTGCTACCATTTGCCATGGACTGATCCAGACTGCACTGGAACAGGGTGAAGCTCCAGATCTCCTCCAATACATTGATGCCCAATCATTGCGTGGGGCAACACGGCAGGAGAAGTTTTTGAAAAAGGGAAGAAAATAGTCCAAATCCTTCTGAGAGCCGGTTTGGCCGTAAAACAAAGTAAGGTCAAGGGACTTGCACAGGAGATCCAGTTTTTAGGAAGAAAATGGCAAGATGGTCGTCGTCAAATCCCAAAGGATGCGATCAACAAAATAACAGCCATGTCTCCACCAACTAGCAAAAAGGAAACACAAGCTTTCTTAGGTGGTGTGGGTTTTTGGAGAATGCACATTCCAAATTACGGTCTGATTGTAAGCCCTGTCCATCAAGTGACCCGGAAGAAGAACGATTTCAAATGGGGCCCTGAGCAACGACAAGCCTTTGAACAAATTAAACGGGAGGTAGTTCGTGCAGCAGCCCTTGGGCCAGTCCGGGCAGGACAAGATGTAAAAAAGGTGCTCTACACCACAGCCGGGGAGAACGGCCCTACCTGGAGCCTCTGGCAGAAAGCACCAGGGGAGACTCGGGGTTGACCCCTAGGGTTTTGGAGTCGGGGATACAGAGGACCCGAGGCCCGCTATACTCCAACTGCAAAAGAGAGATTGGCGGCATATGAAGGGGTTCGAGCTGCTTCGGAAGTGATCGGCACTGAAGCACGGCTCCTCCTGGCACCCCGACTGCCGGGGCCGGGCCGGATGTCCAAAGGGAGGATCCCCTGTACCCATCATGCAGCTGATGCTACGTGGAGTGAAGTGGGTCGCACTGATCACACAACGGGCTCGAATAGGAAACCCCAGTCGCCCGGGAATCTTGGAAGTGATGGTGGATGGGCCAGAAGGCAAGGATTTTGGAATATCGCCAGAGGAGGAGGTGACGCGTGCTGAGGAGGCCCCAGTGTATAATAAACTACCAGAAACCGAGAAACAATGTGCCCTGTTCACTGATGGGTCCTGTCGCATTGTGGGAAAGCGTCGGAGGTGGAAAGCTGCTGCATGGAGTCCCATGCGACAAGTTGTAGAAACTGCTGAAGGAGAAGGTGAATCGAGCCAATCTGCAGAAGGAAGGGCCATCCAGCTGGCTTTAGACATTGCTGACCGAGAAAAGTGGCCAGCGCTCTCTCTCTCTACTGACTCGTGGATGGTGGCAAAGGCCCTGTGGGGGTGGTTGCAGCAATGGCAGCGGAGCAGCTGGCAGCGCAGAGGCAAACCCATCTGGGCTGCCGCATTGCGGCAAGATACTGCTGCCCGGGTGAGGAACCTGGTTGTAAAAGTCCGTCACGTAGATGCTCGCGTCCCCAAGCGTCGGGCCACCGAAGAACGTCGGAACAACCAGCAGGGGGATCAGGCTGCTGAGATTGAAGTGGCTCAGGTGGAGCTGGACTGGCAACGTAAGGGCGAATTATTTCTAGCTCGGTGGGCCCATGACACCTCAGGCCATCAAGGAAGGGATGCAACATACAGACGGGCTCGTGATCGAGGGGTGGGCTTGACCATGGACACTATTGCACAGGTCATCCATGAATGTGAAACATGCGCTGCAATCAAGCAAGCCAAGCGGTTAAAGCCTCTCTGCTATGGAGGACGATGGCTAAAATACAAATATGGGGAGGCCTGGCAGATCGATTACATCGCACTCGCTCCCACAAGCCCGCCGAGGCAAGCGCCCACGTGCTTACAATGGTGGAGGCAGCCACCGGATGGCTGGAAAGCTATCCCGTGCCCCATGCCACCGCCCGGAACACTATCCTGGGCCTTGAAAAGCAAGTCTTACGGCGACATGGCACCCCAGAAAGAATTGAGTCAGACAACGGGACTCATTTCCGAAAGAACCTCATAGACACCTGGGCCAAAGAGCACGGCATGGAGTGGGTATATCACATCCCCTGTCACGCACCAGCCTCCGGGAAAATCGAGCGATACAATGGACTCTTAAAGACTACACTGAAAGCGATGGGTGGTGGGACGTTCAAACATTGGGATACACATTTAGCAAAGGCCACCTGGTTAGTCAACGCTAGGGGACCTGCCAGTCGAGCTGGCCCTGCCCAGTCAAAACTTTTACGTACTGTAGATGGGAATAAAGTCCCTGTAGTGCACATAAAAAATACGTTGGGGAAGACAGTCTGGGTTATTGCTGCCTCGGGCAAAGGCAAACCCATCCGCGGGATGGGTTTGGCTCAAGGACCTGGGTGCACTTGGCGGGTAACGCAGAAGGATGGGGAAGTCCGATGCGCACCTCAAGGGGGTTTGACCTCGGGTGAGAAGAGCCGAGGGTTTGAACTGTATGATGTTAATTGCTACGTAATATTATTTGCCATACCAATGGTATTACAATAAGAATCACCCAGATTAATGAAGAATGAACTTCGATGAAACCGAGCAAAGCGCAGTGACGGTGGAACCAGCACTGACTTCAACAGTGGATGAAACAATCCAACACCGCATACCATCTCCACCTTTCCTGCCCTGAAAGATTATGATGCCAGACGGAGCCCAAAGTCATGGACTAAATGAACTCAACGAACATTTTAGAGGGATGGCCCATAGACTAAGGGAATGATATCTCTGTGTGCGTGTGTATCTATATCTCACAAGACAGGAAAAGGGGTGGCGATTAATGGGAACGTATTGGAAAGGGGGGGACCTGGGCATGACGTAGATGGTATAGAATACGGGGTGGATACTGTCCTGGTTTTGGCTGGGATAGAGTTAATTTTCTTCCTAGTAGCTGGTACAGTGCTGTGGTCTGGATTTAGTACGAGAACAATGTTGATAACACACCCATGTTTCGGTTGTTGCTAAGTAGTGCTTACACTAGTCAAGGACTTTCCAGCTTCCCATGCTCTACCGACTGAGGCGGCTTGGAGGTGCACAAGAAGCTGGGAGGGGGCACAGCCAGGGCAGCTGACCCAAACTGGCCAAAGGGATACTCCATACCATACGACGTCATGCTCAGTATATAAACTGGGGGAAAGCTGCCCGGGGGGGCCGCTGCTCGGGGACTGGCTGGGCATCGGTCGGCGGGTGGTGAGCAATTGCATTGTGCATCACTTGCTTTGTATAATCTATTATTATTATTATTATTATTATTATTATTATTATTATTATTATTATTATTATTATTACTTTATTTCAATTATTAAACTGTTCTTATCTCAACCCAGGAGTTTTCTCACTTTTACTCTTCCGATTCTCTCCCCCATGCCCCCGGGGGCGGGGAGAGTGAGCGAGCTGCTGCGTGGTGCCCAGTTGCCGGCTGAGGTTAAACCACAACAGGTGGCTAGGCAAGCTCAGAGCCCCCCTGTTTGTGGGGCTGTGGAAGGGCTGCCAAGGGAAGGTGAGGGCCAGCGACAGCTTTCAGTCCTGGCACCTTTCGTGTGGGAGCAGTCACTGGATAGTTTCAATTCCTTTTTTTTTTTTTTCCTTTTCGGGATTTAAGCGAATCTGGTGCAAGGGCCACCCCGTCCTTGTTTCAGCAGGGCGGCGGGGGGGCCGAGGGGGGAGGCGGGGGGGTAATTTTTTTTTTTTTTTTCCTTCTTTTTTCGGGATTTAAGCGAATCTGGTACAAGGGCCACCCTGTCCCTGTTCTCCAGGCCGGGCTGGGGCGGGGGGGATCATTTCTTCCCCCCGCCCCCGTTTCTCAGATTTAAGCGGTTCTAATACAAGGCAGTAAGTTTAAACGTACTGTCTCACGCAAGAGTTAGTTTTCTTTATCGGTTTCAACAGAAACGAAAATCAATAAAATATTGAGAAGCCATTTTTAAGAATTTCGGTTTCCTTAAACGCCCCCCACCCCCCCGCCGCCGCCGCCGCCGCCGCCCTCAACGCGCGCGCACACAGGCACAGGCACCACCCCGTCCCACCCCACCCCACCCCCGTCCCGCCCCGCCCCGCCCCGAACCGGTGGCCGCCGTGCGCTCGCCGGCTTCACCGCCCCGTCCAGCCTCTCCGCTCCGCTCGTCTCCGCCCCGCACCGCCCCCCCAGTCCGGCTCGCGGCAAGTCTGCCCGGCCGGCCGGCTTTTTTCCTCCCTAGCTGGCGGGGGACCGGGTAGAGGCGGCGGCCCCCGGGGCGAGTTCGCCGTCTGCCGGGAGACTTCAGGACGGGGCGTCCCTTGCCGGGTTATTATTTTGTTTTTAATGAAACAAACGTGTTAGAAGAAGTATCTGCGATCCTGCAGGCGCCACCCCCCCCCCCGCGGCACACGCGCGCTCAGACACACACACACACACGGAGACACACACACACACGGAGACACACACACACGCGGAGACACACACACACAGAGACACAGAGAGACAGACACGCACACCTGCGCGCGCGCGCTCCCCCTCCCTGCGCTGCAGTTCCGTACCCGCCGGCTGGTGGGTGCGGCCCCCCCGACCGCAGACTCTCCGGTGCCCCGCAGCAGCGGGGGGGTTGGGGTGGGTGTGGTGGGGGGGTGTGTGTCCCCGCAGCCGCGCGCAGACAGGGTGGAAGGGCCGATCTTACTTCTGACCTTACTGAAGAGACTTCTGACTCGTATTTACAAGAAATGAGAAACGAATACTATGACCAGGACTAGAGGGGCCCTGCCTCCAGCCAGGTGGAGGAAAGGGACAACCGGGTTTACTGGACCGTGTGGATTCGGTGCCCTGGCACATCGGACCCACGGGAGCATGAGGTTCTAGTAGACGCCAGTGCACAGTGTACCCTAATGCCATCAAGCTATAAAGGGGCAGAACCCGTCTGTATTTCTGGAGTGACGGGGAGATCCCAACACTCTATTGGAAGCCGAAGTAAGTCTAACTGGGAACGAGTGGCAAAAGCACCCCATTGTGACTGGCCCAGAGGCTCCGTGCATCCTTGGCATAGACTACCTCAGGAGAGGGTATTTCAAGGACCCAAAAGGGTACCGGTGGGCTTTTGGTATAGCTGCCTTGGAGACGGAAGAAAGGAAACAGCTGTCTACCTTGCCTGGTCTCTCGGAGGACCCTTCTGTTGTGGGGTTGCTGAAAGTCAAAAGGCCAACAGGTGCCAATCGCTACCACAGCGGTGCACCGGCGGCAATAGCGCACCAACCGAGACTCCCCGATTCCCAGCCATAAGCTGGTTTCGTCGACTGGAGGGCCAAGGAGTGATCAGCAAGACTCGCTCACCCTTTAACAGTCCCATATGGCCAGTGCGGAAGTCTAATGGAGAGTGGAGACTAACAGTAGACTATCGTGGCCTGAGCAAAGTCACGCCGCCGCTGAGTGCTGCCGTGCCGGACATGCTAGAACTTCAATACGAACTGGAGTCAAAGGCAGCCAAGTGGTATGCCACAACTGATAGCGCTAATGCGTTTTTCTCAATCCCTTTGGCAGCAGAGCGCAGGCCACAGTTTGCTTTCACTTGGAGGGGCGTCCAGTACACCTGGAACCGACTGCCCCAGGGGTGGAAACACAGCCCTGCTACCATTTGCCATGGACTGATCCAGACTGCACTGGAACAGGGTGAAGCTCCAGATCTCCTCCAATACATTGATGCCCAATCATTGCGTGGGGCAACACGGCAGGAGAAGTTTTTGAAAAAGGGAAGAAAATAGTCCAAATCCTTCTGAGAGCCGGTTTGGCCGTAAAACAAAGTAAGGTCAAGGGACTTGCACAGGAGATCCAGTTTTTAGGAAGAAAATGGCAAGATGGTCGTCGTCAAATCCCAAAGGATGCGATCAACAAAATAACAGCCATGTCTCCACCAACTAGCAAAAAGGAAACACAAGCTTTCTTAGGTGGTGTGGGTTTTTGGAGAATGCACATTCCAAATTACGGTCTGATTGTAAGCCCTGTCCATCAAGTGACCCGGAAGAAGAACGATTTCAAATGGGGCCCTGAGCAACGACAAGCCTTTGAACAAATTAAACGGGAGGTAGTTCGTGCAGCAGCCCTTGGGCCAGTCCGGGCAGGACAAGATGTAAAAAAGGTGCTCTACACCACAGCCGGGGAGAACGGCCCTACCTGGAGCCTCTGGCAGAAAGCACCAGGGGAGACTCGGGGTTGACCCCTAGGGTTTTGGAGTCGGGGATACAGAGGACCCGAGGCCCGCTATACTCCAACTGCAAAAGAGAGATTGGCGGCATATGAAGGGGTTCGAGCTGCTTCGGAAGTGATCGGCACTGAAGCACGGCTCCTCCTGGCACCCCGACTGCCGGGGCCGGGCCGGATGTCCAAAGGGAGGATCCCCTGTACCCATCATGCAGCTGATGCTACGTGGAGTGAAGTGGGTCGCACTGATCACACAACGGGCTCGAATAGGAAACCCCAGTTGCCCGGGAATCTTGGAAGTGATGGTGGATGGGCCAGAAGGCAAGGATTTTGGAATATCGCCAGAGGAGGAGGTGACGCGTGCTGAGGAGGCCCCAGTGTATAATAAACTACCAGAAAACGAGAAACAATGTGCCCTGTTCACTGATGGGTCCTGTCGCATTGTGGGAAAGCGTCGGAGGTGGAAAGCTGCTGCATGGAGTCCCATGCGACAAGTTGTAGAAACTGCTGAAGGAGAAGGTGAATCGAGCCAATCTGCAGAAGGAAGGGCCATCCAGCTGGCTTTAGACATTGCTGACCGAGAAAAGTGGCCAGCGCTCTCTCTCTCTACTGACTCGTGGATGGTGGCAAAGGCCCTGTGGGGGTGGTTGCAGCAATGGCAGCGGAGCAGCTGGCAGCGCAGAGGCAAACCCATCTGGGCTGCCGCATTGCGGCAAGATACTGCTGCCCGGGTGAGGAACCTGGTTGTAAAAGTCCGTCACGTAGATGCTCGCGTCCCCAAGCGTCGGGCCACCGAAGAACGTCGGAACAACCAGCAGGGGGATCAGGCTGCTGAGATTGAAGTGGCTCAGGTGGAGCTGGACTGGCAACGTAAGGGCGAATTATTTCTAGCTCGGTGGGCCCATGACACCTCAGGCCATCAAGGAAGGGATGCAACATACAGACGGGCTCGTGATCGAGGGGTGGGCTTGACCATGGACACTATTGCACAGGTCATCCATGAATGTGAAACATGCGCTGCAATCAAGCAAGCCAAGCGGTTAAAGCCTCTCTGCTATGGAGGACGATGGCTAAAATACAAATATGGGGAGGCCTGGCAGATCGATTACATCGCACTCGCTCCCACAAGCCCGCCGAGGCAAGCGCCCACGTGCTTACAATGGTGGAGGCAGCCACCGGATGGCTGGAAAGCTATCCCGTGCCCCATGCCACCGCCCGGAACACTATCCTGGGCCTTGAAAAGCAAGTCTTACGGCGACATGGCACCCCAGAAAGAATTGAGTCAGACAACGGGACTCATTTCCGAAAGAACCTCATAGACACCTGGGCCAAAGAGCACGGCATGGAGTGGGTATATCACATCCCCTGTCACGCACCAGCCTCCGGGAAAATCGAGCGATACAATGGACTCTTAAAGACTACACTGAAAGCGATGGGTGGTGGGACGTTCAAACATTGGGATACACATTTAGCAAAGGCCACCTGGTTAGTCAACGCTAGGGGACCTGCCAGTCGAGCTGGCCCTGCCCAGTCAAAACTTTTACGTACTGTAGATGGGAATAAAGTCCCTGTAGTGCACATAAAAAATACGTTGGGGAAGACAGTCTGGGTTATTGCTGCCTCGGGCAAAGGCAAACCCATCCGCGGGATGGGTTTGGCTCAAGGACCTGGGTGCACTTGGCGGGTAACGCAGAAGGATGGGGAAGTCCGATGCGCACCTCAAGGGGGTTTGACCTCGGGTGAGAAGAGCCGAGGGTTTGAACTGTATGATGTTAATTGCTACGTAATATTATTTGCCATACCAATGGTATTACAATAAGAATCACCCAGATTAATGAAGAATGAACTTCGATGAAACCGAGCAAAGCGCAGTGACGGTGGAACCAGCACTGACTTCAACAGTGGATGAAACAATCCAACACCGCATACCATCTCCACCTTTCCTGCCCTGAAAGATTATGATGCCAGACGGAGCCCAAAGTCATGGACTAAATGAACTCAACGAACATTTTAGAGGGATGGCCCATAGACTAAGGGAATGATATCTCTGTGTGCGTGTGTATCTATATCTCACAAGACAGGAAAAGGGGTGGCGATTAATGGGAACGTATTGGAAAGGGGGGGACCTGGGCATGACGTAGATGGTATAGAATACGGGGTGGATACTGTCCTGGTTTTGGCTGGGATAGAGTTAATTTTCTTCCTAGTAGCTGGTACAGTGCTGTGGTCTGGATTTAGTACGAGAACAATGTTGATAACACACCCATGTTTCGGTTGTTGCTAAGTAGTGCTTACACTAGTCAAGGACTTTCCAGCTTCCCATGCTCTACCGACTGAGGCGGCTTGGAGGTGCACAAGAAGCTGGGAGGGGGCACAGCCAGGGCAGCTGACCCAAACTGGCCAAAGGGATACTCCATACCATACGACGTCATGCTCAGTATATAAACTGGGGGAAAGCTGCCCGGGGGGGCCGCTGCTCGGGGACTGGCTGGGCATCGGTCGGCGGGTGGTGAGCAATTGCATTGTGCATCACTTGCTTTGTATAATCTATTATTATTATTATTATTATTATTATTATTATTATTATTATTATTATTATTACTTTATTTCAATTATTAAACTGTTCTTATCTCAACCCAGGAGTTTTCTCACTTTTACTCTTCCGATTCTCTCCCCCATGCCCCCGGGGGCGGGGAGAGTGAGCGAGCTGCTGCGTGGTGCCCAGTTGCCGGCTGAGGTTAAACCACAACAGGTGGCTAGGCAAGCTCAGAGCCCCCCTGTTTGTGGGGCTGTGGAAGGGCTGCCAAGGGAAGGTGAGGGCCAGCGACAGCTTTCAGTCCTGGCACCTTTCGTGTGGGAGCAGTCACTGGATATTTTCAATTCCTTTTTTTTTTTTTTCCTTTTCGGGATTTAAGCGAATCTGGTGCAAGGGCCACCCCGTCCTTGTTTCAGCAGGGCGGCGGGGGGGCCGAGGGGGGAGGCGGGGGGGTAATTTTTTTTTTTTTTTTCCTTCTTTTTTCGGGATTTAAGCGAATCTGGTACAAGGGCCACCCTGTCCCTGTTCTCCAGGCCGGGCTGGGGCGGGGGGGATCATTTCTTCCCCCCGCCCCCGTTTCTCAGATTTAAGCGGTTCTAATACAAGGCAGTAAGTTTAAACGTACTGTCTCACGCAAGAGTTAGTTTTCTTTATCGGTTTCAACAGAAACGAAAATCAATAAAATATTGAGAAGCCATTTTTAAGAATTTCGGTTTCCTTAAACGCCCCCCACCCCCCCACCGCCGCCGCCGCCGCCGCCCTCAACGCGCGCGCACACAGGCACAGGCACCACCCCGTCCCACCCCACCCCACCCCCGTCCCGCCCCGCCCCGCCCCGAACCGGTGGCCGCCGTGCGCTCGCCGGCTTCACCGCCCCGTCCAGCCTCTCCGCTCCGCTCGTCTCCGCCCCGCACCGCCCCCCCAGTCCGGCTCGCGGCAAGTCTGCCCGGCCGGCCGGCTTTTTTCCTCCCTAGCTGGCGGGGGACCGGGTAGAGGCGGCGGCCCCCGGGGCGAGTTCGCCGTCTGCCGGGAGACTTCAGGACGGGGCGTCCCTTGCCGGGTTATTATTTTGTTTTTAATGAAACAAACGTGTTAGAAGAAGTATCTGCGATCCTGCAGGCGCCACCCCCCCCCCCGCGGCACACGCGCGCTCAGACACACACACACACGCGGAGACACACACACACAGAGACACAGAGAGACAGACACGCACACCTGCGCGCGCGCGCTCCCCCTCCCTGCGCTGCAGTTCCGTACCCGCCGGCTGGTGGGTGCGGCCCCCCCGACCGCAGACTCTCCGGTGCCCCGCAGCAGCGGGGGGGTTGGGGTGGGTGTGGTGGGGGGGTGTGTGTCCCCGCAGCCGCGCGCAGACAGGGTGGAAGGGCCGATCTTACTTCTGACCTTACTGAAGAGACTTCTGACTCGTATTTACAAGAAATGAGAAACGAATACTATGACCAGGACTAGAGGGGCCCTGCCTCCAGCCAGGTGGAGGAAAGGGACAACCGGGTTTACTGGACCGTGTGGATTCGGTGCCCTGGCACATCGGACCCACGGGAGCATGAGGTTCTAGTAGACGCCAGTGCACAGTGTACCCTAATGCCATCAAGCTATAAAGGGGCAGAACCCGTCTGTATTTCTGGAGTGACGGGGAGATCCCAACACTCTATTGGAAGCCGAAGTAAGTCTAACTGGGAACGAGTGGCAAAAGCACCCCATTGTGACTGGCCCAGAGGCTCCGTGCATCCTTGGCATAGACTACCTCAGGAGAGGGTATTTCAAGGACCCAAAAGGGTACCGGTGGGCTTTTGGTATAGCTGCCTTGGAGACGGAAGAAAGGAAACAGCTGTCTACCTTGCCTGGTCTCTCGGAGGACCCTTCTGTTGTGGGGTTGCTGAAAGTCAAAAGGCCAACAGGTGCCAATCGCTACCACAGCGGTGCACCGGCGGCAATAGCGCACCAACCGAGACTCCCCGATTCCCAGCCATAAGCTGGTTTCGTCGACTGGAGGGCCAAGGAGTGATCAGCAAGACTCGCTCACCCTTTAACAGTCCCATATGGCCAGTGCGGAAGTCTAATGGAGAGTGGAGACTAACAGTAGACTATCGTGGCCTGAGCAAAGTCACGCCGCCGCTGAGTGCTGCCGTGCCGGACATGCTAGAACTTCAATACGAACTGGAGTCAAAGGCAGCCAAGTGGTATGCCACAACTGATAGCGCTAATGCGTTTTTCTCAATCCCTTTGGCAGCAGAGCGCAGGCCACAGTTTGCTTTCACTTGGAGGGGCGTCCAGTACACCTGGAACCGACTGCCCCAGGGGTGGAAACACAGCCCTGCTACCATTTGCCATGGACTGATCCAGACTGCACTGGAACAGGGTGAAGCTCCAGATCTCCTCCAATACATTGATGCCCAATCATTGCGTGGGGCAACACGGCAGGAGAAGTTTTTGAAAAAGGGAAGAAAATAGTCCAAATCCTTCTGAGAGCCGGTTTGGCCGTAAAACAAAGTAAGGTCAAGGGACTTGCACAGGAGATCCAGTTTTTAGGAAGAAAATGGCAAGATGGTCGTCGTCAAATCCCAAAGGATGCGATCAACAAAATAACAGCCATGTCTCCACCAACTAGCAAAAAGGAAACACAAGCTTTCTTAGGTGGTGTGGGTTTTTGGAGAATGCACATTCCAAATTACGGTCTGATTGTAAGCCCTGTCCATCAAGTGACCCGGAAGAAGAACGATTTCAAATGGGGCCCTGAGCAACGACAAGCCTTTGAACAAATTAAACGGGAGGTAGTTCGTGCAGCAGCCCTTGGGCCAGTCCGGGCAGGACAAGATGTAAAAAAGGTGCTCTACACCACAGCCGGGGAGAACGGCCCTACCTGGAGCCTCTGGCAGAAAGCACCAGGGGAGACTCGGGGTTGACCCCTAGGGTTTTGGAGTCGGGGATACAGAGGACCCGAGGCCCGCTATACTCCAACTGCAAAAGAGAGATTGGCGGCATATGAAGGGGTTCGAGCTGCTTCGGAAGTGATCGGCACTGAAGCACGGCTCCTCCTGGCACCCCGACTGCCGGGGCCGGGCCGGATGTCCAAAGGGAGGATCCCCTGTACCCATCATGCAGCTGATGCTACGTGGAGTGAAGTGGGTCACACTGATCACACAACGGGCTCGAATAGGAAACCCCAGTTGCCCGGGAATCTTGGAAGTGATGGTGGATGGGCCAGAAGGCAAGGATTTTGGAATATCGCCAGAGGAGGAGGTGACGCGTGCTGAGGAGGCCCCAGTGTATAATAAACTACCAGAAAACGAGAAACAATGTGCCCTGTTCACTGATGGGTCCTGTCGCATTGTGGGAAAGCGTCGGAGGTGGAAAGCTGCTGCATGGAGTCCCATGCGACAAGTTGTAGAAACTGCTGAAGGAGAAGGTGAATCGAGCCAATCTGCAGAAGGAAGGGCCATCCAGCTGGCTTTAGACATTGCTGACCGAGAAAAGTGGCCAGCGCTCTCTCTCTCTACTGACTCGTGGATGGTGGCAAAGGCCCTGTGGGGGTGGTTGCAGCAATGGCAGCGGAGCAGCTGGCAGCGCAGAGGCAAACCCATCTGGGCTGCCGCATTGCGGCAAGATACTGCTGCCCGGGTGAGGAACCTGGTTGTAAAAGTCCGTCACGTAGATGCTCGCGTCCCCAAGCGTCGGGCCACCGAAGAACGTCGGAACAACCAGCAGGGGGATCAGGCTGCTGAGATTGAAGTGGCTCAGGTGGAGCTGGACTGGCAACGTAAGGGCGAATTATTTCTAGCTCGGTGGGCCCATGACACCTCAGGCCATCAAGGAAGGGATGCAACATACAGACGGGCTCGTGATCGAGGGGTGGACTTGACCATGGACACTATTGCACAGGTCATCCATGAATGTGAAACATGCGCTGCAATCAAGCAAGCCAAGCGGTTAAAGCCTCTCTGCTATGGAGGACGATGGCTAAAATACAAATATGGGGAGGCCTGGCAGATCGATTACATCGCACTCGCTCCCACAAGCCCGCCGAGGCAAGCGCCCACGTGCTTACAATGGTGGAGGCAGCCACCGGATGGCTGGAAAGCTATCCCGTGCCCCATGCCACCGCCCGGAACACTATCCTGGGCCTTGAAAAGCAAGTCTTACGGCGACATGGCACCCCAGAAAGAATTGAGTCAGACAACGGGACTCATTTCCGAAAGAACCTCATAGACACCTGGGCCAAAGAGCACGGCATGGAGTGGGTATATCACATCCCCTGTCACGCACCAGCCTCCGGGAAAATCGAGCGATACAATGGACTCTTAAAGACTACACTGAAAGCGATGGGTGGTGGGACGTTCAAACATTGGGATACACATTTAGCAAAGGCCACCTGGTTAGTCAACGCTAGGGGACCTGCCAGTCGAGCTGGCCCTGCCCAGTCAAAACTTTTACGTACTGTAGATGGGAATAAAGTCCCTGTAGTGCACATAAAAAATACGTTGGGGAAGACAGTCTGGGTTATTGCTGCCTCGGGCAAAGGCAAACCCATCCGCGGGATGGGTTTGGCTCAAGGACCTGGGTGCACTTGGCGGGTAACGCAGAAGGATGGGGAAGTCCGATGCGCACCTCAAGGGGGTTTGACCTCGGGTGAGAAGAGCCGAGGGTTTGAACTGTATGATGTTAATTGCTACGTAATATTATTTGCCATACCAATGGTATTACAATAAGAATCACCCAGATTAATGAAGAATGAACTTCGATGAAACCGAGCAAAGCGCAGTGACGGTGGAACCAGCACTGACTTCAACAGTGGATGAAACAATCCAACACCGCATACCATCTCCACCTTTCCTGCCCTGAAAGATTATGATGCCAGACGGAGCCCAAAGTCATGGACTAAATGAACTCAACGAACATTTTAGAGGGATGGCCCATAGACTAAGGGAATGATATCTCTGTGTGCGTGTGTATCTATATCTCACAAGACAGGAAAAGGGGTGGCGATTAATGGGAACGTATTGGAAAGGGGGGGACCTGGGCATGACGTAGATGGTATAGAATACGGGGTGGATACTGTCCTGGTTTTGGCTGGGATAGAGTTAATTTTCTTCCTAGTAGCTGGTACAGTGCTGTGGTCTGGATTTAGTACGAGAACAATGTTGATAACACACCCATGTTTCGGTTGTTGCTAAGTAGTGCTTACACTAGTCAAGGACTTTCCAGCTTCCCATGCTCTACCGACTGAGGCGGCTTGGAGGTGCACAAGAAGCTGGGAGGGGGCACAGCCAGGGCAGCTGACCCAAACTGGCCAAAGGGATACTCCATACCATACGACGTCATGCTCAGTATATAAACTGGGGGAAAGCTGCCCGGGGGGGCCGCTGCTCGGGGACTGGCTGGGCATCGGTCGGCGGGTGGTGAGCAATTGCATTGTGCATCACTTGCTTTGTATAATCTATTATTATTATTATTATTATTATTATTATTATTATTATTATTATTACTTTATTTCAATTATTAAACTGTTCTTATCTCAACCCAGGAGTTTTCTCACTTTTACTCTTCCGATTCTCTCCCCCATGCCCCCGGGGGCGGGGAGAGTGAGCGAGCTGCTGCGTGGTGCCCAGTTGCCGGCTGAGGTTAAACCACAACAGGTGGCTAGGCAAGCTCAGAGCCCCCCTGTTTGTGGGGCTGTGGAAGGGCTGCCAAGGGAAGGTGAGGGCCAGCGACAGCTTTCAGTCCTGGCACCTTTCGTGTGGGAGCAGTCACTGGATATTTTCAATTCCTTTTTTTTTTTTTTCCTTTTCGGGATTTAAGCGAATCTGGTGCAAGGGCCACCCCGTCCTTGTTTCAGCAGGGCGGCGGGGGGGCCGAGGGGGGAGGCGGGGGGGTAATTTTTTTTTTTTTTCCTTCTTTTTTCGGGATTTAAGCGAATCTGGTACAAGGGCCACCCTGTCCCTGTTCTCCAGGCCGGGCTGGGGCGGGGGGGATCATTTCTTCCCCCCGCCCCCGTTTCTCAGATTTAAGCGGTTCTAATACAAGGCAGTAAGTTTAAACGTACTGTCTCACGCAAGAGTTAGTTTTCTTTATCGGTTTCAACAGAAACGAAAATCAATAAAATATTGAGAAGCCATTTTTAAGAATTTCGGTTTCCTTAAACGCCCCCCACCCCCCCACCGCCGCCGCCGCCGCCGCCCTCAACGCGCGCGCACACAGGCACAGGCACCACCCCGTCCCACCCCACCCCACCCCCGTCCCGCCCCGCCCCGCCCCGAACCGGTGGCCGCCGTGCGCTCGCCGGCTTCACCGCCCCGTCCAGCCTCTCCGCTCCGCTCGTCTCCGCCCCGCACCGCCCCCCCAGTCCGGCTCGCGGCAAGTCTGCCCGGCCGGCCGGCTTTTTTCCTCCCTAGCTGGCGGGGGACCGGGTAGAGGCGGCGGCCCCCGGGGCGAGTTCGCCGTCTGCCGGGAGACTTCAGGACGGGGCGTCCCTTGCCGGGTTATTATTTTGTTTTTAATGAAACAAACGTGTTAGAAGAAGTATCTGCGATCCTGCAGGCGCCACCCCCCCCCCCGCGGCACACGCGCGCTCAGACACACACACACACGCGGAGACACACACACACAGAGACACAGAGAGACAGACACGCACACCTGCGCGCGCGCGCTCCCCCTCCCTGCGCTGCAGTTCCGTACCCGCCGGCTGGTGGGTGCGGCCCCCCCGACCGCAGACTCTCCGGTGCCCCGCAGCAGCGGGGGGGTTGGGGTGGGTGTGGTGGGGGTGTGTGTGTCCCCGCAGCCGCGCGCAGACAGGGTGGAAGGGCCGATCTTACTTCTGACCTTACTGAAGAGACTTCTGACTCGTATTTACAAGAAATGAGAAACGAATACTATGACCAGGACTAGAGGGGCCCTGCCTCCAGCCAGGTGGAGGAAAGGGACAACCGGGTTTACTGGACCGTGTGGATTCGGTGCCCTGGCACATCGGACCCACGGGAGCATGAGGTTCTAGTAGACGCCAGTGCACAGTGTACCCTAATGCCATCAAGCTATAAAGGGGCAGAACCCGTCTGTATTTCTGGAGTGACGGGGAGATCCCAACACTCTATTGGAAGCCGAAGTAAGTCTAACTGGGAACGAGTGGCAAAAGCACCCCATTGTGACTGGCCCAGAGGCTCCGTGCATCCTTGGCATAGACTACCTCAGGAGAGGGTATTTCAAGGACCCAAAAGGGTACCGGTGGGCTTTTGGTATAGCTGCCTTGGAGACGGAAGAAAGGAAACAGCTGTCTACCTTGCCTGGTCTCTCGGAGGACCCTTCTGTTGTGGGGTTGCTGAAAGTCAAAAGGCCAACAGGTGCCAATCGCTACCACAGCGGTGCACCGGCGGCAATAGCGCACCAACCGAGACTCCCCGATTCCCAGCCATAAGCTGGTTTCGTCGACTGGAGGGCCAAGGAGTGATCAGCAAGACTCGCTCACCCTTTAACAGTCCCATATGGCCAGTGCGGAAGTCTAATGGAGAGTGGAGACTAACAGTAGACTATCGTGGCCTGAGCAAAGTCACGCCGCCGCTGAGTGCTGCCGTGCCGGACATGCTAGAACTTCAATACGAACTGGAGTCAAAGGCAGCCAAGTGGTATGCCACAACTGATAGCGCTAATGCGTTTTTCTCAATCCCTTTGGCAGCAGAGCGCAGGCCACAGTTTGCTTTCACTTGGAGGGGCGTCCAGTACACCTGGAACCGACTGCCCCAGGGGTGGAAACACAGCCCTGCTACCATTTGCCATGGACTGATCCAGACTGCACTGGAACAGGGTGAAGCTCCAGATCTCCTCCAATACATTGATGCCCAATCATTGCGTGGGGCAACACGGCAGGAGAAGTTTTTGAAAAAGGGAAGAAAATAGTCCAAATCCTTCTGAGAGCCGGTTTGGCCGTAAAACAAAGTAAGGTCAAGGGACTTGCACAGGAGATCCAGTTTTTAGGAAGAAAATGGCAAGATGGTCGTCGTCAAATCCCAAAGGATGCGATCAACAAAATAACAGCCATGTCTCCACCAACTAGCAAAAAGGAAACACAAGCTTTCTTAGGTGGTGTGGGTTTTTGGAGAATGCACATTCCAAATTACGGTCTGATTGTAAGCCCTGTCCATCAAGTGACCCGGAAGAAGAACGATTTCAAATGGGGCCCTGAGCAACGACAAGCCTTTGAACAAATTAAACGGGAGGTAGTTCGTGCAGCAGCCCTTGGGCCAGTCCGGGCAGGACAAGATGTAAAAAAGGTGCTCTACACCACAGCCGGGGAGAACGGCCCTACCTGGAGCCTCTGGCAGAAAGCACCAGGGGAGACTCGGGGTTGACCCCTAGGGTTTTGGAGTCGGGGATACAGAGGACCCGAGGCCCGCTATACTCCAACTGCAAAAGAGAGATTGGCGGCATATGAAGGGGTTCGAGCTGCTTCGGAAGTGATCGGCACTGAAGCACGGCTCCTCCTGGCACCCCGACTGCCGGGGCCGGGCCGGATGTCCAAAGGGAGGATCCCCTGTACCCATCATGCAGCTGATGCTACGTGGAGTGAAGTGGGTCACACTGATCACACAACGGGCTCGAATAGGAAACCCCAGTTGCCCGGGAATCTTGGAAGTGATGGTGGATGGGCCAGAAGGCAAGGATTTTGGAATATCGCCAGAGGAGGAGGTGACGCGTGCTGAGGAGGCCCCAGTGTATAATAAACTACCAGAAAACGAGAAACAATGTGCCCTGTTCACTGATGGGTCCTGTCGCATTGTGGGAAAGCGTCGGAGGTGGAAAGCTGCTGCATGGAGTCCCATGCGACAAGTTGTAGAAACTGCTGAAGGAGAAGGTGAATCGAGCCAATCTGCAGAAGGAAGGGCCATCCAGCTGGCTTTAGACATTGCTGACCGAGAAAAGTGGCCAGCGCTCTCTCTCTCTACTGACTCGTGGATGGTGGCAAAGGCCCTGTGGGGGTGGTTGCAGCAATGGCAGCGGAGCAGCTGGCAGCGCAGAGGCAAACCCATCTGGGCTGCCGCATTGCGGCAAGATACTGCTGCCCGGGTGAGGAACCTGGTTGTAAAAGTCCGTCACGTAGATGCTCGCGTCCCCAAGCGTCGGGCCACCGAAGAACGTCGGAACAACCAGCAGGGGGATCAGGCTGCTGAGATTGAAGTGGCTCAGGTGGAGCTGGACTGGCAACGTAAGGGCGAATTATTTCTAGCTCGGTGGGCCCATGACACCTCAGGCCATCAAGGAAGGGATGCAACATACAGACGGGCTCGTGATCGAGGGGTGGACTTGACCATGGACACTATTGCACAGGTCATCCATGAATGTGAAACATGCGCTGCAATCAAGCAAGCCAAGCGGTTAAAGCCTCTCTGCTATGGAGGACGATGGCTAAAATACAAATATGGGGAGGCCTGGCAGATCGATTACATCGCACTCGCTCCCACAAGCCCGCCGAGGCAAGCGCCCACGTGCTTACAATGGTGGAGGCAGCCACCGGATGGCTGGAAAGCTATCCCGTGCCCCATGCCACTGCCCGGAACACTATCCTGGGCCTTGAAAAGCAAGTCTTACGGCGACATGGCACCCCAGAAAGAATTGAGTCAGACAACGGGACTCATTTCCGAAAGAACCTCATAGACACCTGGGCCAAAGAGCACGGCATGGAGTGGGTATATCACATCCCCTGTCACGCACCAGCCTCCGGGAAAATCGAGCGATACAATGGACTCTTAAAGACTACACTGAAAGCGATGGGTGGTGGGACGTTCAAACATTGGGATACACATTTAGCAAAGGCCACCTGGTTAGTCAACGCTAGGGGACCTGCCAGTCGAGCTGGCCCTGCCCAGTCAAAACTTTTACGTACTGTAGATGGGAATAAAGTCCCTGTAGTGCACATAAAAAATACGTTGGGGAAGACAGTCTGGGTTATTGCTGCCTCGGGCAAAGGCAAACCCATCCGCGGGATGGGTTTGGCTCAAGGACCTGGGTGCACTTGGCGGGTAACGCAGAAGGATGGGGAAGTCCGATGCGCACCTCAAGGGGGTTTGACCTCGGGTGAGAAGAGCCGAGGGTTTGAACTGTATGATGTTAATTGCTACGTAATATTATTTGCCATACCAATGGTATTACAATAAGAATCACCCAGATTAATGAAGAATGAACTTCGATGAAACCGAGCAAAGCGCAGTGACGGTGGAACCAGCACTGACTTCAACAGTGGATGAAACAATCCAACACCGCATACCATCTCCACCTTTCCTGCCCTGAAAGATTATGATGCCAGACGGAGCCCAAAGTCATGGACTAAATGAACTCAACGAACATTTTAGAGGGATGGCCCATAGACTAAGGGAATGATATCTCTGTGTGCGTGTGTATCTATATCTCACAAGACAGGAAAAGGGGTGGCGATTAATGGGAACGTATTGGAAAGGGGGGGACCTGGGCATGACGTAGATGGTATAGAATACGGGGTGGATACTGTCCTGGTTTTGGCTGGGATAGAGTTAATTTTCTTCCTAGTAGCTGGTACAGTGCTGTGGTCTGGATTTAGTACGAGAACAATGTTGATAACACACCCATGTTTCGGTTGTTGCTAAGTAGTGCTTACACTAGTCAAGGACTTTCCAGCTTCCCATGCTCTACCGACTGAGGCGGCTTGGAGGTGCACAAGAAGCTGGGAGGGGGCACAGCCAGGGCAGCTGACCCAAACTGGCCAAAGGGATACTCCATACCATACGACGTCATGCTCAGTATATAAACTGGGGGAAAGCTGCCCGGGGGGGCCGCTGCTCGGGGACTGGCTGGGCATCGGTCGGCGGGTGGTGAGCAATTGCATTGTGCATCACTTGCTTTGTATAATCTATTATTATTATTATTATTATTATTATTATTATTATTATTATTATTATTATTATTATTACTTTATTTCAATTATTAAACTGTTCTTATCTCAACCCAGGAGTTTTCTCACTTTTACTCTTCCGATTCTCTCCCCCATGCCCCCGGGGGCGGGGAGAGTGAGCGAGCTGCTGCGTGGTGCCCAGTTGCCGGCTGAGGTTAAACCACAACAGGTGGCTAGGCAAGCTCAGAGCCCCCCTGTTTGTGGGGCTGTGGAAGGGCTGCCAAGGGAAGGTGAGGGCCAGCGACAGCTTTCAGTCCTGGCACCTTTCGTGTGGGAGCAGTCACTGGATATTTTCAATTCCTTTTTTTTTTTTTTCCTTTTCGGGATTTAAGCGAATCTGGTGCAAGGGCCACCCCGTCCTTGTTTCAGCAGGGCGGCGGGGGGGCCGAGGGGGGAGGCGGGGGGGTAATTTTTTTTTTTTTTTTCCTTCTTTTTTCGGGATTTAAGCGAATCTGGTACAAGGGCCACCCTGTCCCTGTTCTCCAGGCCGGGCTGGGGCGGGGGGGATCATTTCTTCCCCCCGCCCCCGTTTCTCAGATTTAAGCGGTTCTAATACAAGGCAGTAAGTTTAAACGTACTGTCTCACGCAAGAGTTAGTTTTCTTTATCGGTTTCAACAGAAACGAAAATCAATAAAATATTGAGAAGCCATTTTTAAGAATTTCGGTTTCCTTAAACGCCCCCCACCCCCCCACCGCCGCCGCCGCCGCCGCCCTCAACGCGCGCGCACACAGGCACAGGCACCACCCCGTCCCACCCCACCCCACCCCCGTCCCGCCCCGCCCCGCCCCGAACCGGTGGCCGCCGTGCGCTCGCCGGCTTCACCGCCCCGTCCAGCCTCTCCGCTCCGCTCGTCTCCGCCCCGCACCGCCCCCCCAGTCCGGCTCGCGGCAAGTCTGCCCGGCCGGCCGGCTTTTTTCCTCCCTAGCTGGCGGGGGACCGGGTAGAGGCGGCGGCCCCCGGGGCGAGTTCGCCGTCTGCCGGGAGACTTCAGGACGGGGCGTCCCTTGCCGGGTTATTATTTTGTTTTTAATGAAACAAACGTGTTAGAAGAAGTATCTGCGATCCTGCAGGCGCCACCCCCCCCCCCGCGGCACACGCGCGCTCAGACACACACACACACGCGGAGACACACACACACAGAGACACAGAGAGACAGACACGCACACCTGCGCGCGCGCGCTCCCCCTCCCTGCGCTGCAGTTCCGTACCCGCCGGCTGGTGGGTGCGGCCCCCCCGACCGCAGACTCTCCGGTGCCCCGCAGCAGCGGGGGGGTTGGGGTGGGTGTGGTGGGGGGGTGTGTGTCCCCGCAGCCGCGCGCAGACAGGGTGGAAGGGCCGATCTTACTTCTGACCTTACTGAAGAGACTTCTGACTCGTATTTACAAGAAATGAGAAACGAATACTATGACCAGGACTAGAGGGGCCCTGCCTCCAGCCAGGTGGAGGAAAGGGACAACCGGGTTTACTGGACCGTGTGGATTCGGTGCCCTGGCACATCGGACCCACGGGAGCATGAGGTTCTAGTAGACGCCAGTGCACAGTGTACCCTAATGCCATCAAGCTATAAAGGGGCAGAACCCGTCTGTATTTCTGGAGTGACGGGGAGATCCCAACACTCTATTGGAAGCCGAAGTAAGTCTAACTGGGAACGAGTGGCAAAAGCACCCCATTGTGACTGGCCCAGAGGCTCCGTGCATCCTTGGCATAGACTACCTCAGGAGAGGGTATTTCAAGGACCCAAAAGGGTACCGGTGGGCTTTTGGTATAGCTGCCTTGGAGACGGAAGAAAGGAAACAGCTGTCTACCTTGCCTGGTCTCTCGGAGGACCCTTCTGTTGTGGGGTTGCTGAAAGTCAAAAGGCCAACAGGTGCCAATCGCTACCACAGCGGTGCACCGGCGGCAATAGCGCACCAACCGAGACTCCCCGATTCCCAGCCATAAGCTGGTTTCGTCGACTGGAGGGCCAAGGAGTGATCAGCAAGACTCGCTCACCCTTTAACAGTCCCATATGGCCAGTGCGGAAGTCTAATGGAGAGTGGAGACTAACAGTAGACTATCGTGGCCTGAGCAAAGTCACGCCGCCGCTGAGTGCTGCCGTGCCGGACATGCTAGAACTTCAATACGAACTGGAGTCAAAGGCAGCCAAGTGGTATGCCACAACTGATAGCGCTAATGCGTTTTTCTCAATCCCTTTGGCAGCAGAGCGCAGGCCACAGTTTGCTTTCACTTGGAGGGGCGTCCAGTACACCTGGAACCGACTGCCCCAGGGGTGGAAACACAGCCCTGCTACCATTTGCCATGGACTGATCCAGACTGCACTGGAACAGGGTGAAGCTCCAGATCTCCTCCAATACATTGATGCCCAATCATTGCGTGGGGCAACACGGCAGGAGAAGTTTTTGAAAAAGGGAAGAAAATAGTCCAAATCCTTCTGAGAGCCGGTTTGGCCGTAAAACAAAGTAAGGTCAAGGGACTTGCACAGGAGATCCAGTTTTTAGGAAGAAAATGGCAAGATGGTCGTCGTCAAATCCCAAAGGATGCGATCAACAAAATAACAGCCATGTCTCCACCAACTAGCAAAAAGGAAACACAAGCTTTCTTAGGTGGTGTGGGTTTTTGGAGAATGCACATTCCAAATTACGGTCTGATTGTAAGCCCTGTCCATCAAGTGACCCGGAAGAAGAACGATTTCAAATGGGGCCCTGAGCAACGACAAGCCTTTGAACAAATTAAACGGGAGGTAGTTCGTGCAGCAGCCCTTGGGCCAGTCCGGGCAGGACAAGATGTAAAAAAGGTGCTCTACACCACAGCCGGGGAGAACGGCCCTACCTGGAGCCTCTGGCAGAAAGCACCAGGGGAGACTCGGGGTTGACCCCTAGGGTTTTGGAGTCGGGGATACAGAGGACCCGAGGCCCGCTATACTCCAACTGCAAAAGAGAGATTGGCGGCATATGAAGGGGTTCGAGCTGCTTCGGAAGTGATCGGCACTGAAGCACGGCTCCTCCTGGCACCCCGACTGCCGGGGCCGGGCCGGATGTCCAAAGGGAGGATCCCCTGTACCCATCATGCAGCTGATGCTACGTGGAGTGAAGTGGGTCACACTGATCACACAACGGGCTCGAATAGGAAACCCCAGTTGCCCGGGAATCTTGGAAGTGATGGTGGATGGGCCAGAAGGCAAGGATTTTGGAATATCGCCAGAGGAGGAGGTGACGCGTGCTGAGGAGGCCCCAGTGTATAATAAACTACCAGAAAACGAGAAACAATGTGCCCTGTTCACTGATGGGTCCTGTCGCATTGTGGGAAAGCGTCGGAGGTGGAAAGCTGCTGCATGGAGTCCCATGCGACAAGTTGTAGAAACTGCTGAAGGAGAAGGTGAATCGAGCCAATCTGCAGAAGGAAGGGCCATCCAGCTGGCTTTAGACATTGCTGACCGAGAAAAGTGGCCAGCGCTCTCTCTCTCTACTGACTCGTGGATGGTGGCAAAGGCCCTGTGGGGGTGGTTGCAGCAATGGCAGCGGAGCAGCTGGCAGCGCAGAGGCAAACCCATCTGGGCTGCCGCATTGCGGCAAGATACTGCTGCCCGGGTGAGGAACCTGGTTGTAAAAGTCCGTCACGTAGATGCTCGCGTCCCCAAGCGTCGGGCCACCGAAGAACGTCGGAACAACCAGCAGGGGGATCAGGCTGCTGAGATTGAAGTGGCTCAGGTGGAGCTGGACTGGCAACGTAAGGGCGAATTATTTCTAGCTCGGTGGGCCCATGACACCTCAGGCCATCAAGGAAGGGATGCAACATACAGACGGGCTCGTGATCGAGGGGTGGACTTGACCATGGACACTATTGCACAGGTCATCCATGAATGTGAAACATGCGCTGCAATCAAGCAAGCCAAGCGGTTAAAGCCTCTCTGCTATGGAGGACGATGGCTAAAATACAAATATGGGGAGGCCTGGCAGATCGATTACATCGCACTCGCTCCCACAAGCCCGCCGAGGCAAGCGCCCACGTGCTTACAATGGTGGAGGCAGCCACCGGATGGCTGGAAAGCTATCCCGTGCCCCATGCCACCGCCCGGAACACTATCCTGGGCCTTGAAAAGCAAGTCTTACGGCGACATGGCACCCCAGAAAGAATTGAGTCAGACAACGGGACTCATTTCCGAAAGAACCTCATAGACACCTGGGCCAAAGAGCACGGCATGGAGTGGGTATATCACATCCCCTGTCACGCACCAGCCTCCGGGAAAATCGAGCGATACAATGGACTCTTAAAGACTACACTGAAAGCGATGGGTGGTGGGACGTTCAAACATTGGGATACACATTTAGCAAAGGCCACCTGGTTAGTCAACGCTAGGGGACCTGCCAGTCGAGCTGGCCCTGCCCAGTCAAAACTTTTACGTACTGTAGATGGGAATAAAGTCCCTGTAGTGCACATAAAAAATACGTTGGGGAAGACAGTCTGGGTTATTGCTGCCTCGGGCAAAGGCAAACCCATCCGCGGGATGGGTTTGGCTCAAGGACCTGGGTGCACTTGGCGGGTAACGCAGAAGGATGGGGAAGTCCGATGCGCACCTCAAGGGGGTTTGACCTCGGGTGAGAAGAGCCGAGGGTTTGAACTGTATGATGTTAATTGCTACGTAATATTATTTGCCATACCAATGGTATTACAATAAGAATCACCCAGATTAATGAAGAATGAACTTCGATGAAACCGAGCAAAGCGCAGTGACGGTGGAACCAGCACTGACTTCAACAGTGGATGAAACAATCCAACACCGCATACCATCTCCACCTTTCCTGCCCTGAAAGATTATGATGCCAGACGGAGCCCAAAGTCATGGACTAAATGAACTCAACGAACATTTTAGAGGGATGGCCCATAGACTAAGGGAATGATATCTCTGTGTGCGTGTGTATCTATATCTCACAAGACAGGAAAAGGGGTGGCGATTAATGGGAACGTATTGGAAAGGGGGGGACCTGGGCATGACGTAGATGGTATAGAATACGGGGTGGATACTGTCCTGGTTTTGGCTGGGATAGAGTTAATTTTCTTCCTAGTAGCTGGTACAGTGCTGTGGTCTGGATTTAGTACGAGAACAATGTTGATAACACACCCATGTTTCGGTTGTTGCTAAGTAGTGCTTACACTAGTCAAGGACTTTCCAGCTTCCCATGCTCTACCGACTGAGGCGGCTTGGAGGTGCACAAGAAGCTGGGAGGGGGCACAGCCAGGGCAGCTGACCCAAACTGGCCAAAGGGATACTCCATACCATACGACGTCATGCTCAGTATATAAACTGGGGGAAAGCTGCCCGGGGGGGCCGCTGCTCGGGGACTGGCTGGGCATCGGTCGGCGGGTGGTGAGCAATTGCATTGTGCATCACTTGCTTTGTATAATCTATTATTATTATTATTATTATTATTATTATTATTATTATTATTATTATTATTATTACTTTATTTCAATTATTAAACTGTTCTTATCTCAACCCAGGAGTTTTCTCACTTTTACTCTTCCGATTCTCTCCCCCATGCCCCCGGGGGCGGGGAGAGTGAGCGAGCTGCTGCGTGGTGCCCAGTTGCCGGCTGAGGTTAAACCACAACAGGTGGCTAGGCAAGCTCAGAGCCCCCCTGTTTGTGGGGCTGTGGAAGGGCTGCCAAGGGAAGGTGAGGGCCAGCGACAGCTTTCAGTCCTGGCACCTTTCGTGTGGGAGCAGTCACTGGATATTTTCAATTCCTTTTTTTTTTTTTTCCTTTTCGGGATTTAAGCGAATCTGGTGCAAGGGCCACCCCGTCCTTGTTTCAGCAGGGCGGCGGGGGGGCCGAGGGGGGAGGCGGGGGGGTAATTTTTTTTTTTTTTTTCCTTCTTTTTTCGGGATTTAAGCGAATCTGGTACAAGGGCCACCCTGTCCCTGTTCTCCAGGCCGGGCTGGGGCGGGGGGGATCATTTCTTCCCCCCGCCCCCGTTTCTCAGATTTAAGCGGTTCTAATACAAGGCAGTAAGTTTAAACGTACTGTCTCACGCAAGAGTTAGTTTTCTTTATCGGTTTCAACAGAAACGAAAATCAATAAAATATTGAGAAGCCATTTTTAAGAATTTCGGTTTCCTTAAACGCCCCCCACCCCCCCACCGCCGCCGCCGCCGCCGCCCTCAACGCGCGCGCACACAGGCACACGCACCACCCCACCCCACCCCACCCCACCCCCGTCCCGCCCCGCCCCGCCCCGAACCGGTGGCCGCCGTGCGCTCGCCGGCTTCACCGCCCCGTCCAGCCTCTCCGCTCCGCTCGTCTCCGCCCCGCACCGCCCCCCCAGTCCGGCTCGCGGCAAGTCTGCCCGGCCGGCCGGCTTTTTTCCTCCCTAGCTGGCGGGGGACCGGGTAGAGGCGGCGGCCCCCGGGGCGAGTTCGCCGTCTGCCGGGAGACTTCAGGACGGGGCGTCCCTTGCCGGGTTATTATTTTGTTTTTAATGAAACAAACGTGTTAGAAGAAGTATCTGCGATCCTGCAGGCGCCACCCCCCCCCCCGCGGCACACGCGCGCTCAGACACACACACACACGCGGAGACACACACACACAGAGACACAGAGAGACAGACACGCACACCTGCGCGCGCGCGCTCCCCCTCCCTGCGCTGCAGTTCCGTACCCGCCGGCTGGTGGGTGCGGCCCCCCCGACCGCAGACTCTCCGGTGCCCCGCAGCAGCGGGGGGGTTGGGGTGGGTGTGGTGGGGGTGTGTGTGTCCCCGCAGCCGCGCGCAGACAGGGTGGAAGGGCCGATCTTACTTCTGACCTTACTGAAGAGACTTCTGACTCGTATTTACAAGAAATGAGAAACGAATACTATGACCAGGACTAGAGGGGCCCTGCCTCCAGCCAGGTGGAGGAAAGGGACAACCGGGTTTACTGGACCGTGTGGATTCGGTGCCCTGGCACATCGGACCCACGGGAGCATGAGGTTCTAGTAGACGCCAGTGCACAGTGTACCCTAATGCCATCAAGCTATAAAGGGGCAGAACCCGTCTGTATTTCTGGAGTGACGGGGAGATCCCAACACTCTATTGGAAGCCGAAGTAAGTCTAACTGGGAACGAGTGGCAAAAGCACCCCATTGTGACTGGCCCAGAGGCTCCGTGCATCCTTGGCATAGACTACCTCAGGAGAGGGTATTTCAAGGACCCAAAAGGGTACCGGTGGGCTTTTGGTATAGCTGCCTTGGAGACGGAAGAAAGGAAACAGCTGTCTACCTTGCCTGGTCTCTCGGAGGACCCTTCTGTTGTGGGGTTGCTGAAAGTCAAAAGGCCAACAGGTGCCAATCGCTACCACAGCGGTGCACCGGCGGCAATAGCGCACCAACCGAGACTCCCCGATTCCCAGCCATAAGCTGGTTTCGTCGACTGGAGGGCCAAGGAGTGATCAGCAAGACTCGCTCACCCTTTAACAGTCCCATATGGCCAGTGCGGAAGTCTAATGGAGAGTGGAGACTAACAGTAGACTATCGTGGCCTGAGCAAAGTCACGCCGCCGCTGAGTGCTGCCGTGCCGGACATGCTAGAACTTCAATACGAACTGGAGTCAAAGGCAGCCAAGTGGTATGCCACAACTGATAGCGCTAATGCGTTTTTCTCAATCCCTTTGGCAGCAGAGCGCAGGCCACAGTTTGCTTTCACTTGGAGGGGCGTCCAGTACACCTGGAACCGACTGCCCCAGGGGTGGAAACACAGCCCTGCTACCATTTGCCATGGACTGATCCAGACTGCACTGGAACAGGGTGAAGCTCCAGATCTCCTCCAATACATTGATGCCCAAT
Source organism: Aptenodytes patagonicus (assembly GCF_965638725.1). Taxonomy (NCBI): domain Eukaryota; kingdom Metazoa; phylum Chordata; class Aves; order Sphenisciformes; family Spheniscidae; genus Aptenodytes; species Aptenodytes patagonicus. The sequence continues at coordinate 45,949 of NW_027472036.1, read as the reverse complement.
CATTGCGTGGGGCAACACGGCAGGAGAAGTTTTTGAAAAAGGGAAGAAAATAGTCCAAATCCTTCTGAGAGCCGGTTTGGCCGTAAAACAAAGTAAGGTCAAGGGACTTGCACAGGAGATCCAGTTTTTAGGAAGAAAATGGCAAGATGGTCGTCGTCAAATCCCAAAGGATGCGATCAACAAAATAACAGCCATGTCTCCACCAACTAGCAAAAAGGAAACACAAGCTTTCTTAGGTGGTGTGGGTTTTTGGAGAATGCACATTCCAAATTACGGTCTGATTGTAAGCCCTGTCCATCAAGTGACCCGGAAGAAGAACGATTTCAAATGGGGCCCTGAGCAACGACAAGCCTTTGAACAAATTAAACGGGAGGTAGTTCGTGCAGCAGCCCTTGGGCCAGTCCGGGCAGGACAAGATGTAAAAAAGGTGCTCTACACCACAGCCGGGGAGAACGGCCCTACCTGGAGCCTCTGGCAGAAAGCACCAGGGGAGACTCGGGGTTGACCCCTAGGGTTTTGGAGTCGGGGATACAGAGGACCCGAGGCCCGCTATACTCCAACTGCAAAAGAGAGATTGGCGGCATATGAAGGGGTTCGAGCTGCTTCGGAAGTGATCGGCACTGAAGCACGGCTCCTCCTGGCACCCCGACTGCCGGGGCCGGGCCGGATGTCCAAAGGGAGGATCCCCTGTACCCATCATGCAGCTGATGCTACGTGGAGTGAAGTGGGTCACACTGATCACACAACGGGCTCGAATAGGAAACCCCAGTTGCCCGGGAATCTTGGAAGTGATGGTGGATGGGCCAGAAGGCAAGGATTTTGGAATATCGCCAGAGGAGGAGGTGACGCGTGCTGAGGAGGCCCCAGTGTATAATAAACTACCAGAAAACGAGAAACAATGTGCCCTGTTCACTGATGGGTCCTGTCGCATTGTGGGAAAGCGTCGGAGGTGGAAAGCTGCTGCATGGAGTCCCATGCGACAAGTTGTAGAAACTGCTGAAGGAGAAGGTGAATCGAGCCAATCTGCAGAAGGAAGGGCCATCCAGCTGGCTTTAGACATTGCTGACCGAGAAAAGTGGCCAGCGCTCTCTCTCTCTACTGACTCGTGGATGGTGGCAAAGGCCCTGTGGGGGTGGTTGCAGCAATGGCAGCGGAGCAGCTGGCAGCGCAGAGGCAAACCCATCTGGGCTGCCGCATTGCGGCAAGATACTGCTGCCCGGGTGAGGAACCTGGTTGTAAAAGTCCGTCACGTAGATGCTCGCGTCCCCAAGCGTCGGGCCACCGAAGAACGTCGGAACAACCAGCAGGGGGATCAGGCTGCTGAGATTGAAGTGGCTCAGGTGGAGCTGGACTGGCAACGTAAGGGCGAATTATTTCTAGCTCGGTGGGCCCATGACACCTCAGGCCATCAAGGAAGGGATGCAACATACAGACGGGCTCGTGATCGAGGGGTGGACTTGACCATGGACACTATTGCACAGGTCATCCATGAATGTGAAACATGCGCTGCAATCAAGCAAGCCAAGCGGTTAAAGCCTCTCTGCTATGGAGGACGATGGCTAAAATACAAATATGGGGAGGCCTGGCAGATCGATTACATCGCACTCGCTCCCACAAGCCCGCCGAGGCAAGCGCCCACGTGCTTACAATGGTGGAGGCAGCCACCGGATGGCTGGAAAGCTATCCCGTGCCCCATGCCACTGCCCGGAACACTATCCTGGGCCTTGAAAAGCAAGTCTTACGGCGACATGGCACCCCAGAAAGAATTGAGTCAGACAACGGGACTCATTTCCGAAAGAACCTCATAGACACCTGGGCCAAAGAGCACGGCATGGAGTGGGTATATCACATCCCCTGTCACGCACCAGCCTCCGGGAAAATCGAGCGATACAATGGACTCTTAAAGACTACACTGAAAGCGATGGGTGGTGGGACGTTCAAACATTGGGATACACATTTAGCAAAGGCCACCTGGTTAGTCAACGCTAGGGGACCTGCCAGTCGAGCTGGCCCTGCCCAGTCAAAACTTTTACGTACTGTAGATGGGAATAAAGTCCCTGTAGTGCACATAAAAAATACGTTGGGGAAGACAGTCTGGGTTATTGCTGCCTCGGGCAAAGGCAAACCCATCCGCGGGATGGGTTTGGCTCAAGGACCTGGGTGCACTTGGCGGGTAACGCAGAAGGATGGGGAAGTCCGATGCGCACCTCAAGGGGGTTTGACCTCGGGTGAGAAGAGCCGAGGGTTTGAACTGTATGATGTTAATTGCTACGTAATATTATTTGCCATACCAATGGTATTACAATAAGAATCACCCAGATTAATGAAGAATGAACTTCGATGAAACCGAGCAAAGCGCAGTGACGGTGGAACCAGCACTGACTTCAACAGTGGATGAAACAATCCAACACCGCATACCATCTCCACCTTTCCTGCCCTGAAAGATTATGATGCCAGACGGAGCCCAAAGTCATGGACTAAATGAACTCAACGAACATTTTAGAGGGATGGCCCATAGACTAAGGGAATGATATCTCTGTGTGCGTGTGTATCTATATCTCACAAGACAGGAAAAGGGGTGGCGATTAATGGGAACGTATTGGAAAGGGGGGGACCTGGGCATGACGTAGATGGTATAGAATACGGGGTGGATACTGTCCTGGTTTTGGCTGGGATAGAGTTAATTTTCTTCCTAGTAGCTGGTACAGTGCTGTGGTCTGGATTTAGTACGAGAACAATGTTGATAACACACCCATGTTTCGGTTGTTGCTAAGTAGTGCTTACACTAGTCAAGGACTTTCCAGCTTCCCATGCTCTACCGACTGAGGCGGCTTGGAGGTGCACAAGAAGCTGGGAGGGGGCACAGCCAGGGCAGCTGACCCAAACTGGCCAAAGGGATACTCCATACCATACGACGTCATGCTCAGTATATAAACTGGGGGAAAGCTGCCCGGGGGGGCCGCTGCTCGGGGACTGGCTGGGCATCGGTCGGCGGGTGGTGAGCAATTGCATTGTGCATCACTTGCTTTGTATAATCTATTATTATTATTATTATTATTATTATTATTATTATTATTATTATTATTATTATTATTATTACTTTATTTCAATTATTAAACTGTTCTTATCTCAACCCAGGAGTTTTCTCACTTTTACTCTTCCGATTCTCTCCCCCATGCCCCCGGGGGCGGGGAGAGTGAGCGAGCTGCTGCGTGGTGCCCAGTTGCCGGCTGAGGTTAAACCACAACAGGTGGCTAGGCAAGCTCAGAGCCCCCCTGTTTGTGGGGCTGTGGAAGGGCTGCCAAGGGAAGGTGAGGGCCAGCGACAGCTTTCAGTCCTGGCACCTTTCGTGTGGGAGCAGTCACTGGATATTTTCAATTCCTTTTTTTTTTTTTTCCTTTTCGGGATTTAAGCGAATCTGGTGCAAGGGCCACCCCGTCCTTGTTTCAGCAGGGCGGCGGGGGGGCCGAGGGGGGAGGCGGGGGGGTAATTTTTTTTTTTTTTTTCCTTCTTTTTTCGGGATTTAAGCGAATCTGGTACAAGGGCCACCCTGTCCCTGTTCTCCAGGCCGGGCTGGGGCGGGGGGGATCATTTCTTCCCCCCGCCCCCGTTTCTCAGATTTAAGCGGTTCTAATACAAGGCAGTAAGTTTAAACGTACTGTCTCACGCAAGAGTTAGTTTTCTTTATCGGTTTCAACAGAAACGAAAATCAATAAAATATTGAGAAGCCATTTTTAAGAATTTCGGTTTCCTTAAACGCCCCCCACCCCCCCACCGCCGCCGCCGCCGCCGCCCTCAACGCGCGCGCACACAGGCACAGGCACCACCCCGTCCCACCCCACCCCACCCCCGTCCCGCCCCGCCCCGCCCCGAACCGGTGGCCGCCGTGCGCTCGCCGGCTTCACCGCCCCGTCCAGCCTCTCCGCTCCGCTCGTCTCCGCCCCGCACCGCCCCCCCAGTCCGGCTCGCGGCAAGTCTGCCCGGCCGGCCGGCTTTTTTCCTCCCTAGCTGGCGGGGGACCGGGTAGAGGCGGCGGCCCCCGGGGCGAGTTCGCCGTCTGCCGGGAGACTTCAGGACGGGGCGTCCCTTGCCGGGTTATTATTTTGTTTTTAATGAAACAAACGTGTTAGAAGAAGTATCTGCGATCCTGCAGGCGCCACCCCCCCCCCCGCGGCACACGCGCGCTCAGACACACACACACACGCGGAGACACACACACACAGAGACACAGAGAGACAGACACGCACACCTGCGCGCGCGCGCTCCCCCTCCCTGCGCTGCAGTTCCGTACCCGCCGGCTGGTGGGTGCGGCCCCCCCGACCGCAGACTCTCCGGTGCCCCGCAGCAGCGGGGGGGTTGGGGTGGGTGTGGTGGGGGGGTGTGTGTCCCCGCAGCCGCGCGCAGACAGGGTGGAAGGGCCGATCTTACTTCTGACCTTACTGAAGAGACTTCTGACTCGTATTTACAAGAAATGAGAAACGAATACTATGACCAGGACTAGAGGGGCCCTGCCTCCAGCCAGGTGGAGGAAAGGGACAACCGGGTTTACTGGACCGTGTGGATTCGGTGCCCTGGCACATCGGACCCACGGGAGCATGAGGTTCTAGTAGACGCCAGTGCACAGTGTACCCTAATGCCATCAAGCTATAAAGGGGCAGAACCCGTCTGTATTTCTGGAGTGACGGGGAGATCCCAACACTCTATTGGAAGCCGAAGTAAGTCTAACTGGGAACGAGTGGCAAAAGCACCCCATTGTGACTGGCCCAGAGGCTCCGTGCATCCTTGGCATAGACTACCTCAGGAGAGGGTATTTCAAGGACCCAAAAGGGTACCGGTGGGCTTTTGGTATAGCTGCCTTGGAGACGGAAGAAAGGAAACAGCTGTCTACCTTGCCTGGTCTCTCGGAGGACCCTTCTGTTGTGGGGTTGCTGAAAGTCAAAAGGCCAACAGGTGCCAATCGCTACCACAGCGGTGCACCGGCGGCAATAGCGCACCAACCGAGACTCCCCGATTCCCAGCCATAAGCTGGTTTCGTCGACTGGAGGGCCAAGGAGTGATCAGCAAGACTCGCTCACCCTTTAACAGTCCCATATGGCCAGTGCGGAAGTCTAATGGAGAGTGGAGACTAACAGTAGACTATCGTGGCCTGAGCAAAGTCACGCCGCCGCTGAGTGCTGCCGTGCCGGACATGCTAGAACTTCAATACGAACTGGAGTCAAAGGCAGCCAAGTGGTATGCCACAACTGATAGCGCTAATGCGTTTTTCTCAATCCCTTTGGCAGCAGAGCGCAGGCCACAGTTTGCTTTCACTTGGAGGGGCGTCCAGTACACCTGGAACCGACTGCCCCAGGGGTGGAAACACAGCCCTGCTACCATTTGCCATGGACTGATCCAGACTGCACTGGAACAGGGTGAAGCTCCAGATCTCCTCCAATACATTGATGCCCAATCATTGCGTGGGGCAACACGGCAGGAGAAGTTTTTGAAAAAGGGAAGAAAATAGTCCAAATCCTTCTGAGAGCCGGTTTGGCCGTAAAACAAAGTAAGGTCAAGGGACTTGCACAGGAGATCCAGTTTTTAGGAAGAAAATGGCAAGATGGTCGTCGTCAAATCCCAAAGGATGCGATCAACAAAATAACAGCCATGTCTCCACCAACTAGCAAAAAGGAAACACAAGCTTTCTTAGGTGGTGTGGGTTTTTGGAGAATGCACATTCCAAATTACGGTCTGATTGTAAGCCCTGTCCATCAAGTGACCCGGAAGAAGAACGATTTCAAATGGGGCCCTGAGCAACGACAAGCCTTTGAACAAATTAAACGGGAGGTAGTTCGTGCAGCAGCCCTTGGGCCAGTCCGGGCAGGACAAGATGTAAAAAAGGTGCTCTACACCACAGCCGGGGAGAACGGCCCTACCTGGAGCCTCTGGCAGAAAGCACCAGGGGAGACTCGGGGTTGACCCCTAGGGTTTTGGAGTCGGGGATACAGAGGACCCGAGGCCCGCTATACTCCAACTGCAAAAGAGAGATTGGCGGCATATGAAGGGGTTCGAGCTGCTTCGGAAGTGATCGGCACTGAAGCACGGCTCCTCCTGGCACCCCGACTGCCGGGGCCGGGCCGGATGTCCAAAGGGAGGATCCCCTGTACCCATCATGCAGCTGATGCTACGTGGAGTGAAGTGGGTCACACTGATCACACAACGGGCTCGAATAGGAAACCCCAGTTGCCCGGGAATCTTGGAAGTGATGGTGGATGGGCCAGAAGGCAAGGATTTTGGAATATCGCCAGAGGAGGAGGTGACGCGTGCTGAGGAGGCCCCAGTGTATAATAAACTACCAGAAAACGAGAAACAATGTGCCCTGTTCACTGATGGGTCCTGTCGCATTGTGGGAAAGCGTCGGAGGTGGAAAGCTGCTGCATGGAGTCCCATGCGACAAGTTGTAGAAACTGCTGAAGGAGAAGGTGAATCGAGCCAATCTGCAGAAGGAAGGGCCATCCAGCTGGCTTTAGACATTGCTGACCGAGAAAAGTGGCCAGCGCTCTCTCTCTCTACTGACTCGTGGATGGTGGCAAAGGCCCTGTGGGGGTGGTTGCAGCAATGGCAGCGGAGCAGCTGGCAGCGCAGAGGCAAACCCATCTGGGCTGCCGCATTGCGGCAAGATACTGCTGCCCGGGTGAGGAACCTGGTTGTAAAAGTCCGTCACGTAGATGCTCGCGTCCCCAAGCGTCGGGCCACCGAAGAACGTCGGAACAACCAGCAGGGGGATCAGGCTGCTGAGATTGAAGTGGCTCAGGTGGAGCTGGACTGGCAACGTAAGGGCGAATTATTTCTAGCTCGGTGGGCCCATGACACCTCAGGCCATCAAGGAAGGGATGCAACATACAGACGGGCTCGTGATCGAGGGGTGGACTTGACCATGGACACTATTGCACAGGTCATCCATGAATGTGAAACATGCGCTGCAATCAAGCAAGCCAAGCGGTTAAAGCCTCTCTGCTATGGAGGACGATGGCTAAAATACAAATATGGGGAGGCCTGGCAGATCGATTACATCGCACTCGCTCCCACAAGCCCGCCGAGGCAAGCGCCCACGTGCTTACAATGGTGGAGGCAGCCACCGGATGGCTGGAAAGCTATCCCGTGCCCCATGCCACTGCCCGGAACACTATCCTGGGCCTTGAAAAGCAAGTCTTACGGCGACATGGCACCCCAGAAAGAATTGAGTCAGACAACGGGACTCATTTCCGAAAGAACCTCATAGACACCTGGGCCAAAGAGCACGGCATGGAGTGGGTATATCACATCCCCTGTCACGCACCAGCCTCCGGGAAAATCGAGCGATACAATGGACTCTTAAAGACTACACTGAAAGCGATGGGTGGTGGGACGTTCAAACATTGGGATACACATTTAGCAAAGGCCACCTGGTTAGTCAACGCTAGGGGACCTGCCAGTCGAGCTGGCCCTGCCCAGTCAAAACTTTTACGTACTGTAGATGGGAATAAAGTCCCTGTAGTGCACATAAAAAATACGTTGGGGAAGACAGTCTGGGTTATTGCTGCCTCGGGCAAAGGCAAACCCATCCGCGGGATGGGTTTGGCTCAAGGACCTGGGTGCACTTGGCGGGTAACGCAGAAGGATGGGGAAGTCCGATGCGCACCTCAAGGGGGTTTGACCTCGGGTGAGAAGAGCCGAGGGTTTGAACTGTATGATGTTAATTGCTACGTAATATTATTTGCCATACCAATGGTATTACAATAAGAATCACCCAGATTAATGAAGAATGAACTTCGATGAAACCGAGCAAAGCGCAGTGACGGTGGAACCAGCACTGACTTCAACAGTGGATGAAACAATCCAACACCGCATACCATCTCCACCTTTCCTGCCCTGAAAGATTATGATGCCAGACGGAGCCCAAAGTCATGGACTAAATGAACTCAACGAACATTTTAGAGGGATGGCCCATAGACTAAGGGAATGATATCTCTGTGTGCGTGTGTATCTATATCTCACAAGACAGGAAAAGGGGTGGCGATTAATGGGAACGTATTGGAAAGGGGGGGACCTGGGCATGACGTAGATGGTATAGAATACGGGGTGGATACTGTCCTGGTTTTGGCTGGGATAGAGTTAATTTTCTTCCTAGTAGCTGGTACAGTGCTGTGGTCTGGATTTAGTACGAGAACAATGTTGATAACACACCCATGTTTCGGTTGTTGCTAAGTAGTGCTTACACTAGTCAAGGACTTTCCAGCTTCCCATGCTCTACCGACTGAGGCGGCTTGGAGGTGCACAAGAAGCTGGGAGGGGGCACAGCCAGGGCAGCTGACCCAAACTGGCCAAAGGGATACTCCATACCATACGACGTCATGCTCAGTATATAAACTGGGGGAAAGCTGCCCGGGGGGGCCGCTGCTCGGGGACTGGCTGGGCATCGGTCGGCGGGTGGTGAGCAATTGCATTGTGCATCACTTGCTTTGTATAATCTATTATTATTATTATTATTATTATTATTATTATTATTATTATTATTATTATTACTTTATTTCAATTATTAAACTGTTCTTATCTCAACCCAGGAGTTTTCTCACTTTTACTCTTCCGATTCTCTCCCCCATGCCCCCGGGGGCGGGGAGAGTGAGCGAGCTGCTGCGTGGTGCCCAGTTGCCGGCTGAGGTTAAACCACAACAGGTGGCTAGGCAAGCTCAGAGCCCCCCTGTTTGTGGGGCTGTGGAAGGGCTGCCAAGGGAAGGTGAGGGCCAGCGACAGCTTTCAGTCCTGGCACCTTTCGTGTGGGAGCAGTCACTGGATATTTTCAATTCCTTTTTTTTTTTTTTCCTTTTCGGGATTTAAGCGAATCTGGTGCAAGGGCCACCCCGTCCTTGTTTCAGCAGGGCGGCGGGGGGGCCGAGGGGGGAGGCGGGGGGGTAATTTTTTTTTTTTTTTTCCTTCTTTTTTCGGGATTTAAGCGAATCTGGTACAAGGGCCACCCTGTCCCTGTTCTCCAGGCCGGGCTGGGGCGGGGGGGATCATTTCTTCCCCCCGCCCCCGTTTCTCAGATTTAAGCGGTTCTAATACAAGGCAGTAAGTTTAAACGTACTGTCTCACGCAAGAGTTAGTTTTCTTTATCGGTTTCAACAGAAACGAAAATCAATAAAATATTGAGAAGCCATTTTTAAGAATTTCGGTTTCCTTAAACGCCCCCCACCCCCCCACCGCCGCCGCCGCCGCCGCCCTCAACGCGCGCGCACACAGGCACACGCACCACCCCACCCCACCCCACCCCACCCCCGTCCCGCCCCGCCCCGCCCCGAACCGGTGGCCGCCGTGCGCTCGCCGGCTTCACCGCCCCGTCCAGCCTCTCCGCTCCGCTCGTCTCCGCCCCGCACCGCCCCCCCAGTCCGGCTCGCGGCAAGTCTGCCCGGCCGGCCGGCTTTTTTCCTCCCTAGCTGGCGGGGGACCGGGTAGAGGCGGCGGCCCCCGGGGCGAGTTCGCCGTCTGCCGGGAGACTTCAGGACGGGGCGTCCCTTGCCGGGTTATTATTTTGTTTTTTAATGAAACAAATGTATTAGAAGAAGTATCTGCGACCCTGCAGACGCCACACCCCCCCCCCCCCCCCGGCGGTACACGCGCGCTCAGAGAGACACACACACACACACGGAGACACACACACACACAGACACACACACACACAGACACACACACACACAGACACACACACACAGAGACACAGACACAGACACAGACACAGACACAGACACACCGACACGCACACCTGCGCGCGCGCGCTCCCCCTCCCGCCCTCTCTCCCTCCCCGCGCTGCAGTTCCGTACGCGCCGGCCGGCGGGTGCGGCCCCTCCGCCCCGACCGCAGACTCTCCGGCGCCCCGGAGCAGCGGGGGGGGCGGGCTGGGGGAGGTGTGCGTCCGCAGCCGCGCGCTCTGCGCATGCGCGCGCGCCCCGCTGCCCGGCAACCGGGCCCCCGCCCGCCCGCCCGCCCGCCCACGGCGAAAGGGCGCCGGTTCCCGCCACGCCAACGTTCCCGCGCTCGGTCGCGACGGCGGCGGCAGCGGCAGGGGAGGGAGGCCGGCGCAGAGGCAGGCTGGGGAGGGGGGGGATACAGGGATTCGGAGAAGGTTTCCGTTTGGGACGTTTGCGGGTTTTTTTTTCACGCAGACACACACCCACCGCTGCCCCGTTTTGCGTTCGTTGGTTTTTCAGCCCGCGGCGGGGGCGGCGGGCAGGCGCGCAGCAGGGCGAGAGGGAGGGAGGGAGCGAGGAAGGCGGGAGCCGGGGCTCGGGCACGGCAGGGCAGCGACTCGGCAGCCGGGCTTAGAGACCGCACGCCGCCGGGACTCCCCTCTGCCGCGCGGGCACAGAGGCGGCAGGGACGCCGCCGGCTCCTAAAGTCTCCCGGGGCGGCCAACCGACTGGCGGAAGGCGGGGGGGGGGGGGGGGGGGGCGGGCGGGGCCGGGGGCCGCCACCTCTGCCCGGTCCGCGGCCCCCTGGCGGCTTCGGCGGCGAGGAAAAAAAAGGTAAGGCGGGGGGCGGGGGGGGGGGGAGGGCGGGCGCAAAGAAAAGCGATAAAGAAATGAAAAGCTGAAGGAACGGTAACAGAAAAGAAGCGGGGGGCGGGCGGGGCAGGCGCGTGTATCGGTAACGCGTTCCGGAACTAGCTCGACCGAGACAAACTACCGCTCGATTCCTCGAACTTTTTTTTTTTTTTTTTTTTTTTTACGCCTTCCTCTAGCGTACACCGGGAGGTAATCGCTAACTCTTTAACAGCGTCGATCGAGAGGAACGAATCGTGACGAGGACGTTGGAGTCTCCGTAATGAACGGTCGGTCGATGCGCGTTTGACCGCCGGCTTTCTCGCACCCCCGTAGATGTCGAAGACGCGTCGAGACGGCGAACTATTATGATAAGCCTACCGGCGATCAAGCGAGAAA